>NC_084806.1:23082734-23442234 GCF_963583255.1 Pyrus communis | reverse complement strand
GATCATTTAAAGTACGTCTTCTTGGGAGACAACGAGACATTGCTCGTCATTGTCTCCTCATCACTCACGGCCATAGAGGAGGAGAAGTTGATCCGAGTGTTGAAAGAGCACAAGACGGCCATTGGATGGACTTTGGCCGATATTAGGGGAATTAGCCCGACTACGTGCATGCATCGCATACTTCTAGAGGAGGGGGCTAAACCAACTCGAGAGGCTCAGCGCCGTCTCAACCCTCCAATGATGGAAGTTGTGAAAAAGGAGATTATCAAACTTCTTGATTGTGGCGTGATTTATCCGATCTCTGATAGTCGTTGGGTGTCACCGGTGCAATGTGTTCCAAAGAAGTCCGGAGTGACAGTGGTGAAGAATGCCGAGAATGAGCTTGTGCCAACCCGTATCCAAACAGGTTGGCGAGTGTGCATTGATTATAGGAAGCTCAACGCCACCACAAGGAAGGACCACTTCCCTTTGCCGTTCATTGATCAAATGCTTGAAAGGTTAACCGGTCATTCTTTTTATTGTTTCCTTGATGGTTATTCTGGATATAATCAGATTGTCATAGCGCCGGATGACCAAGAAAAGACAACTTTCACGTGCCCCTTTGGTACTTTTGCTTATCGTCGCATGCCTTTTGGTTTATGCAATGCTCCGGCCACGTTTCAAAGGTGTATGGTAAGTATCTTTTCAGATTTTGTGGAAAAGATTATTGAGGTATTTATGGATGATTTCAGTGTGTTTGGTGATTCATTTGATGGTTGTTTGGAAAATCTCACAATGATTTTGAAACGATGTGTAGAAACTAACCTTGTGCTTAATTGGGAAAAATGTCACTTTATGGTTAGACAAGGCATAGTTCTAGGGCATATTGTTTCAGAAAGAGGAATTGAAGTGGATAAATCGAAAATAGATCTTGTACGCTACTTACCCTCTCCTACTTCGGTTCGAGAGGTTCGTTCGTTTCTTGGTCATGTAGGATTTTATAGGCGATTTATCAAGGACTTCTCCAAGATCTCAAACCCTCTTTGACGTCTCCTCCAGAAAGATGTGGCGTTTGACTTCAACGAGGAGTGTGAGAAGGCGTTCAATCACCTCAAAGAAATGCTAACTTCGGCCCCTATCATAGTTCCACCGGATTAGAGCCTTCCTTTTGAGCTTATGTGCGATGCTTCCGATTATGCATTAGGAGCTGTTTTGGGGCAAAGGAAGGAAAAGAGGCCGCATGTTATCTATTATGCCTCTCGGACTTTAAATGATGCACAATTGAATTATTCTACCACTGAAAAAGAACTTCTTGATGTTGTATTTGCTTTAGATAAATTCCGTTCTTATTTGCTTGGTACTAAAGTTATTATTTATACTGACCATGCAGCATTGAAGTATTTTTCACCAAGAAGGAGGCCAAACCACGACTCATTCGTTGGATGCTTCTTCTCCAAGAGTTCGATATCGAAATCCGGGACAAGAAAGGAAGTGAAAACGTGGTGGCTGACCACTTGAGCCGTATAGTGCATGAGGAGGATGCCGTGCCTATCATAGAGACATTCCCAGATGAGCAATTGATGTCCGTCAAGGTAAGTGAACCGTGGTATGCTGATTTGGTGAATTATTTGGTGTCTAAACATGTTCCTAGTGAATTACTTAAACACCAATGTGATATATTGAAGAAAGAGGCACGGTTTTATGTGTGGGATGACCCATATTTATGGAAATATTGCCCTGACCAAGTTATACGTAGGTGTGTGCACGATTCTGAGTTTAATGCTATTCTAACCTTTTGTCACACTTATGCTTGTGGGGACACTTTGGCACTCAAAGAACGACACTTAAGGTGTTAGAATGTGGTTTCTATTGGCCTACCATCTTTAGGGATGCTAGAACATTTTGCATGTCTTGTGATAGATGCCAAAGAACGGGCAATATTGGTCCTAAACAACAAATGCCGCAAACCCCCATTTTTAGTGTTGAAATCTTTGATGTTTGGGGTATTGATTTTATGGGTCCCTTTCCTTCATCACATGGGTTTCTTTATATATTGCTTGCTGTGGACTATGTGTCGAAATGGGTGGAAGCAAAAGCCACCCGAACTAATGATTCTCGAGTGGTTGCAGATTTTGTGAAAACTAACATTTTTGCAAGGTTTGGAATGCCACGAGTGCTAATCAGTGATGGAGGTTCCCATTTTTGTAATCGAACCATCGAGGCGTTGCTCAAGAAATATAATGTCACGCATAAGGTGGCCACACCTTATCATCCTCAAACGAGCGGGCAAGCCGAGGTTTCGAATAGGGAAATCAAGCAGATTCTTGAGAAGACCGTGGGGCCTACAAGGAAGGATTGGAGTTTGCGCTTAAACGATGCATTGTGAGCATATCGCACTGCCTACAAAACCCCCATTGGGATGTCACCTTTTCGGCTCATCTATGGGAAACCATGCCATCTTCCCGTCGAACTAGAGCATCGTGCACATTGGGCCGTCAAAACGTTCAATATGGACCTTGATGCCGCAGGTTTACATAGGAAGCTTCAATTGTGTGAGCTTGATGAAATCCGAAATGAAGCATATGAGAATGCCCGGATTTACAAGGAGAAAACGAAGGCATTCCATGACAAGATAATTCGTGCCAAGACGTTCTCTATTGGGCAGAAAGTGTTGTTGTTCAATTCTCGCCTTCGGTTGTTTTCGGGTAAGTTGCGTTCCAAATGGGTTGGTCCTTTTATTGTCACTAATGTTTTCCCTCATGGTGCAGTGCAAATCAAAAGTTCAAGGACGCAGCAAGAATTCAAAGTGAATGGGCATCGATTGAAGCCCTATTACGAGACGTTTGAGGAGCATGTCGTGGAGGAGGTACCCCTCCATGCCGTGGAACCTAGTCAAGCTTAAACGGAGGTACCGTCCGGCTGGAAGACGTTAAAGCAAGCGCTTCTTGGGAGGCAACCTATGTGTTGAAACACGAGAAGAAGGAACTTTCACTCCAAACCCAGATTTGCGTCCCTAACCTATCTCTTTATTGCTATTACTTTGCCATTTGTGTTATGTTTGCTAGTTGTGTTAGTTGATTGTTTTTGTGTTAATCTAAGTTTGAAACATTGAGGACAATGTTTGGTTTAAGTGTGGGGGGGTAAACAAGCTGTTATTTGCATGAAATTCGTGGGATTTGATCACCTATCACTTCACATGTTGTTTCTCACTGTTTTAAAGTGTTTTTAGTGTGTTTTGATGTGTTTTAGTGTCATATAACAGAAAACCTTAGAAAAATTCGAAAAAGTTTGAAAAATACCAAAAAGAGTCGTTTTTGAGTCATTTTTGTGTTTTAGGGTACCTTCCAACACAATGATGAGAATTTGGTTTTAAATTACATGACTATTAAAGAATGTTGTAAACATGGCTGGAAGTTGATTTATGCTTTGGTTTATGCTTGGTTATGGTTATAGCTTATGAATTCACATGTAATTACAAAGAGAAAATCTGTTTTTGTAACATGCTTGAATGAAGGAACTTAAACTAAAGCTACATCCTTGTGAGACTTGAGCCTATAACGTTCTTTGGAGAGTATAAATCTGTGATTTCTTGTTTTCTAAAGTCGTTGCATGATCTCATCATTCTTTGCTTGGTTGCTACTTGGAATGCATTTCATTATAGTTCCAAATACTAGAACTCATGCCCAATTCATTCAAAGCATGATATTGATTGCATAACATACAACAAGATGAAGTTGTTAGTCAAGCCAAAGCCAAAAAGCCTATCCCTTTTCACATGTATTGTAGGATTACCCCTTTTGAGCCTTTTCAAGCTTATTTTCTTTGTTAACCACATTATTCTCACCCAGCCTAGATTAGGACTTTCCATACCCTTGTTCTTAAAGGATAGTGAAGCATGACTTAGAATGAACTCCTTTTGATCAATATATTGCAGAAAATAAGTGTGGGGGAAGATAATAGGGCACGGCCAAAGAATGAAATAAAGAAAAAAAGAAAAAAAAAATTCGTGGAAAAATAGAAAAGTGTTGAAAAGAAAGAAAAAGAGTTGAAAAATAAGTGAGAATGATCTCACAAGTATTGGTTATTGAAGGAAGGGTCCAAAAGAGTGAATTTGACCCTAGTTGAATCTTCCCTTGTGTTTAAAAGTTGATTTCTGCCATTAAAAGTGAGTTTAAGTGTCAATTTCATTACTTCGCTTCCTATTACTTTAAGAACCTTTGTTTTACTTTACCTTTCTTTGTTAAACCATTACCCTTAGCCCCGTTACAACCCTCAACTTCTATCTTGATGTTATGTGTTCAATTTGTGGAGTTTGAATTTGGTATGAGCATATGGAATCACTGGTCCTCGCATCTAAGTAGGAGCATTCCATTCATGAGATCATACCTAAACATGCTTATTAACTCCAGAAATTGCTTCCTTTGAGATACATATATGTGAGTGTTCGTTTTCATGTTTACATCAATCTTCTCACATGTAACTAGATTGGGGTGTGTAGTTAGAAAATCTGAGTGAAAAATTGAGTGCATATCTTGTAAGGAATTGAGCAAATTCTCTAAGGCATGTTACTACATTCAAAACATGGTTTTAAATGCTTAATTGTGAACTAGTATGTGGTGACTATGATTAAGAATGTACTTAAGTGTGAAGATGACTAAAATCAATGGGAATGATGATTTTTAACTTGTCATGTGCATTGGAAATCCCTAAGGCAACGTTGGAAGGTTTAGATTATCTTTTATTTGTTTTGTTTCGTTTCGTTTTGTTTAGTTTGTTTGTTTTGCTCGAGGACTAGCAAAAGCTAAGTGTGGGGGAATTTGATAGGAGCATATTTATGCGACTTAATTGGCTTGTTCTCGTGCATTTACGTTGTGTTTCTTTAGTTATTTTAGTCCTTTATGCCATTTTCGTGTGTTTCTAGGTTCATATGGCTAAGGAAGCAAAAAAGTACATTTTGGAGCATTTTGGAGCAAAATTGGGCTTGGAATGGATAGCTTACGTTTGGAGCAAAAGGAATGGACGAAATTGAAGAGGATTCCTAATCAAATGAGGAATCTTAGTCAAAGAAGGTTCCTACCTATTCTAGGTCACAAAACTTGCAACCTTAGGCCATGCCGTGTATCCCCTTGATGTTTCCCTTCCTTGCCGTGCAAGGGAGGGCTTTCTTTCCTATTCTAAAGCATTCAAACACATTCCTTTTTTCACCTAAATCTCAGCCACATCTCACATACCTTTTCACATCCATCAAACAACCCCTAGCCGTGCATATTCCAACAAATAAAACAGCATTCATCATCATTCACCCTAGCTTTAATTCACATGCTTTCCCAACAAATAAAACAGCCAACACATGCACCCATCACCTAACACAAATTCATTGCCGTGGCTCCCCCTTGAAATTCCAGCTTTCCCATTCATCATTTCAGCACATTCACTTCCATATTCCCTAATTTAATCCACATGCATTTATCATCATTCACCCTAGCTTTAATTCACATGCAAACACATTCATTCCAGCCATGCACATTCAATCATTCATTCCCATCTCTGCCGTGCACACTCCCATCCCATTGCCAGATTTCCACAACTTTTCCTAGCTGTTTTGCACATGCATTCCCACATGCATTTCCACCCACATGCACTCCCATCCCATTTCCAGCTTTCCACCAACAACCTAGCTGTCATATTCCCTCTTTTAATCATTCATCCACCTATAAATAAGCATCCATTGCAGCCACAAAAGATTCATATTACCATCTCTCATACACATTCATTCACGCCAGAAATTCATTCCCTCTCTCTAACACTGCCATACTTCACCATTCTTCATATTTTCTGCCCAAAAACACTCCTTGCCTTCGCCTACATCCATCCCTACCCTAAACACATCATTCTACATCATCCATAACCCCCAAAACTCACCAAAACCCCTTGTGCTGCAGCAACTAGAGGAGAAGAGGCCTAAACGTTCATACAATTCAAGATTGAGTTGTTGGAATTTTTAGGTGTTCTTCGTTCTTGTTTTCAATGTTTACTTTGTTATTACTCTCTAAGTTTGTTGTAATCATGAGTGGCTAACCCCTAATTAGTTAGGGGAAAGTTTGAAGCCATGGACATATGTTGGTTATGATTTGATTTACTCCAGTTATGAATTCATGAACTTTAGATGTGGTTTACTTTTCTGTTTTGATTAAGAACTTGTTTATGTATGTGGGTTGAGGGTCGACACTTAATTTGCATGCCTAAACTTGATGCTAGGATATAAGGGAATTTCACCTAATCGTTATGAACTTATATTCATGAGTAGTAAAAATCGCTAGTCACGATTGTGTTTAATAAACCCTAGGCTGGATTAACATGCGTATTCCATAGTTATGAATGCCTAGTCGATGTTTATGATTTCCGTTGAACTTAATGATCTTTGTTGAATGTCTCTATCATGCGTATTCCATAGTTAGGGACTTTGATTAGGAATAATTTGGTTGTAATGCGTATCCCATTCAATCCAATGAATCTAGGGAAATCTGAAAGTTAATTTAAGCGGACCTAATTAACTTGGAGCTTTGTCATTCATCGTTTGTTGAAGTCATAACTGGGAATCAAATTATATGCATATGTTCATGTGTGGATAAGGAACCCTCTAACTAGTTTCTCATCATTCTATTTCATCAAAATCGGTTTTAGAATCTGTTTTGTTTCCAAGTTTATGTTTTAATTTTAAATTCGTCAAAACCAATCCCCCATTTATTTTAAAGTGTTAGATTAGTTAGAAATACATTTAGTTTGTGTTTTTAAGAGTCTTGAGTCAAGTTACAACTTAATTTCGTCCAAATTTGTGTTTGTGCTCAAAACTGCCCAGAAAGTGGTTTTTAGGCAGATTTGAGTGTGTTTGTGCTGTTTTGAGTCTTTTAGTTTGTTTGAGTGTTTTAAATTTTAGGTTTGCATTCATTAAGTCTAGTTTAGTGTTCTAAATATTGTTTTTACGTTTTTGAGTCAATTTCACATTGATTAGCATCCCTAGTTAATCCCCGGTCTAGAACGATCCCTATTTGCTCATATACTACAATTGTCATCCATAGGGTTTAATTTGTGTGCGTATAATTCTCGCATCAAATGGCTGTTACAACAATAATCGTGGAGCTAGAGGTATCTGTTGAGGAAATGAATATACCAGTGGCTCCAATCGCACCAATATCCACTCAAATTTTCGTGGTTCATCTTCTAGTCTTCGTGCTCCTTGTCAAATTTGTGTTAATCTCAATCATAAAGCTCTCGACTATTTTGATCGTATAAATCCAGAGATATCTGGTCGAATTCCTCCTGCTAAACTACAAGCAATGTGTGCGCGTTACACTACAAAGCCTTCTCCCTCTTGGCTAATTGACTATGGCACCACTTTGCACATCACCAATGACATCTCATACACCAATTCCCTTACTCCCTACACTGGTGAAGAAAAAATTATACGTCGGTGATGGTAAAGGTCTGTCCATTACTCATGTTGGTTCTTCCACATTATGCATGTTTGCTGCTTCCTTTAAACTGAACAATGTTCTTTATGTTCCTCACATGAAGCATAATTTGTTGTCTGCTTTTCAATTTTTTCGAGACAATTCTTGTTCATTAACCCTTGATTCTGATGGATCCATTGTCAAGGATCCTTCTACGAGGAAGACGCTTTTGCAAGGATCAGTTAAAGAAGGGTTCTATCCTCTGCAATCTGTTACTTCAGCTAGTAACTCTGTCTCTAGTATTGCTCATCCTTCCCTTACTGCATCTACTCTTGTCACTGTTAAAGCTCCAGTAAAGACATGGCATGGCAAATTGGGTCATCCATCTTCTCCTATATTTCTAAAGGTTATCTCAAACAATAAACTTGTCATGCAAGGTACATCTTCAGTTGAGTTTTTCTGTTCTGATTGTGTTATAGCTAAAAACCACAAGCTTCCTTTCAAAGCTGCAAGTTCCTCTGCATCTCAAAGCCTGGCACTACTTCACTGTGATGTTTGGAGACCTGCCCCTGTGCTTTCAGTTAGTGGTTTTCGCTATTATTTGTTGCTAGTAGATGATCATACTAAGTATAGCTGGTTTTTTCCATTGAAAGTAAAATCTGAAGTGTATTCTACATTTGTAAGCTTCAAAACATATGTAGAAAATGCTATTGGAAATAAAATCAAGGCTATCTGTTCAGACTCAGGGGGTAAATTTGTTAGTTCTTCATTTCAAGCTTATCTCATATTGAATGGCATTTCTCCTCAACTTAGTTATCCATATACTCCTGAGAAAAATGGCTATATAGATAAAAAACACAGACATCTAATAGAGACTGCTAGAACTCTCATGGTTGCATCTCATCCTCCTCACAAATATTAGGTTGAAGCTATATCTACTGCCATCTATTTGATTAATCGATTGCCTATTTCTGGCCTTATTCATTCTCCGTGGGAATTGTCGTTTCATACTTCACCAGATTATACTAGGCTTAAGGTTTTTAGATGTAGTTGCTACCCTTGGTTAAAACCATATGTTTCTTCTAAGTTAGATGGTAAAAGTAAGGAATGTGTCTTTCTTGGTTATAATCTGCAACATAAGGGCTATAAATGCTTGGATTTTCTCACTGATAGAATATATATCTCCCGGTATGTTTTGTTCAATGAGACCTCTTTTCCATTGCACCAAGTTCAACCTTCAGTCATCACATTCCTCTGTCACTACTCCTCCTACCATCGATCTTCATTTTCCTATTTCTCAACCATCATCCTAACCACTTGATCATCCTTTACTACTGTTGCTCCACCTATTTCCTTCAGCTCATCCTCTTAACATCTTGATCCATTATCATCTACTACTTCTGGTGAATCTCCTTCTCTTGCACCAGTCACCAACATTCATCCCATAGTTACCAGGTCCAAAAATGGTATTTTCAAACCTAAAGCCTACACTACTACTAAACATCCTTTGCCACCCATTGTGGATTATATTTCCACTACTTACAATCAAGCTTCTAAGCATAGTGAATGGAGATTAGCTATGCAAAATGAGTATAATGCTCTTCAATCCACTGGAACTTGGTCCCTAGTCCCCCCATCACCATCTCAGAATGTAGCAGGTTGCAAATGGGTATTTCAAATCAACAAAAGACCTAATGGTTCTGTTGAAGGTATAAGGCTCGCTTGGTTGCCAAGGGTTTTCACCAACAAGATGGAGGGTGCCAAGCCATGCTACACACCTCTTGGTACTACTAAACTGGATCACAGTGGTATTCCCTTATCTAATCCTATTTAATATAGATCACTGGTTGGTGTTTTACAGTATTTGACCTAGACTTGGCCTGATATTTCTTTTGTTGTCAATTAAGTATGCCAATTCATGCATACACCACTGATCTTCATATGCATGCAGCCAAAAGTGTCCTCAGATTTCTCAAAGGTAATTCTACACATGGTTTGTGGTTTCAAAAAATTAATCTCAATCTCTTAGCCATCTCTGATGCAGATTGGGCTGGTTGTGTCTTTGATCAACGATCAACCAGTAGTTTTTGTGTTTTGCTTGGATCCAACTTAATTAGCTAAAGTGCTAAGAAACAGCCTGGAGTGGCTAGATCTTCAACTGAGGCCGAATATAGGTCTCTAGCCCACACACTTGGATTTGCAAGGTTTTTCATGATTTTGGCTTTCCTTTATCTCTTAAACCTATAATTTGGTGTGACAACATATCTTCTATTTCTCTTACATCTAATCTTGTTTTCCATGCTCGGACCAAGCATGTTGAAATTGATTTTCATAACATTCGAGAGTTAGTCCTCGCTAGTCTTGTTCAGGTTTAGTATGTCTGCAATAAGGATCAAATAGCAGATATTCATACTAAGTCTCTATCCAAGAACAAGTTTCTCTTTCTCCAATCCAAGCTATCTCTTGGAACTCCAACTTCTTCCAAGCTTAGCTTGAAGGGGTGTAAAGATGAGGATGCCAAATCATGACATACATTCTGTTGTAGTCAACCATTTATAATGTGCCATGTGTAAAATTTGTTAGAGAGAATATTTTAAATAGTTGTGGCTATATACATGACAATTGATGTAATTATCCAATTATTCAATGAAAAACGAATATTCAGAATTATTGTGTTGTAGTTTTATATAAGTTATACCTTGCCAAGCGATATGCAACATTATTGGCCTCCGGATTGCAAAATGAAACCTTCCCTTGAGGAATATTACCCATCAGCTGACAGATATCATCAAGGATATGACCAAACTAACCCATGTTTGCTGCTGAATCCCACTGAAGTGCTGCAACCACCAGTAGAGCATCCCCTTCTAATTCCACCTGCGCCCCGTCCCATTGCTGCAAAAAGGTCGCAGCCTTTCAAGCAACCATACACTCTGCTAGTGTTTGGGATTTGATTCCTCCAGCGTGCCACGCCATTGCAGCCACAAAGTTTCCATTTGCATAAGAACTAGATGTACATTTGAAATGCTTATCCAAGGAATTATTTGAAATTTACTTCCTTTTTTCTTTTCGTTTTCTTCTAATTTTAGAATTATTTAAACAAATAATTCAACCGCTAGATTTGACGTTCTTCCATTCCATCCATATGAGCACTTAGATTGCTGTGCCAACTCGTACAAATCTAGTAAAGAAATTGGACAAAGAATCCAAAAGACAGAAGAAATATGTACAAAACAAACACATAAGTAGACTGCTCAAGTTGAAAATGCATTTTCCCCATATTAGTAAATATCTCAGGTGTCAATAGTTAAGACACTTAGACTTATTGATCTAAACGCATGATGAGTAACTAATCAGTTAACTAAGTTCTTGTGAGGCTGATTGATGATCCAAGTGTGACAACTCATTATTGAGCCTGGTTGGGTGAATAAGATGGATGTGGTGGTGTGATAATGAAATGCGTTGCTGACTTTTATAGCGAGCAACTTCGCCCGGGAAGGAATGCTCTTGGTTTAGGGTTCTATAACCTGAAGACAAGGTTATGCAAATCACTACTAAGTTTAGGATCTTATGCACCAGGTTTAGTGTCACATCCCGGCCCAGGGGGGACCACTTCCCGGGCCCGCTCCACCAGCGTAGCATGATATTGTCCTCTTTGGGCTTACCATTCCCTCACGGTTTTGTTTTTGGGAACTCACAAGCAACTTCCCAGTGGGTCACCCATCATGGGATTGCTCTCGCGCACTACTCGCTTAACTTCGGAGTTCCCATGGAACCCAAAGCCAGTGAGCTCCCAAAAGGCCTCGTGCTAGGTAGGGATGGGAATATACATTGACGGATCACTCCCCTGGCTGATGTGGGATGTCACATTTGGCATCTTTAAATATATTTGTGAAAATATAAGTGTGTCAAATCAGAATCGAACAATAAGGGCAAAGATCCTAGGAAATTAGCATTTTTATGGTAAAAATTGTTAGGCCATTCAAATGCCAAACTCTAAATGATACTTTTGAATACCCAGTCATAGAACACTCTAATTCACCGAGAAAGCTGATGAAGTGACCTCGTTCGGCTAAAGAATCAAAGAATCTTCACTAATAAAGACTTGAGGGGAGCATGTTGTTTAACCAAAATATCAGCATTCATGGACTAAGCTAATTCTAAGACTCCAGTATTGTATAACCAAACTGTCACCTTAGTCGGTTGTCAACCCAGTGATGTTTAACCATACTAAATTTGTGGTGACGTGTAAATGGAGTAGTTACTATTTTTCTCATAGGTGTGAGATGGTTTCACATAAAGTGTTGATTGTGTGTTGAGTTAAAAGTCCTCTCTATAATGCAAATCTTCTTGTATATACAAGGACATGTATGCCTTGGATGATATGTTGTAGAAGCTATTTTGATTGCACCATGCCTGTTGGAATTTTATCTCCTCATCATCTGTAGGGTTACATCAAGGCCCATCCTTAAGTCCTTACCTTTTTGCATTGGTAATGGATGAGTTAACGGGACATATTCAATATGATATTCCTTGGTGTATGCTTTTCGCAGACGATATAGTGTTGATAGATGAAACTCAGGAAGAGGTCAATGCGAAGCTTAACCTTTGGAGAGAAGTGTTGGAATCTAAAGGTCTTCACCTAAGCCGTTCAAAGACAGAATATATGGAGTGCAAGTTCAGTGCAAATAGAGGCCAAAATGAGTTAGGGGTGAGGATCAAAGATCAGGAAGTACCAAAGAGCGACCGCTTTCGCTACCTAGGATTTATCTTGCAAAAGAACGGAGAATTAGATGGATACCTCAACCATAGAATACAAGCTGGATGGATGAAGTGGAAGAGTGCATCCGGCGTGTTGTGTGACTGCCGTATACCACTGAAGCTCAAGGGAAAATTTTATAGGATAACAATAAGGCCGGCGATGCTGTATGACACAGAATGTTGGGCGGTAAAGCATCAACACATACATAAAATGGGCGTAGCGAAGATGAGGATGCTTTGTTGGATGTGTAGGCGCACGAGCTGGTTGTTATGAGTTATAAATGAGAGTCAATTCAAGGATGTAAATGTGTAAGATGTTAGATAAGTCCTAAGCCTTTTAATAGGAGACAAATACACTAAGTGAGGAAAAAAAAAGAGGAAAAATGAGGAGATACACAACAACAAAGAAGGAAAATCTGGAGAGAGCAAGAGTCTTCAGCCTTGAGCAGTTTCTAGGTTCTAGCTTTCCTAATTTTTTATGTATTTTTCTATGTTTTTAATTTAGTTTATGGATACTTAGGGCTTCTTTGAAGCCCTAGACATGATTGAATTAATGTTATGATGCAGTTTTAGTTTATCAATTTATTTGCAACCTAGAATCAGTTTTCTGTTTTAATCATTTCAAGCACATATTTTCAAGCTTAGCTACCTTGTTTATGTTTGCTTTCTGTTGAGAATGATAAGGATGACTACCATATCTTCTTTCATTCATTAGCAACATGTGGTTAGGTTCAGAACTAATCATGTAAATTGATTCCATGAAGTTCTTGGATAAATGCCTTGTTATAGGGTTCATGTGATGTTCATAATCCTCTTTGTTCTTAATGAGTTTCTAGGTGCTAAATCTGAGTATATGCCATACTAGGTTGCACCTACAAATATAAGTTTTATGTATATGCCATGCATCTAACATGCAAAGTAAGAGAACATTCATACAATCTAGTTATATGCCATGCTAGATATGTGAACATCTTAGTTGTGCATTTGAAAGGGATAAGTTAAAAGATCATATCACTTATTCAAGAATGTTTAGGGGAAGGCCTTTGTTTAATTGAAGTCAGATTTATGTGCTAAAAACGTTTTTAACCTATTCCATGTCTTAGGTTTGTTTTTAGATAGTTCTAATTTTTCCCTTTTCTTTCTGTTTTTATTTTTTTTTTCCAAAATTACTCAAACCCCCCATTTTAAGTGATATGAGTCTTTAACTAATGCTAATTTGTAAGAGTCAAAGGTTTTACTAAGTTGGTTCTCAGTCCCTGTGGTTCAACACCCTTACTTGTGCCGCTATACTAAGGAAATTCAACAAAATGGCGCCGTTGCCGAGGACTGCACTTAAACAGCTTTGAATTTCCTATTAGTTTTGCTTACTAACTTAATTTATTTTGTTTTTAGTTGTATGTCTTTCAATCCATTCAAGCAGCCCATTGACTTAGAGTAGCTACAAAGGGTGGTTCAGTTAAGTTCGGGTAAGAGGCGTACACTCAAACCTGTGAAGATTCTCAAAACTCAATCTTTGCCAAGCTCTCCTTGCCATTCAGAATCACATACACCTAAGTCAGCCTCATCCTCACCCAAGGCTGAATTAGAAGAAGACGAGATGGCCATGGTAAACAACAACAACAACAATGACAACGAGGCTAATCGTGCTTTAAAGGAGTATGCGATTCCCAAGATCAGTGAGGAATCTTCATGCATTCATTATCCTGACACCATCGTGGAGAACTTTGAACTCAAATCATGTATGATTCATCTTTTACCTAAATTTAATGGTTTGGCAGGTGAGGATCCCCATTTGCATATCAAGGAGTTTGTAGAGCTGTGCAATACCATTAAGATCCAAGGCATGACCCCTCAAGAGATACGTCTTAGGCTCTTTCCCTTTTCACTAAGGGAGAAGGGTAAGGCATGGCTTCACACTCTTCCATCCGGATCCATTGAAACTTGGGATGTACTAGCTTCAAAGTTTCTACAACAATTTTTCCCAGCTCAACGCATTAACAAGCTTAGGCGCGAAATCATGTCAATTGTGCAAAATGATGGAGAGTTGTTCCATGAGTATTGGGACCATTTCAAAACTTTGTTACATTTTTTCCCTCATCACAACTTGGAACAATGGTTGCTCATGCAATATTTCTATGAAGGATTGCTTGATTTTGATCGTATGATGGTGGATGTTACTGCCGATGGTTTGATGAACAAGACAGCTGATCAAGCCAATACCATGTTTGAAGACATTGCTTCAAATATGAACCAATTTAGCTTTAGAAATCGACAAACCAATCAAATATGAAGTTAGTACTTCTAATGATAACTCTCAAATTTCTGAATTAACTAACCTTGTTAAGCAACTTGTATCCCAAAAGCAAGTTGCGGCTGTTTGTCAAGTGTGTTCCATGCAAGGACATTCATCTGCAGCATGTCCTCGAGTGTAAGGGTTTCATGAAGAAACAAACATGGTAGGAAGATTTGAAGGAAATCAAAGACCTAGAAATGATCCGTTTGCTCCAACTTACAACCCAGGATGGAGGAATCATCCTAATTTCAGATGGGGAAACAACAACAATGTGCAAAATTTGCCACCTCCCCAAGCTACACCAAGCAAGCCTCTTGAAGACATCATGAGTACGTTGGTTGGACAAGTGAGTTCTTTAGCTCAAAGCACTCAAGACCTCAAGGTTTCAACCCAAGCTTTCATGAACAAGACTGATCATTCAATTGCAAACCTAGAAACTCAGGTTGGATAGATTGCAGCAGTCATAAACCAAAGAGAACTAGGTAAGCTTCCTAGTCAAGTTGTTGTAAATCCAAAAGATTTGAACAATGCACGGGTGAATGTGATCACTTTGAGGAATGGAAAAAAGCTTAAAAGCACCAAGGAGCCTCAACAAATTGATGAACTTGTGGCTGTCCAACAAGAGGAAGAAGAAGACTACCAGCAACATCACAAGGAGTCTAAATCAACTCTTCATGACGGGAGCACTATTCCAACCAAGTTGAATGTTCCGAAGCTAAAATCTAAACCTAATGAGTTGAATTCTAACCCTAAGGTGGAAGGATATACTTCACATATGCCTTACCCCCACAGGTTTGTCAATTCAAAGAAGGACTAGCTCGAGAAAGAGTTTCTAGAGACAATCAAGAATCTAGAAATTGCAATTCCCTTTTTTAAGGCAATCAAGCATATTCCAGGTTATGCAAAGTTCATAAAAGAATTGTGCACAAATAAACGGATGGTGGAACTCAACGCTGTGGTGGCATTTGGAGAGAAAGTGTCATTAGTTTTGCAAAGAAAGTTGCCATGGAAAGAGAAGGATCCTGGAAGCTTTACCGTTCCATGCCAAATTGGTCCACTGAGGTTTGATAAATGTTTATGTGATTTAAGTGCATTGATTAACTTAATGCCTTACTCTATTTATGAAGCATTTCAATTAGGTGATCTCAAGCCAACTCATATGATGATTCAACTAGTGGATCGTTCTCTTACTCATCCTCAAGGAATTGTGGAAGATGTGATTGTCCAAATCGGTGACCTAGTTCTACCAGCAGATTTTTACATTTTGGACATAGAGGAGAGCCCTCTACCAAATCATCTTCCTCTCATCTTTGGCCAACCATTTTTAGCCACAGCTCATGCCATCATTGATTGTCATTCCGGAAAGTTTACCATGACTGTTCTAGGAGAAACAAGAACTTTTCAAATCCTTGAAGCTATAAGGTACCCTAGTGACATTCATGAATGCAATTCTATTTATTTAAGCTTAACATTGCAAGAACCAATTGAAACACAAGGTTAGGATGATCCACTAGAGAGAGCACTCACTTTAATTGAAAATGAGGAGGATGCATATGACAAAGCAAGAACTGAGATACTTGATGCCTTATAAGCTATGCCATTTTATAGGCCTTCAAGGTGGCCACATTTTGAGCCTCTTCCTAGCTCAATAGAGAAGCCAATTCCCTCTGTGATTCAAGCTCTAAGGTTAGAACTCAAACCAATCCCTGAACATCTTAAATATGCTAATCTTGTTAATGAGATACTCTTCTGTTATTATAAATGCCCATTTAAGTGATGTTGAGACAGAAAAGCTAGTAAGAGAGAATAAGAAAGCTATTGGTTGGACAATAACTGATATCAAGGGAATTAGCCCAACAAAGTACATGCACCAAATTCTTTTCGAGGATGGAGCCAAGCCAACCAAAGAAGCTCAAAGACGCCTAAATCCACCTATGAAGGAGGTGGTGAAGAAGGAGATTTTGAAGCTGCTAGATGTAGGAATTATTTACCCAATTTTTGACTCAAAATGGGTAAGTCCGATACATGTGGTCCTTAAGACATCCGGCATCACAATTGTCAAGAATGAGCATGATGACATGGTGCAAACAAGAGTGCAAACAAGTTGGAGGGTGTGCACTGATTATCGCAAGCTCAATGCAACAACTCGTAAGGATCATTTTCCTTTACTTTTTATTAATCAAATGCTTGAGCGTCTTGCAAGTCATAACCATTATTGCTTTTTGGACGGTTATTCTGGATATAACCAAATAGTGATAGCCCCTGAGGACCAAGAAAATATCACATTCACATGCCCATTTGGCACGTTTGCCTATAGACGGATGCCATTTGGATTGTGCAATGCCCTTGCAACATTTCAGCGATGCATGATGAGCATATTCTCGGAAATGGTTAGGGACATCATTAAGGTTTTTATGGATGATTTTTCTATATTTGGTGACTCTTTTGATGTATGTCTTCACAATCTTTCTTTAGTGTTGCAAAGGTGTAGGGAATGCAATTTGGTGCTTAACTGGGAGAAGTGTCATTTCATGGTGCAACAAGGCATTGCTTTAGGTCATGTGATCTATACTCATGGGATTGAAGTAGACAAAGCCAAGGTGGACATAGTGAACAAGTTGCCACCCCGTACATCAGTGAAGGAACTCTGATCCTTTCTTGGACATGCTAGATTTTACTGTCAATTCATCAAGGACTTTTCTTAGATTTCACGGCCTTTATGCAACTTGTTGGCTAAAGATACTCCATTTGAGTTCAATAGCAAGTGCCATGAAGCTTTTGAGAAGCTCAAAAGACTCCTTACTACTGCCCCTATCATCATGCCACCAAATTGGAGCATTCCATTTGAGCTTATGTGTGATGCCTCAAATTATGCAGTATGAGCTGTTTTAAGGCAGCGTGTGAACAAGCTTCCCCATGTCATTTACTATGCTAGCCGTACTTTAAATGATGCACAACTTAATTATTCAACAACTGAAAACGACTTATTTGCTGTTATTTTTGGTTTAGAAAAGTTTAGATCTTATCTAATTGGCACTAAAGTGATTATCTATTCTAATCATACAGCTTTGAAATATCTCCTTACCAAAAAAAGATGCCAAGCCAAGGTTGATTCGTTGGATGCTTCTACTCCAAGAGTTTGATGTGGAGATTAGAGATAAGAAAGGTTCAGAAAATGTTGTGGCTGATCATCTTAGCCATTTAGTGCATTCATCTAATGAAGAAGAGGATCACTTGCCATTACAAAAAAACTTCCCAAATGAGCAGCTATTTTCCCTTGATATTGCAAATCTTTGGTTCGCATACATTATCAATTACTTGGCCACTAAGCAGGTCCCTAGCACATTCACTCAATTCCAAAAAGACAAGCTAGTAAAACAAGCTAAGTATTACATTTGGAATGATCCCTTTTTATGGAAATATTGCCTAGACCTGATCATAAGAAGTTACGTACCTGAATCTGAATTTCATTCTATTTTAACATTCTGTCATGATTCACGTTGTGGAGGTCATTTTGGAGCACAGTAAATAGCTCTTAAAGTTCTTCAAAGTGGTTTCTATTGGCCTTGCTTGTTCAAAGATGCTTAGAAGTTTGTTGTCACATGTGATCGCTGATGTGATATATAATAGCACACAAATTAAACCCTATAACTATAGTATATGAAAGTAGGGATCGTTTTAGGCTGGGGACTAGAAAGCTTAAAAACACTTAACTAGACTCTATTGCCTTAAAACAAACTAGAATGACTCAAAACAACACAAAACAACCAAATAGACTCAAACGAGACACTAAAGGGTGATTTTGACAAAAATTACTTTTAATTTGACTCAAAACACTTAAAAACACAAATTTGGACAAATTCTAACTAATTTGACACAACAAAATAAAGGGGATTGGATTTTTGATGAATTTAAAGTAAAAACAAGTAGATTATGGACTCTAAACAACTTTGGATGAAATTGGGTGTTTAAATGGGTGAATAGCTAGCTAGAGGGTCCTTCTCCACACATGACACACTTGCATACAATCAATTTAAAGTTGCTTTTCCAATAAACCATGAACCTCAACACCCTAGATTAACCGTGAACAACACTAATTAACCCTCAAATTTTCCTTAAGTCGTTGAATTGGATGGAATACACATTAGCAACCAAATTATTCTTCAATAGTTCCCTACCTGAACAGCATAATAGAGATACAATCAAAGATCATTAAGCTTTGTGAAAATCATAAGCATTGACAAGGCATTCGTAACACGATTGTGACTAGCAACCTCCACTACTTATGGATATAAGTTCATAACGATTAGGTGAAACTCCCTTATATTCTAGCATCAAATTCATGCATGCAAACTAAGTATGCATCCTTAATCAACATACAAGAATAAGTTATCAATCAAACAGTTAAGTAAATTGCATTCACGATTTATGAAATCACAACTGGAGGTAATAATTCATATTGCAAATATAATCATGGTTTCAAAGTCTCCTCTAGCCAAAACGAATTTAGTTCCTCGTGTTTGCAAAACAAACATAATTAAATTTAAACATTGAAAATAAAGAATAGAATACACCTAGAAACGCTCCAACAATCCAACGTCTTGAATGGCAAGCAGGGCTCCAAGTGGCTCCTCCTTCCTTCCTTGGTGCGGCACAATGGGGATTTTCTGAATTTAGGCTCTTGATGTGTGGTGGATGGTGTGGTGATTTGATGGTAAAGGGTGGTGTTAAATGATGGGTGCGGCATCTTATATTTATAGGGTGAAGGGAAGTCACAAAATTGGGCTGAAAAGGAGAGGAATTAGGACTCCAAATCACCAAAGAACAAGGTCACTTTCAATCAGATTCCAGGGAGGACAAGGAATGGTCCTTGTGGCAGATTCTAGAACTTCTAGAAGGGTTACATGTGGCATAAACTAAGGGCACGAAAATAGGGCTTCTAGAACCTGATATTTAGGTGATTTAATGTGAAAATGAGTCCTCTTTGCAGCTGGAATTATGGTCGGAAAAGATTAGGATAAGATAAGATAAGATAAGGTTGGATAAGGTTTGGATAAGATAAGGTTATTTGGATAATGTTCCATGTTTCTTGCTCTTTCCTTATCTTCTTTGTCTTGAACTTGTTTCTCCAAATTTGTAGCATGTTCCTAGCCTCTTTTAACTTCAAATTCGTCCATCCACCTTGCTCCATGCATATGCTATCCATTCCAAGCCTAAAACTGCTCTAAATAGCTCCAAATTGCACTTTCTTGCCAACTTTGTCATTTAAACCTACAAACACACGAAAATAGCTTAAATCACTATAATAAATAGAAACTAACTATGTAAATGCAAGAAAACAAGCTAACTAAGCCGCATAGATATGCTCTTATCAATCGCTACCAACGTACAAGTAACTTAGGTTCTCGTGATCAAATGCCCTTAAACCCAATCCTAGTTGTTGAAATTTTGATGTTTGGGGCATTGATTTCATAGGACCTTTTCCTAATTCTTATGGTTGTTTATACACATTGCTTGTTGTTGATTATTTTTCGAAGTGGGTTGAGGCAATCCCCACTAGGACTAACGACTCTAAAGTGGTTCTCAGTTTTCTTAAAGAATACATATTTGCTAGATTTGGAACTCCTAGATCTATAATCAGTGATGGAGATACACACTTTTGCAACCGATCATTTGAGGCTTTATTAAAATGCTATGGAGTCACGCACAAGGTTTCCACACCATACCACCCTCAAACGAGCGGACAAGCTAAAATCTCTAACCGTGAAGTCAAATAAATCCTTGAGAAGACTGTAGGCCCTACTCGAAAAGACTGGTCGCTACGCTTGCATGATGCATTATGGGCTTATAAAACAGAATATAAAACTCCCATAGGCATGTCACATTTCCAACTTGTTTATGGAAAGCCTTGCCATCTTCCTGTGGAGCTAGAACATAGAGCTTATGAGGCAGGCCATTTGAGAAGGTTTCAACTCGATGAGCTTGATGAGTTAAGGAATGATGCATACAAGAGCTCTCGAATTTACAAAGAAAGGACCAAAGCATATCATGACAAAGCAATCCATAGGAAGTCGTTTGAGATTGGGTAAAAAGTTCTTTTATTCAATTCACACCTTAGGCTCTTCCCTGGTAAGCTTCGTTCCCATTGGTATGGTCCGTTTCTTGTCACTAATGTTCATCCTCATGGTGCAGTGCACATTCAAAACATCCAAACAGGGAACACTTTCACAGTCAATGGCCATCGTCTTAAGCCATACTACGATGCTTATAAACCAATTCCTGAGGTTGCTGAGACTCTTCATCAACCACCACCATGAGCCACATAACCTTCACATCATGTCTTGCCTAGACATAAAATAAAACGCTTGTTGGGAGGTAACCCAACTAAGTTTTTTTTCTCTCCTTTATTTTTTTTTTTGTTTTCTGTTAGTATTTTTACTATGACATTCTTTGCCATACTTTGCATTGCATTCATTTCATTCATTTGTAATCATTGGGGACAATGCTTTGTTTAGGTATGGGGGTGTGTGGTATTGAATTTTTAGTCTTTTTGAGTCATGATTAAAGCTATTTGCAATTATATAATGGGAATGTACATGTTTAACTTAGTCTTGCAATCATAACTTTGGCTATGCTTTGAAAGTTGTTGTATCTGCTATATATTACCACTGCTCACAGTTCTAAGAATACTTTTGAAAAGTTACTAGCTCAAGCCTTAAAAGAAGGCTGGTGGAGACTACCTTTTGTGAAATTTTGTGCCTATTTGCTTCTTTTAGAGGGATTAAACTGTTTCTACTCTAATTCTTTTCTTTCAAATTCATTTCAAATGATCTCATTATTCAGTTTTTATTGAATACTAAGAGTTATTCTCTTTTGTGGATACTTGTGCTTATTATCAACCATGAATGAATTTATTGAGACGATGTTAGGTTGTGCATTTTTAACTAGTAAATGACCTAATTCCCTACCTTTGTTTTATGAGCCATTACCCATTTTGAAGCCAAACACAGCCATATCATTCATCACCCACACTAAACTCTACCCATTTTCCCCCACAATAGCCATTCCCTATAGCTTGGGGAATACCAAAGTGATGAGGACAAAATGCTCGAGCTTTAAACTAAGAAAGTGGCATGTACCGAGGTAACATGGGCTGGAATTGCAAAATAAGAGAAAAGAAAAAAAAAGGGAAAAAGAAAACGTTTTAAGAAGAGAAAAAAAACAAAAAAAAAGAAAGAAAGAGAAGAAGATGCAATTTCTTAGTCCATGGGTCCTGGACGCCGAGAACAAGTAAAGAAGATCAATTTAAGAGGAGAGCATGTTGGTTTTGCAAGGAAGACACTTTGGTATATCTCAAGTTCTAGTAATCCTTATCCATCCTTTCACAGCCCCTACCCTAAAAACCTTACATTACAACCTTTTGAAAGACCTAGCTGATCTTTGAGGATGTATTCATGGGTGTTAGTAAGTATGTGTGTTATCCTATTCTTAGTATTTGATTCCTTTCATGAGATCTTGTCCATAAAGTGCTTTTGTTTCTATTTGCATTATGTGTGAGAATATCTTGCTTTCCATTACATAACCTCACTCACATATACTTGTTGAGTGCAAGCCTTAGGAATCAAGTGAAAGAGTGAATCTGTGAGATTAGAGTTGAGACAAATATGATCTTCCTTGCTTGAGCTTGTAACTTAGTAACAGGTTTAATTTGAGCTAGAGCACCTCACTAACATGCAGATTTGATTGCTGGAAAGGTAAAGTCAAAGTTAGGAATGTAAGGCATAGTTGAGCTTTGATTCTTATTATCTTGTTTCAAAATTTCTCTAATCGTTGTTTTGTAGGTTGTTTTAGACATTTATGGGTACCATCACTGTTAAACCCTTAGGAGACACAACTCCTCCACTAGGGATGCCTAGAGGTTTAAAGGCTTGATACATAAGCTGAATGCATTCGTCTCACTGATGGAATTGGTCTTAGATTAACTTATGTTTGTCTTTTTTGTTGTTTTTGTTTCTTTTAGTTTTGGTTTGCTCGAGGACTAGCAAAATCTAAGTTTGGGGGTATTTGTTGAGTGCATAAAGTTATATTTATATGCCTTCTTTTACTTAGGTTTTTTACTTAAAATCTCTATGCATCACAAGGTATTTTGTTGTTTGTTTTGTATTTCAAGATGAAAGTAAGGGCTTGAAGAAATCATCTTATTTTGAATATTACAAGTGGCCTAAGATCCGCTAGAAAAGGCCCTTGCAAAACATCCAACTTGCGAGCTTTGCCCCGAAGAGCTTAGAAAGAATTAGAAAATAGGCCATATATGGTTGGAAAGCCCTGGAAGTCTTCTTTATGATGGTCTTTACAACTTTTCATTTGGAGGTTTTGACAAGAAGTTATAACAGAATAAAGCGGAGCTGTTCAGTTACAAATTCTGATAACAGCTAGTTTTCAGTTATTCCAATACAAAAAACTAGTTGTTATGAGTTATAAATGAGAGTCAATTCAAGGATGTAACTGTGTCAGATGTTAGATAAGTCCTAAGCTTGTTAATAGTAGACAAATACACTACATGAGGAAAAAAAAGAGGAAAAATGAGGAGATACACAACAACAAAGAAAGAGAATCTGGAGAAAGCAAGAGTCTTCAGCCTTGAGCAGTTTCTAGGTTCTAGCTTTCCTAATTTTTTATGTATTTTGCTATGTTTTTAATTTAGTTTATGGATATTTGGGGCTGCTTTGAAGCCCTACACATGATTGAATTAATGTTTTGATGCAGTTTTAGTTTATTAATTTCATTTGCAAGCTAGAATCAGTTTTCTGTTTTAATCATTTCAAGCACATATTTTCAAGCTTAGCTACCTTATTTATGTTTTCTTTCTGTTGAGAATGATAAGGATGACTGCCATAACTTCTTTCATTCGTTAGCAACATGTGGTTAGGTTCAAAACTAATCACGTAAATTGATTCCATGAAGTTCTAGGACAAATGCCATGTTCTAGGGTTCATGTGATGTTCATAATCCTCTTCGTTCTTAATGAGTTTCTAGGTGCTAAATCTGAGTATATACCAAGCTAGGTTGCACCTACAAATATAAGTTTTATGTATATGCCATGCATCTAACATGCAAAGTAAGAGAACATTCATACAATCTAGTTATATGCCATGCTAGATATGTGAACATCTTAGTTGTGCATTTGAAAGGGATAAGTTAAAAGATCATATCACTGATTCAGGAATGTTTAGGGGAAGGCCTTTGTTTAATTGAAGTCAGATTTATGTGCTAAAAACGTTTTTAACCTATTCCATGTCTTAGGTTTGTTTTTAGATAGTTCTAATTGTTCCCTTTTCTTTCTGTTTTTATTTCTATTCCAAAATTACTCAAACCCCCCATTTTAAGTCATATGAGTCTTTAACTAATGCTAATTTGTAAAAGTCAAAGGTTTTACTAAGTTGTTTCTCAGTCCTTGTGGTTCGACACCCTTACTTGTGCTGCTATACTATCCTTATATTTGCACTCGAAAGGAAATTCAATAAAAGGATAAGATTAGGAATGAGGATATCCGAGGTAAAGTAGGAGTAGCCGAAATTGAAGGAAAGATGAGAGAAAATCAGTTACGGTGGTTTGGACATGTGCAAAGAAGGCCTACTAATGCTTTGGTTAGAAGATGCGACTACAGGACAGAGGTCCAGGGCTGAAGGGGTAGAGAAGGGCCTAGGAAAACTTTAGAAGAGACTCTAAGAAAAGACTTAGAGTACTTGGAGCTAACGGAAGACATGACACAAAACCGAGCGCAATGGCATTCTAGGATTCATATAACCGACCCCACTTAGTGGGAAAAGGCATTGTTGTTGTTGTTGTTGTATCATCTGGAGACCAACCAATCCTGATCCAATTTATATCATCAAATGGAACTTTATCCATTCCTAATCATCTCCTGGAACTATATACTAATATAAGACCAATTATGATCCAAATATTTGATGGTCTTCAATCCAATCACTTCTAATCACCACCAATATTATGCCTAAAACGTCAAAAATCCAAATTAGCCACGTGCTGAAGACAAATGAGAGACCACTTGGTTGACTCCAAACAATTAGCAAGCCTTTTATCTTCTTGTTGAACAATCCCCCTCGGTTTTGTTTCATCTCTAGTGTTGGAACCAAATTCATGCACCTCTGTGAGCAGTGGTTGAGTGCAAATTCAAGTAAACCTGACAACCTACAAAACAATAAACAACGATGAGCAAGCTTAAGACTGGGAAGGGGATGCCAAAGGCTCTTCGATGGTCAAGTTAGTGAATGATTGTAGACTCAAGTAGTGGACATTAAAGGGCATATATTGTGTTAATGTAGATGAACCTTAGGTGGGTGTATTTAGACCGTAGGAAGAGAGACTTTTTCAAGATAGAATCCTCATTCTAATCCTGGAGAATCCTAAAGGATATCTAGTACGTAGATATTGCATCCCCCTAAGAGTTGTGATTACTTGTGGCACACGACTATCCCTAGACTATATTACTTGTGGCACACGCCTATCCCTACATTATAGGAATTCTAAGACTTATAGGATCTAATTGTGTCCATATCCGGATCAGGTCGCATGTCTTGCAGAACAAGCATAGTCATCCAGCAAAGTCGCTAGGACTCTGCCTAGTGCCCCAGAGTAGAGTGATGATGGCACCATGATCCGTCTGATACAACTATGTCAAGAGCTGGTGAGTCCATGATAGGACTTCTAAGGTAGCAGTATTTAAATCAGCCTTACTCAAGCTTTAGACAATCATGGTTCCAAATTTAACACATACTATATTTCTGCAAGATAATTACTGTGGTAGCACGAAGCCACCATCTTTAGTCTTGATGAATTTGTACCTACAAAATAATCAACACGTTTGATCAAGGCCAAAGCCATTCGTGACCAAGAGGTTGGGTTGCGTTTGGCAATGAATCTTCAATGCTTAAGGCAGTATATCTGAAAGAATAAGCGTTTAGGGCTTGTGTATGTAGCTAAAGATTATCAGTAATGGTGTAGATGGACTATTTTTAAAGAGGTGACCGGACTAGATGTAGGGTTATACCCTATATGTGGTGACTTATCATTGGTCAAGGTTGTGTCATCCGTATGATGGATGAGAAAATAATATTCCTAAGATATTAATTAGGAGATAATATCTTGGGATGATGATGGAAGTGAAGGATTATTTTGGAAGATGACATGTTCATTTAAGCAACATCATTAGCATGCAATTAACAAATTAAAGGCGGAATCATGCTAGCATGCACTTAAAAACAAAACATTACCCATGAATGTTCAAAGCCTAGTAAAATGGTGAACCAATAATCAACTCAAAACAAAGTGAGTTGAAATATATACCTTTGTAGATTCCTCTTTGTATTTAAACAAAGGCTAATCACCCAAAGAGAGGGCCTTCATTCCTTGCATCTTAGATCTATGGATTTGGATGGATGAAAAAAGGTTTCTCCAAAGTTCCCAAAATTGAGAACCTCTAATGATTCATCACCAAGGCATAATGAAGAAGAAATGAGTGACCTTGGAGGACTTTGATTGCTAGATGATCCCTCCAAGGTGGCCGAAATTTTAGAGAGAAAGGAGAGCTTGTGTTCTCATCCTTTCCCCAAAAACAACCCTTAATGAATTTTAGGCTATAAAGTCCTTTATATAGTCCCTTCAAATAAGTGACCTAATGGACCAAAAGCCCTATTCTTCTAACATGGCCGGCCTATAGGGTTTATTGGGCTTTCAAGCCCTTTGTTTATTCAAGTTGTCATACAACTTGAGTTAATGGGCTTGACATTCAAATCCCATTGGGCCTTGCGGCCCAAAACTAACCCGAGGTCTTTAACGAACTTATTCGTTTGATTAATTAACATATTAATTAATCCTAGCCTTAGATAAATAATTAAACCATTTAATTATTCTTACTCATCTCCGTTGTTTCTTCAAACTCTACCTTACTCGGTGAACGATCCATTAGGTTCCTTTTAGCGAGGCAGTGGGCGATTAAAACTCTTTCTAATCGATTGTGAATTGAAACTTACTTTCAATTCTCCCGTTAGTGATAATACACTTTTAGGGCTTCCACAAACCATGGTTGACGCCTAGCAGCATGTCATGGTTACCCAAGCTAATCAGAAGAGGTGGAGAACCTATTCAGTTTTAGGATTACAAATGCAATACGGTCTTTCTCTAATACAATACTCTTGACCACATTGTTTGGTTTGATAGTTTATTCATGTCTACTATCCAATGTGAGTCTTGTGCTTATATGATTACCTTGAATGTGATTTGGAACACATTCCTAAATCTCATTCATACTTTGGCCAAAGATTCTTAATCATATCATAGAGTATTCTCCCTCAAACAGTTTGAAGGTTAGAGATCCCTTGTTGCACATTCACTTGCCTCCATGGCTAAGTGGCTTAACCCCAACGATGCCGTGGACACCCTCCTGATGGAGTGACTTTGACATAATCAAAGATTAAGGACCTAACCACAAGACAACTGTGATGCCTCAGGTCAAAAGACTAATTTGCATTATCCCAACCATGAGTTCTCATGTGACATGAATATGAGAACTCTTCGTTGATCGTGTTCAGTGAACTCATTCTCTATTGAGCACCTACGTACTTGTCTTGATGTCACACACACTGATAGGAGCATATTCATGCGACTTAATTAGCTTGTTCTCGTGCATTTATGTTGTGTTTACTTAGCTATTTTAGTGTTTAAGGCTACTTTTGTGTATTTTCAGATTATAAGGCCAAAGTGTGCAAGAAGATGCAAATTGGAGTCTTTTGGAGTGAAAGAGGAATGAATGAGTTGAAGACTTAAAGAAACGACGAATTCCTACTCCAACGATGAATTCTTACCAAAACGAGGAATCCTACTCAAACAAGGTTTCCTATTTGATATAGGAAAGTTAACCCTAAGTTTCCCGTTTTGGTAACCTTTCCTAAACTTAAACGTCCGTATTTTCTAGCCACTTTGAAGGCCTTGTAGGCACTTTAGGACACAAAACAATGGCCCTAGCCCACTTTAAACCCCTTTGCCGTGCCTTAACCCTAGTCTCTTCCCTTGCCGTGCAAGGGGGGGCACTTTTGTCCAAAGTTGTGCACTTAAAACCTTTTCCCTTCTCCTAACCTAACCCTAGCCGCACCCTTTAATTAATCCCTTTTAATTTCTGATTTTATTTCCTAATTCTAGAAGTTTTTAACTTAATTTTAATTAACAAAAAAATTAATTAGGTTTTAAATTTCAGAAAACCCTAAGTAATCTACCATTTTTAGCCGTATCCTCCCTTTTACAAAAAAAAAACCAAACCTAGCAGCCGCAATTTTTCACCCAAATTTCCCACCTTTGCCGTGGGTCCTATCACCAAAAACTTACAAGCCGTGGCCCCCCTATGGAATTATCCCATTTATTTTCTGACCTAAGCCGTAGCCTCCATAACACCATTCCATTCCATCCGCAAATCCCATTCATTGATATTTTAATCGGCCAATCATCCTAATTCTCTCATTATTCACTCTTTAGCCGTCACTTTTCAGGATTCACATTTTTCCACCCTAATCATTCAGCCACCATAATTCCATTTTTTACTCCCTAAGCCAGCCGTGACTTCCCCCAACATTCTCCCATAATTCCTAAGCCAGCCGTCACTACCATATCCCATTTTTATTAACAGCTGCAACCATCCGTGCATTCACAACCAATTTTTCAGCCACATTCACAACCTTGCCGAACCCCCAAACCATCCTAAACCCATCTATAAACCAGCAACTCACCCCAAATCATCCAAAACCTCACTGCCGCAACAAGGAGAAGAGGAAAGAGGAGCTTCGACGCGCAGAAATTCAAGTGGATTCGTTGGGCGTTCTAGGTGTAATCCATCCTTTGTTCTTTATGTTTAAATTCAATTTTATTTTTCTTGTTGTGAACATGAGAGGCTAAACCCCTATTTAGCTAGGGGGTGATTCGAAACCATGTTTATGCTTGCAATATGATTTGATTACTTTTGGTTGGAATTTCGTGAATGGTGAATTCAATTTGTTTAACTGTTTGATCGATAACTTATTTATGTTTGTTTATTGAGAGTGCACGCTTAATTTTCATGCATGAATATGACGCTAGAATATAAGTAAGTTTCACCTAATAGTTATGAACTTATATTCACAAGTAGTGGAGGTTGCTTATAAACAATCGCGTTAAATAAATTCTTGGCATAAGTTTCATGCAATCATAGTAACGAATGCCTCGTCAACACTTATAGTTTTCATGATGCTTAATGATTCTTGCTTGTATCTCTATTATGCAATTCATGCAGGGAACTTGTGGGGAATGCTTTGGGTTGTCGCATGCAATCATCCAATTCATTAACTTAAGGAAAACTTGACGGTTAATTTAAGCGAACCTAATTAACCCGGGGTGTTGAGTTTCATAATTCATCGAAAGACCAACTGAAAATCATCTTGTATGCAAGTGTAACATGTGTGGAGAAGAACCTTCTAGCTAGCATTCATCCCTATTTTCATCACATTCATATTTACATTCTGCCTTTAAATTACAATCTGTGTATTTAGTTTCATTTCGTCAAAACCTCAATCTCAATCCCCCCTTTACCTTAGTGTCTAATTTAGTTAGAAAGTGTCTTAGTTTGTGTTTATAAGTGTTTTGTATTCTTTGAGTCTTTTGATTTGTTTTAGTGTTTTATTGTTTAGTTATGCATTCTTTGAGTCTAGTTTAGTGTTTTAACGTTTGTTTTACATTTTTGAGTCAGTTTCCAAGTGATTTAGTAATCCCTCCTAATCCCCGGTCTAGAACGATCCCTACTTGCATCTTTACTACAATTGTCACAAGAGGGTTTTAATTTGTGTGCTTAATTAGTTCGCATCACACACCAATGACTCGAGACTAGTCACTCTCCCTGAGAGAAGACATAGCACGTACTGATCTTAACGGACTGTCAATGCCCAATTTACAATCCTATGATCAGGAACGTTTAGGATGTGTCAACGAAAGAATGGTCTCATGAATCTAACTTCTTTAGATCGCATTCTTCCAATCACATATTCCTTGGACTTATCATTTAAGCATATAACATTTATATGAGACGGCTCAAACAATAATCTTTGCCCTTTACATTTAAACTACATTAGTTTAACTTTGTGAAATGTCCGTAAAGTATCATCATATGATTGGTTTTAGGGCACATTTCCAACAGGAAGCATCCCTAATTGATTGTGATGAGGATTCCTTACTTGTTTAGGTTGATCTTCAATTAGGGTTGTATTAAAGATAGGATTTGATTATTAATCTTATCTTTAATACCTTCGACTATCCCATGCCATAAGCAGGGGAGTTGAGAGCAGTTGTAGTCAACCGCTTGAACATTCAGGAATACTAACGTATGTGAATATTCGTGTGCCCTACCCATTTAATGAGGGCAATTTCATCTTCTTAAGAAGAAAAAAAAGTTCATGTGTCATCTCTAGGATTTTTAGGATTATTTTGGCTCTATAGGTGAGAAAAGGGTTAATTCCCAATTTGATGTAGATCATTTTTAACTTGGATATGAAGTCTTCTGAGAAAGAGAAACCAATTGCCTCCAAAACCTATATAAGTCTACCTTAAGTGGATGGTTAAATAAATTTGGAGAGCAATTCTTATTGCAACAAGAAAGAGAGAAAAGAGTTATTCATCGTTGTTGTTATTATTCTCCGCACCACAAAGATAAGAAAAATTAATTTTCTTTCTTGTTTATTTTTTTTGGAGCTTCGAGGCTTAACGTAATGGCTAGGCAGAGATTGAGGAAGTGAAAAGCGTGGTTGGAAAGCTACGGTGCTGCTGCAAGTCAACTCAGGGGACCCGTTTGGCTGACGCAGCCCAGCTGGCTGAGGCCAAGTATTAGCTCGGCTTAGCTAGGGCCGAGGAATGAATGGCACGGTGCTGCAAGCTAGCAAGGGGCCTTGTGGTAGGTTGTCCTGCTTGCTAGATCTTCATTTAAGAAGAATTCCAAGACTCTTCCTTTGCTCTATGGAGTTCTGCTGCTTCCGGAAAGAGTTGAAGTCTTGGCTAAAAAGATGACTCAGCATAAAATTTTCGCCTGCCCCCAGCGTCCAGGTTCTGAGATAAAGTGAAATGTCCATCTATGGCTAAGTCTGGATCGACTTCTAAAATGATCACCACTATGAGAGATATGAAGGATAGTTTGTCACTCGAAAAAGTGGATTCGACAGCCAAAAACACGGCAAAGCATGCTTCTTCTGCTGCTACTATGTTTATGATGCCTGCTAAGAAGAAGGAAACTACTCAAATTTGATTTGTCAACCTTGTTGGTTGGTTGTCATGCTTGCTAAATCTTCAGTGGAGAAGAATTCCAAGACTCTTCTTCTACTCATTGGAGTTATGCTGCTTCTGGAAGGAGCTTGAAATCTTGGTTAAGAAGATCACTCAGGGCAATAATTGTGCCTGCCTCAAGCGTTTGGGTTTAGAGATAAAGTGAAGAGTCCATTTATAGCTCAGTCTGGATTGGCCTCTAAAAAGCTCACCATTATGAGAAGTGGGTAGGAAAATTCTTCACCCGGGAAAGTGGATTCGTCTGCCAAAGAGACGTCAAAACTTGCTTCTTTTGCTGCTACAACATCTGTGTCGCCTGCCAAAAAGGAGGAAACTGCTCGATTTTGATTTCTCAATTGTTGTAGATTAAGTAGTTGAAGATAGGTTGCCAAGATTAGAGCTGCTGAAGATGAAGTCTCGGATGAGCAAACTCTTAAGTGCAAAGTGATTGTTAAATGCAGGATGGCCATTGGAGGCAGGGTGGCTACTAAAAAGCTAATGGTCATCCAAACTTCTAATAATTAGTGTGCTTTGTTTGGCTTGTGTCGGATTTTGGTGGCCTTCGTGAAAGTTTATCAACTTGCTAGAAATTCGATAAACTACTTTACTCCATCTTCATAATTTCACTTTGTATTATGAAACTTTTAGCTATAAGACCGACAATCAAGCACATTGCTTTTAAAGAAGCAGATGAGTCCACGTAGCCACTATGCAATGAGCTTCGGCTGAGGGACTTTGCAAAACTTTTAGTTATACGGCTGACAGCCTGGATATGCTACAAAATGAAAAATGATGATGCAGCTAGGGTTGTAATGATTGAACTTATTCGAAAGGCTAGTTTCTTCTAGATTGCATAGTATTGATGCTACATATTTTGTAGTAGACTACAACAAACATTAGAATGTGCATCAAATGTAAGATGAACAAAACAATTCATATTTTTTTGTTTGTGTCAAAACTTCCAATTGTATTGTAATTGACCACTTCTACTAATTAATCTAAGTATTTGGAGTTTAATGTGTCACACCCCGGCCCGGGGCGGATCACTTCCCGGGCCCGCTCCACCACCGTAGCACGATATTGTCAGCTTTGGGCTTACCATTCCCTCACGGTTTTGTTTTTGGGAACTCACGAGCAACTTCCCAGTGGGTCACCCATCATGGGATTGCTCTAGCCCCCTTCTTGCTTAACTTAAGAGTTCCTACGGAACCCGAAGCCAGTGAGCTCCCAAAAGGCCTTGTGCTAGGTAGGGATGGGAATATACATTTAAGGATCACTCCCCTGGGCGATGTGGGATGTCACAATCCACCCCCCTTAGGGGCCCGACGTCCTCGTCGGCACGCACGCGACCAGGGTTAGGCTCGGATACCGAATTGTCACATCTCGGCCCGGGGCAGATCACTTCCAGGGCCCGCTCCACCACCATAGCACGATATTGTCCGCTTTGGGCTTACCATTCCCTCACGGTTTTGTTTTTGGGAACTCACGAACAACTTCCCAATGGGTCACCCATCATGGGATTGCTCTAGCCCCCTTCTCGCTTAACTTCGGAGTTCCTACGGAACCCGAAGCCAGTGAGCTACCAAAGCGGACAATATCATGCTACAGTGGTGGAACGGGCCCGGGAAGTGATCCGCCCCGGGCCGGGATGTGACATAATGTGTTTATGATGATTATTGTATTCCATATTAATTTAGATGTTATGAAGTGAGGTTTGTCTAAAACGAATTGTTAAAAATATAAATTAAATTAATATAAATTACGGCATGCAAAATCAACAGCAACTATTAATGGTAGTCTTATTTTACAATGTACAACGTGCTACCGTAATTTTCTTCAGAGTACTACGACACTTAATAAACGTCGTATCAAATAATATAAATTACAACACATAGGTATGCCGTAATTATTTTTGCAACACTCCATTAACGCCTTATCTAATACCAATTTAAGGCATACAAGGCCCGTCTTAAAGAGCATTTGCGATGTGTTTTGCTTAAATTGTTCACGACTACTAAAGTACGTCATATTTGACAATAAAAAAATTTACGACAGAGGATTTTACTGCTTGGGTGCTCACTCTATGAATAACCCTTTACAGCATCTTTTGTGCGACGTAAAAAAGCAGTTCTATTGTTGATTTGAAATCACGTGCGAATCACTGCCGCTCCACTCCCAAAACGTTACACAAGAAAGTCAGGGCCCAATGGAAAGCCCCGTGCGAATTGCAAAAAGCCTATGATGGTGGCTACCATCAACAAGCCCTTTCCTATTAACTCGAACATCTTGATGTTCTCTTATTGGGATTAAGAACATGTCCACTCCCACCATCATGATGCCTCGGCCATTAAGGTTCAAATCTCCAATGCAATGGTAAGTCACGTTAGGGTGGATAATGGATCTAGAGTTAACATTCTCTTCAAGGATTCAACGAGAGGATAAGGATCTTAGACAACATCAACAAAAGTAAAACCACCATCCACACCTTCAATGAGACTCATGTTCGATCTCTCAGAATAGTGAAGTTGGTGGTTTATGCCAAGTCGTACAATTATCTAGTGGCTTGCTACGTTATGGATTGCCCAGCCCTAGCACAATCCTATACTCGATCGGAACTGGCTTTATGAAATACTGGCAATCCCCTCACCTTACCATCAGTTATTACCCAACGCCCAGGGGAGTTAAAAAAGTCAAATATGATCAGGTAGTAGCACAATGATAAACTATCGAAACTACGAACATGATCTGTAGAGGGAGAGGAGTTCTAGCATTCCCATATCACTCACAAGCTAGGGGCCAACATACGAACTATAAGGAATTTAACCAAACCTTGACCCCCAAGATGATAGCACTCTGAAATCTAAAACGAATTAGAGTATTATCTACATTAGCTTGGGCCCCAACAAACTGGAGTGCCAAATGAGGATCATTACGAAGTTGACCAATCACGAGAAGTAGTTATTCACTGCCTTTCTGCAAGCAAATAATGACATGTTTGCTTGGTTCGTAGAAGATATGAAAAGGATGGACCCTCCATAATCTACCATCACCTCCTCCACTTGGATCTAACCACAAAGTCGGTTATGGTGCAAAGAAAGTTATTAAGGTGAAGACATCAATGGTCATTGGTCGAGTTATGTACTGCTATAAGGTTATTGCCTTTGATCTTAAAAATGCAAGGTCAACCTATCAGAGACTTGTCAATCAAATCTTCAAGGAAATGATTAGAGAGATGACGGAAGTCTACATAGACGACATGGTCGTTAAAAGCAAAAAAAAAAAAAAAAAGACCACGTCACTCACCTTTAGGGATTCTTTGACCTACTCCATAATTATAACATGAAGCTCAATCTGGAGAAAAAAAAAAAAAAAAAGTACCTTTGGAGTAGCATTAGGCCATTTCCTCAGTTATTTGGTCATCATGAGCAAAATAGAGCCAACCAGACCAGATCAAAGCGGTGCATGGGATACCTCAAAATCTTGAATAACACACAATCTTGAAACTTCGCATAATTGCAAGTCTAAAAATTCAAAGTGATAGTGTCAGAGGAGTCTCCTTTAGCCTTCTCCATAGTGTCTGGCTAGCAGCTTAGGAGGCTCGAGTCATATTAAGCACGGTTACGATAGGCGGCCTATGGGCACGGGATATGACCTTCGACCCAGAAGTCCAATGCATCATCTTGCCTCCGAAAAAGTTTATATAACCTAAGGGTGGGTTATAACATTCAAACCTGAGCTCTACACCATTCCAGGGTATAATCCAAAGGGTGATTCAAAAATTATATGACTGGTGGCTCTAAGTTTCAATCTTGAGTATGATTACTTCTATCTTGGGCAAGTGTACTAAGTCAAGTATGTTCTACAACACCATGTGTTTAAGTAGACCCGAAGAAGGCATCCAGACTAGGAAATCCTTAAATGGAATTTCATTCCAAATGAGCTTCGATACACAGAAAGTCCTTAGCCAAGTTAATAAGTGTAGTCTGATCTGAAATGCTCAGGTCCAACGATACGGGTCTCAGATTCCAAAGGTGTTCCTGCCCCACATGTAAGAGACCAAGTCTCTAACAAACTTTCAACTAAGATTCACTAGGAACGAACATGCAATTTGGACGGCAAAGGCAGCCTCTTCTTGGCTACACGTTGCAATCATCAAAATCCTCAGATCCAAAATTGGGCAAGGTGAACAAAAAAACAAGCAACATATTTCTTGAAGATGACACACCAAAGTCGATGCGTATGAGGACATTTCAATCCAAAATCTCTCACGTTCTCATCCTTAATCAGATCAATGTAACATGGAAAGTGTAGAGTAAAAGATTTCTCATAGATTTAGACCTGGTGTCAAAGTAAGGTGGTAGTCTAGTTATTGCAGTGAAAATCTTTATAAACACACAGCTTGGGAGGTAATATTTTTTTGAATCAGTGTTACCTAAAGGGGCTTAGAGCTATGTCCCAGGCCTACAAGCTTAATCGTGTTTCACTTCATCGCTCATTACTCCAAATTTAGATTACTTTTGAAATATTTGTTGGATTAAAATATTATTCTGCAATTAGGAAGCAAAGGCTAAAAAGTTCGAGATGCTTTATTCCAACATGATTAATGACTTGAATATAGTTACAATTCTCTTAAACATGAAGCACATGCGTAATAAAAGTCCCATAAATAGCACAAAAGCAGTACAATTCTTTGGCGGAGACATGTCGTTACCCCTAGTACAAAATTATTCCTAAGGATGCTAAGAAGGTTAACTTGGCCATAATCATCAACTCTGATGAGGTTCAATTTGTCATCAGGCCGATCAAGGAGAATGCTACTTTAAATAAGGATTGGGAAATCTCCAACAAAGAAGAACCCACTGAAGAATCTCGACACTTTCCTCAAGTTGAATCCGTATGCAAAGATTGCGAGAAGGATGTTGCCAATGGATGTAATGCAAAGTATAAAGGCTATAGAACTTGCCGAGGGAAGCAAGGTTAGCTATTGAAATGTTATGGCTTATCTAGACTTTTCTTGATAAGAGTGAATATGGATGTGGCAAATTTCTTGGTTTCAAATCTTAATCATCGAAGGCTCAAAGTGGAAATTGAGTTTGAAGCTAAAGTATGAAAGAAGTAAAGAGGATCCATGGCAAAGTTGAGAACTCGAGAGAAAGGGTTTGCAAAATAAAGCTAAGGTTGGGCTATTTAAAAAGGAGTTGCCAAAAAATCTTACCATCGAATTGAAAAGTCTTGCTTACAGATTCAAGTGTCTAAAAGCCAAAGTCACTCGGTGAAGCAAAGGGCTGCCCCTTGTTAAATATGCACAAGTAACATGAAATCCCTCATCAATGCTACCTACGTGCTACGGCTCTCGAGAATGCACATCTGAATCTGAAACATCAAAAGTTCACAAGGGTCAAATCCAAGATACCACATGTCAGAATAACTAAAACAATATGTATTCCGACTTACTCCGAAAGGTATAGTCTTTGGATAACTATACAACCTCTAGGGGAACAAGTCATTTTAGATATATAGTTAGGGGAATGTGGGACCATGATTTTCCAAGGATGGAGTAAAGCGAATCATAATATGCATAACTTGGAAGTCTTGTCATGGAATCAACAGCCACCATGCGAAGCTGAATAAACGAAACAGCGATGCCACCATCATCCTGTTCCGTAATTAGGGGCGAAGCCCGATGACTTCGCTAAGATTGACCATGCTTTTTCCACAAGATACGGAAACCTAATCCAAGAAGAAATCAGCAAGTTCCCTGTAATCTTAAAGTCCTTACAATCTAAGGATTGGCGTGTGCCACAAGAAATCACACTCCTAAGATGATACAATATTTACTTCTTATATATCCTCTAGGATTTTCCCAGTTTAATAAGGATTCTATTATCCTAAAAGGTTTCATCCTCGATTGGTATAAACATACACTTCTTGGGTTCATCTCTGGTAACGTAATTATCACATACTTATTCTCTTTTTCACTGCATGAATCTTATATTGCTTACTAACTTGAGCCTCGGATATCCTTTGAACGTTACACCACTACCCTCCCCCACCCCTTCCCCCCGGTCTTTGGCTAACTCATGATTGTTTTTTCTTTTACAGGTTACTCAAATTTGTGCATCTCCACCTCCTACGACGGTGTACAAATTTGGTTCCAACAACGATCACCAAGAGTTCTCATATTCATGTAATATAAGAACTCATTAGTTAGGATAATACAACATAGTTATTTGACCTGAGGTGTCATAGTTATCTTGTGGCTAGGTCCTCAATATTTGACTATGTCCACAGCATAGTTGAGGTTAAGCTACTTAATCATGTGGTCATATGAATATATAACAAGGGATCTCTAACCTTTAAACCGTTGAGGTAGAATAGTCTATGATATGATTAAGAATCATTAGCTAGAGTATGGTTGAGATTTAGGAAGTATGTTCCAAATCATTCAAGTTTATCATATAGGCAAGATAATTACATTGGATAGTAGACATGAATAAACTATCAATCAAACAATGTGATCAAGAGTAATGAGGGGCGCAGCTCCTTGTCTTCTAGTTTTCCTATGTAAGCTTGGAATGGCTCTTCTTAGGATTCAGGCAACTTAATTTTGGGTTTTGGTTGTTTCTTAAGTTTCCTGTTTGGTTTGTAAGGGAAACTTGGCCTTTTCTCTCTCAGACTTCCCACATAAAGCCAAAGAATATGGCTTGGACTTTATGTGCCCACAAGCAGCCTAAAGTTTTCTGCAACCTTAGTTCCACATAGGCCTGGTAAACTTTAGTGACCATCCACATGATGATCCACTCTGCAAGCCCCGACATGTGGATTGGGCCCATTTAGCATGTAGCGTAGTTGGCGTGATTTATTTACAACGCTAACGTCATAACATGGCTTAGCGTGTTAAATATGCATGGATGTGGATGGGTTTGGCATGATTACACAAACGTCCAATTTATAAATTATTATTTTATTGGCATGGCGTGATTGTAGATTCATATACCCCTCGTTTTCACACTTCTGCATGAATTTATGCTGCACTTGTGACAGTTTACAATGATTGTGCTTTGCGACATGATTAGGCTTTTAGGTAAGATTTTTTTTCCATAACCGAAAAGGAAAAAAAAAAACAAATCAATCTAACATTGAAATTCAGGAAGGAGTGATAGGAGCATATTTAGGCGACTTACTTAGCTTGTTTTCGTGCATTTATATTGTTAATTCCTGATTGTTGTAGTTTAAGCCATTTTCGTGTGTTTTTAGGTTCATATGGCTAAGGAAGCAAAAAGATGCATTTTGGAGCATTTTGGAGCAAAATTGGACTTGGAATGGATAGCTTATGCTTGGAACCAAAGTGTTGGACGAAATTGAAGGCCTTGTATGCACTTTAGGACATAAAACAAAGGGCCTAGCCTAATCAAACAAAGCCTTAGCCGTGCAAAACCTTTCAATTCCAGCAACTTCCCTTCATTGCCGTGCATTTCATATCCCATTTCCAGCTTTCCCCCTTGCAATTCCACATGCACTCCCCTTTGCCGTGCAAAACACATTCATTCCAGCCATCCCACTTCAATCATTCACTCTAGTTGGCAGCCACATGCTTTCCCATTTCAATATCATTCTTCCAAAATCATTGCAGCCACATATTCACCCACATGCACATTCAATCATTCACTCCCCTTGCCGTGCACATTCACCTTGCATTTCCAGGTTGTCCACTTCATCATTGCAGCCACATATTCACCCACATGCACTCTTAATCATTCAATCATTCAAACCCCTTGGTGCCGTGCTTCCCCCTTCATTCCAGCCATTCCACATGCATTTCCAACCTAGCAGCACCCCTTTAATCATTCAACCTAGCTGTCATTGCACATGCATCTTCAAATAAATCAGCCACATGCACATTCACCCATTCCTACCACTATGCCGTGCACTCCCATCCCATTTCCAGCTTTCCACCAACCTCCTAGCTGTCATATTCCCTCTTTTAATCATTCATCCACCTATAAATAAACATCCATTGCAGCCACAAGAAAGGGGATTCATTCATACACAAAGTCACACCAACAAAGAGTCCCTTTGTGCCGTGCCAATCCACCATTCCAGAAATTCAACCATTCCATCCATTCATACACATTTCATACCATCACACATCCATTCCTCCATACAAATACCACCCCAAAACCTATCCTTAGACCTTGTGCCACAACAAAGAGGAGGAGAAGAGGCCTAAACGTTCATACAATTCAAGTTTGAGTTGTTGGAATGTTTAGGTGTTTCCTCTCCTTGATTTCAATAATTAAATTTACTTATCTTTGTATTGTACGTATGAGGAACTAAACCCCCCCTTGGCTAGGGGGGGATTCGAAATACATGTTTATGCTTGCAATATGATTTGATTACTTCTAATTGCGTTTCATAAGTTGTGGATTCAATTTGTTTAACTGTTTGATTGATAACTTATTTATGTATGTTTATTGAGAGTGCACGCTTAATTTTCATGCATGAATATGACGCTAGAAAATAAGTGAGTTTCACCTAATAGTTATGAACTTATATTCACAAGTAGTAAAGGTTGATGATCTCAATTGCGTTAAGTAAATTCTTGGCATAAGTTTCATGCAGTTCATAGTAACGAGTGCTTCGTCAATGCTTATGGTTTTCAAAGAACTTAATGATTCTTGCTTGTATCTCTATTATGCAGTTCATATAGGGAACTTGTGGGGAATGCTTTGGGTTGTCGTATGCAATCATCCAATTCAATAACGTTAGGAAAATCTGAGGGTTAATTAGTGCAATTCACGGTTAATCTGGGGCGTTGAGAATTCATGGTTTATTGAAAAGCAATTGGAAATCGTTTTATATGCAAGTATAACATGTGTGGAGATGAACCCCTTAGCTAGCATTCATCCATATTTTCATCATATTCATATTTACATTCTGCCTTTAATTACAATCTGTTCATTTAGTTTAATTTCGTCAAAACCTCAATCCCCCTTTACTTTAGTGTCCAATTTAGTTAGAAAGTGTCTTAGTTTGTGTTTATAAGTATTTTGATTCAATTTGTTACACAAATTCGTCCAGATTCACCAAAGTGCTCAAAACTGCCCAGAAAGTGTTTTTAAGGTAGTTTTGAGTGTTTTGGTGCTGTTTTGAGTGTTTTGGTTTGTTTTAGTGTTTCAAGTGTTTAGTTTTGCATTCTTTGAGTCTAGTTTAGTGTTTTAAACTTTATTTTACGTTTTTGAGTCAGTTTCCAAGTGATTTTGCAATCCCTCCTAATCCCCGGTTAAGAACGATCCCTACTTATATCTATACTACAATTGTCAAAAAGAGGGTTTAATTTGTGTGCGTATAAATTCTCGCATCAAGGAGGGACTCGCCACAAACATGATAGAAGGTGAAGAGAAAATTCCAAAACCTTCACTATATATTGCTTTCATTCAATTGATAAAATTAAGAAGCGCACTAAGCATATCAAGCTATTCATCGATCGAAACTCGAAACCCTAATTCTTTATTCTTGGTATCTTTGCATGATAAATTAGATTGTGAAACAATTTCTTCCCTTATTGCCTCGAAGGCAAGAGCAGTGTGAGGTACGTATCAATCTCAGTTGTCATCTTTGCTTGCGTGAGGCAAGATCAGTGTTTGTACGTAGGGTATACAGGTTTAGGTGATTAATCCTCAAGTTTATGGTACGTTTTGAGGACGTACATTCAGGCATCATATTCCAAAGCCTTACCTGAGATATTATCATCGATCTACTTTCTCATATTCACTAGTTTCCTTGCGTCCTTTCGAGTAATTTCTACCATTTAAAAGAATTCAGTTCCTAAAGCGTATCAAGTAGGGAATTACCCAATCAAACATTTACTTAGGGAACTTCAAACCTTTTGCTAAGGTGAAAGATTGAACCCTAGGTTTGTACCTAGACTTTGGCAACTTGATCGGGTGGCGATTAGAACCCATTTAAACCCTACTTCAAACTGATGGTCTAGTTGACTGACCTTTATAAATCCAAGTTTGTCTCCATGGTCTGATGAATTCGTAGTGGTCTTATTGGTGATTTTCTTATCTACCTCGATAGCGAGACCAAATTCTTTAAGCTTTGTTAATTAGCTATATACCAAATTCCTCGATTTTAAACTTTGATTAAATTGATACTCTTCTTGAGAGACGCGACCTCAATGGATGAGATTATTTTTCTCAAAAAGCTTGTAATGGAAGAAAGTTGACATTCTCACAAAGGGTTGTGAATTCGTGATATTCTTGGTCTTGTCAATTTTATCGACAATTTATCAGTGAATTCTCAGCTACAATATCCTTCTTCACTTTTCGGCCGAGAAAAGTTAGCTTGTTTTGAAAAGTTGGATATGAATAAAGTTTCTGGTAATGAAATTATTGTCTCAGTTCACCATTGCTTTACATTCTTCGATGATGTTGATCTTCTGGGAGATTCATGACGATGTATCTTTGGATGTTTCAGTTGTGCAGAGGCAGCATGACGGATTTTCATCTATATTTCTAATGTGTAGAATTGTTTAGAATGAGCCATCTCATTTATGACTTAGAGTCGACATTTACCATCTTTGCCTAAAAATCAAATGACATTTCTCTGTGGAGAACGGGTCCAAAATCCTTATCAACCTTAGAATTTCCTAAATATATTTACTCTTGGAATGAGCTAAGTTTTCATGGCGGCAATTAAGGGACATAACTGTACTTGATCATTTTTAGCTTATTCTATCCTATTGTAGTTAGAGAATTCGAGTATCGTTATGGAATTATTTTTGACTCATCAAGAATAGTTCGAATGGTAAATCACTTTTGTTATATGAATGGAGTTAGGAAGTATCATTATACGCTCTCTGTATGAGGTATTTTGTATGGGTAGTGAATGTGAAAGTCAATAATCTTGATGCCGAACCAAGGTTATGCTTATGTAGTGTTTTAATTGGTGGTAGCTTTATTTAAGTGGGAAGCCGTATTCTTCCAGCTTCAAGGCTTTAAGTATTGGCGATGATTTCATTCCGGAAAATGGGCGTTGGAATTTCAACAACAAAACACTTGTGAAGACAACTAAGATAGAAGTGGGACGCTGTTAACTTCTCCATGTGATGTGATCAAGAAGTTCTCATTGTCACATGATCAAGGGTGGACGTAGGAAAGGAATAAAATCGAGGCTCCCTTTGATGTGTTTGAAGAGAATCATCATTCTAGATACACCTCGCTTTTGATTAACGTTGGGAGGATTTTGAGGATATGGAGTTCAAACTTCCTAGACAACCACAGTTTTTCTAATTGCATCCAAGGGATGATGGCATTATGAGAAAGCTGCTTCTAGACTTCTATACAAGTTCAGGCAAACAGAAACCCGACAAGATTATCATCTTGGTGTATTTATATTTCATCATGCTACATGTTTCACTTCCAAGCCTTTGGAAGTCTTTATGAAGGTTTTGAGTATTAGATGTTGTTTAGTATCACATTTCTACCCCTAGACTAACGATTAGTCTGAAACGAGTTATTCAAACCTTAGTGGACGAGTTGCACCTTGTTCGTCCCACCATTAGCATGGTTGCATCATACCATTATCTCTATTTTAGTTGCTTGTAACCACAGTTTCAATTTTGGGTTAGCTATGTTACCATTGGAGTTGACATACCTACCTTATGCATAGTGCACATTTGGTAGACGCTTACTTTTGTTAGAGTTATGGGTAACTACGGTTACATTCCTGATTAGGAGTATGGCATCATTTGAGAGATAATATAAATATTGTTGTATGCGCAGCTTGTGATTTACAAAGAGTATTGTGAATAAGTATTTGAATGATTGAATTTGTTATGTAGAAAATTTTATGTTATTGACGATGTTGTCTAAAAAGGTAGTGAATGAGCACGATCGAGACGTATATGTGTATTTCCCAATGAGGGGCAAGATGGTAATATTGCACCCTCGGGGATTGTTACTTGCTTATCGAGACAACGGTGGGTTGTCAATATTGCGAGTTGTAGACCGTAATATCAATAACTTATTTGTTGGGTTCGTTAAGCAAGTAAACAAGTAGGTCATTCTACGTTAGTATTTGTATTTACTTATTTAAGTAGTAATTTGTTGTTTGGGCTTGACCCAAAGATATTACAAACTTAGTTTCGAAGTACGTTATACTATGAGTGCGTTTGTGAAAAATATTTTATCTTCGCTTTTGATTTCAATATAACTATTTTAATTTTACTTCACTACAAATGTATTCTGATGTTATGCTTTATACGTCTATTTTATTTTTGGACCCTATGTTATGCTTTATATGTCTATTTTTGGACCCATCCCTAATTTTATGTTTTTACAAATTTTAAAAGCGTGATTTTACGAAAATGCCCTTAGAGGCGAGGGTCTTGACTTTCGTTGATCAACGTATAGTGAGATGTATGAATTAATCCTTTAGCATTTTCCTGAAGTACTCGACATTACGGACTCATAGGCGCAAGCAGAAGAGGATTTGGGGTTACGGTTAAAGTTTTATGGAATTGTAAACTCGAGAAGTACTTTTGTTTTAGTCACTATTTATATATTTTTATAATGTTTATATTTATTTATCATTTAGTTATTTTTTTAAGTTGAAGAAGAAAAGAAAGAAAGGTTACTGCCCAATCAGAAAGAAGAGAGAGTGAGTGACTAACCAGAAGAAGGAGGTGAGGAGATGGCCAATCGGGAGGTTGGAAGAGAGGGCCAAGGATGGAATGAAGAACAGGGGATCAGGAACCCTTTCTCCTTGACCCGTTTCGGACCATGACCCGCATGTAGACCCAACAGCTCCAATCCAAATTATGGGGTCCTCTAGCAATTTTTCAGGTGAAATTCACCGAGCTTTCACCTGGGAATTTGTTCACGACCTCTCCTTTCCTATTTCTACCAAAAACCTAAGTCAATTGGGGCTCCAATTCGTAGAAATCGAATCAGGAACCCGATAGGTGCACGACGGCAAATCCGCCATTCCTACAACCATTTCCTTCGATTACCACCACAGTTAGCTTTCCCTTGGACCCAGGAATAAGACCCAACCGGTGGTTAGGGCGGTGGAGCTTCGGAGATGACGAATCGACAACCACTATTTTCTAGGGTTCTGATGGGTTTGAGCAAAATTGGAGCTTTTCCTAGCCAAATTAGACTTGGCTGGAGGTATAAATTTTACTTTACTCATTGAGATCTTCATTCCTGTAAATTTTGGTAATTTTTGGAAATAGTTGGATTTTCCGGCGAGTCGAGGCAGCCAACCGCCACCCACGATGGCTCATGCGGTGGTGTGTGGCCAGGGGTCGATGATGTTATTCTTAGAATAAATTAGATGTCTTGAGTTCAATTTTGGTAATTGTATGACGTAGGTTGATCATTTGGACCTAAATTCATTACGATATGTTACTTGGTAAAGATGTGAATCGATGATCCGACCGTTGGATCGTCACCAAACTTTAATATGTTATAGTACGTAATATTTGAGGACCATAGGAACTTACGGATCGGGAATCCGATATACGGATCTTCTCGACTTGGATTTGTAAGTTCATAAAATAAAATGTTAACCGCCACTTGGTTTTCGCAATTGGCGGAGATCCGACCGTTGGATCGTAATAGAACTTTAGGATGTTGTCTAGAAGTATAATGTGGATCTTTGGAAGTAAGGGATCGGAAATCCATGATGCAGATCTTCCGAATCAAACTACGTACAGATGTGTGTTATGCAAGTTACATATTTTATTGATAAGAATTCTGAGTTGTGATTTGATAATTGTTCTAGGCGCTAATCGTTCATGACACCTCTATGGTTGTGTTAGGGAGTTGTAGCGTGAACTCTAGGTGAGTGGGCTTTTGTTTTCAGTATATATATGTATGCTTGGTATTTTTCCCAGAAAATGCGTTTAAATGGAATTATGTTTTGAAATGCCATGCCTCATGATTTATACTTAGATTATGAGTTAGTATAGTATGCATATTGTGTGATTTGATGCTGTGGACGCTCAGGTAAGTACCAGGTGAGTTATAGATTGTTAATGTGAGTTGATGAGTATATTGAGATGCATTGAGAGCTCATAAACCTGCACCCCGGTGTTAGTGCTCCCACCCATGGTTAAGGCACAGTCCTTCACGTGATGTTCACCTCCCGCACCATACACTCATCTTGGATCCAAGTTAGGTGCACAGTCCTGTCGTACAGACCACTATAAGTGGTTCCGACTCGTAGGTGACCCGCGATTATTCGTACAATCTTCACGTGATCGTAGCACTTGAGCGTATTTATTTACACACAGTCCTGTCGTACAAACCACTTTAGGTGGTTCCAACTTGTGTGCAGGTATATTTGTTGAGATGTGGAGTTGAGCCGTACAAGTCATGTTAGGTGACTCCGGCTGACATATCATTTGCATTGATTGATATCACCTGGCTTACATATTTTATGCTGAGATATTTAACAAGGCATATATGTGGATTTTGCTAATTCGAGTATGGTTTCGATATATGTATATATTCTATTTTCTGGGAAATTATACAGGTTTTACGGCGAGGGGTTACTACCTTTGATAATTGAAATGGTTTTTAAAAAGCTTTGTTTTTGCCCACTCACATTTTCTGTTTTGCGCCCCTCCAGGTTTTAATTGCTGAAAGTTCGTATCGACGAGGATTCTTGGCAAATCTAAGGATAGGTGGTTACTTTTGAGGGTATAATTCTTATCCACTCCACTGTACTTACTTATGTTCTAACGTCACGTGTGAAGTGGGTTCATTCCTGCTCACCAGCGCACTCTGCTATTTAGGCACTCTTAGGTTTAAATTTATTCACATTTTTCCACATCATCATACTTCATGGCTTCGTCACCTCCCAGGTATCGGCCAGCACAACTCAATTCGGAGTCCTAGTGGACATTCGGGGTCGGGGTGTGTTATTTCGTCATTTGCAAATTAGGTACACCATTTCCACAAGTATACCACTATAAAACTAAAAATAAAATAAAAAACACACAATTAATAAAAATAAAAAAACCAAATTCGTCTAGGACCACCTAGGTGCCGCCTAGGACGGCCTAGCTCTAGACCCAATTTTTGAAACGATTTGCCCTAAATCGGGACGGGTCTTCACCACCTAACTCTTAGGCCGATTTTTAGAACACTGATTTCGTCTAATATTTTTTGGAGCATTTATATTGGGACCACCCAATATTAAAATCCTGGATCTGGCACTATTGGTCTCTAAGCTTGTCCACCGTCAATCATTATGATCATTCTGTGAAAAATATCCTCTAAATAAGGATCAAAATAACAAAAATATCTTCAATTTAATAAACAATAGCCCAAATGATTTGACAAAAATTAAGGGTATTTTTGTCATTTTATTCTTATTTAACTGAGATTTTTAACAGAATGACCAAAATGATTGATAGTAGACAAACTCAATGATCAGTTCTATTGATTTTAAATCTCAGAGACCAAAATGAAGAGTTATGCCAATCTCAAAAGTCAATTTGGCTAAAAAAAGCCTTTCTAGAAACGAATAATTGTATGTAGTATATGACAAAGCATAATGCAAAACTTAACAACACGCTGTATCAAACTCGCCTTGCAGCGCTAGTGAGAAAAAGAGCTTAATTTCCAAGGACTGCAGCTGAAATGACCAGAACTAGTGAAAGAATCCCTTGCCGGAGTACTTCTTAAACTCGAGCACTGCCCTTTTGAAAAAGAAAATGAAGATGAAGATGAAGAGCTTGAGTTCCGAGGTGAAGTTGACGATGCCATGAACTCAGAATCAGAGCTGCAAGACTCGACCTTATCAAACTTACATAAGCCACCATTGTGTTGCAAATTATTCTTACGTTGTTGTTTTCCCTTATTTTTTTTACTCCAAAACTTGAGCCTATGCAGAGGGCTTGTTGGAGGCTTATTAGTATGAAGCTGCTGATCAATGCAGGGCTTGGGTAGCCCTAAGCTGAGCACAGCCGGAGGAGGGCTTATTGGTGGAATTGCTTCTTCTTTTGGTGGGTTCCGCGGTGTTCCTGGCTGCAGTTCCCAGTTAAATGGAACCCCTTCAGTGCTCCTGCAGTAATAAACCCTAGAAGAGCAACCCAATGAGGATGAGGAGTTTCTTAAGAGGTTTCTGTTGAACAAAAACTCTTGATCCCCTCCAAGTACCGAAACTCCTTTCGTTTCCATTTTCCTTCCAGGCTCATAACCCATTATTTCGAATGAAATTGAGGACTTGAATCGATGTGTTTCACAGTTTTGTTTCCTGGGTTTTCGAGGCAGTGATGAGAAGTTTGAGGGTAGTTTTGAGTTTATAGAATGGTAGTGTATAAATATAGAGACATTTGAATCCAGTTTTGAAGGCATGTGATGGTGTCTTAGGGTGCATGATCCTCTTGTTTTGATGATTGAAGATTGATTGGCAATCTAAAAAGTTAATTTAAGTTGATTTATGTTAATTTATATGCAATGTACTTGTGATTTATATGAATATTGCAAGTGATATAGGTAAGGAAGGCAAAGAGAGATAGGAATATTACCTTTATTCTTAAGCTTACGTTCAACACGCATCCAATCAAAAGCGCTATTGGTGTTGGGCGGCCTGTCTTGCATGTGCTATTACCAAACGCTTAAGACAAGTCACCTTTGCTTCTTATTTACCACTTGCCCTTAGTTTTGAAGGCAATTTGCATGGAACTTGCCCTTAACGACACATTTGCCCTTAATTTTGAAGGCAATTTGGATCGAACTTGAAAAACTTAATGGTGACATAGTTCAAGGGATCAAGTAGCTAAAAAAAATAGTTCAAGGAGGACATTGACACTCACGTGATAGCTCATAAGGTTAAACGACAATTTACCCTTAATATGTTGTGCATATGCGACCTCTAATTACTTAAAAAGGAAATAAATCGACAATTATTGGACAAAAAATTTGAGTTCGCAGTCACATCGCTATGTGTTACAAAGCTATGTGTTATTCAGAAATCTAAAAAATCAAAACCACCCGTTATTTTTGGTCAGTGACAAGAACAATTTACAGAAAAATAAATCTCGTTAACATGACATTGATATTCAGTTGTAATGTTGTCGTTTCCAAGTCAAATGGAGCTCATGCACACGACCATATGCGCAAGAGAGAATTTTTACACAAAATCACGATTTGTCCCTAATCAACATATTATCTAGAAGTCTAGAAAGTTAGAAATGCCCTTTTTTGGTTTTCAATGACAAGAATAAATAATATGTTGTGTTTGTAAATCATCCTTGATTCAATGAACCGTAAAATCGCCTATAAAGTTGACTTTTCATGTTTTGTGTTTCTTGCATTTATAGTTCCAATAATATTATTTTAAACATCTATTTGTATTATCTCTCCAATAAAAATGGGATCCACATGCATTAGTGAGCCCTACCTTTATTGAAGAGATGGTAGAAGTGATAGTACAAATAGATGGTAAGTGTAGCACTTCAAAAATCTCATTTTGCACTCCAAACTTTCCATAATTAGTAAGAAAATTACACTTGTGAGCAGTGTAGAAGAGATTTTAGGATTAAGTACCTAAAACCGCAGCCTTTTAGTGTCATTTCAAATTGGTCTTAACCTTTTCAAATATTTCAAACAAGTACACAACCCATTGAAAAGGTTGCATCCATTAAGCCCCAATTAAAATCCTGTTAAATTAACTCGAGCTTACTTGTCTCCAAAATTAATAAAAGGTCATGGAAGCATGGCCTCCATTAACTGTCACCACCATCCCTATAAGGTTATAACATCCAAACCCAATGCATAACCACCAACTTCACCGTATGACACACCCTGACCGAAATCAAGGCATGCTGGCCGTCACGTGACAGTGACGTAACAAGGTGCACAGTGCGGAAGCGATAAAGATAAAGGGAAATATGAGTAGATAAAAATCAACTACCAAAGTACTAGCGAGAAAATAAGTGTGGAATACACAATCAGAGCATAAATAGCCAAATTTCAATCCAGCCAGATAAGTACTAATTAAGTAACACTCAATGACACACCCCGACCGAGATCAGGGCGTGCTGGCCGTCACACGGAGGTGACGTAACCATGTGCACGTGCGGAAGCTAATGACATAGTAATATAAAAAGTACGAATAATTAAAAAAACTAGCATACAAGGTACTAAGACAAGTGCTAGCGTAAGTGAGACGCTAAGTTCAGAGCAATAAGTCTACAGCAGTCCAAAAGAAAAAGATGCGACAACAGTACACCCGAAGGTGACCCTACGCTGGTGAGTGTCTGTCAGAAATGCCGGGAAAGCCCTCTGGGAAACCACCGAACCTGCTAAGCAACTAGAACCTGGAGGGGCGCAAAACAAAAGCGTGAGTGGGCAAAAACAAAGCTTTTCGAAAACCATTTAGTAAAATACATTCTAACCCCTCGTCGTAAAACCTGTATACTTCCCAAAAAATAAACATATATACGTATGTATAAATATGCTAATCAAGCTCAAGAATATGCCATGACAAAGTCTCATAATGAAATGCAAGTGCTCAGGTATAAATCATATCAATAACATATAATCTGGCAGCCGGACTCACCTAACGTGACCTGTACGGCTGCATGTAGAGCTCAAATCTCAACTCAATAACTGAACCTGCCCACGAGTCGGAACCACCTAAAGTGGTCTGTACGACAGGCCTGGGTGTAACATATATATACGCTCTAGTGCTACGATCACGTGAAGGCTGTGCGAATAATCGCGGGTCACCTAGGAGTCGGAACCACCTAATGTGGTCTGTACGACAGGACTGTGCACCTAACTTGGATCCAAGCTGAGCGTGTGGTGCGGGAGGTGAACATCACGTGAAGGACTGTGCCCTACTCTGGGCGGGAGCACTAACACCGGGGGTGCAGGTTATGAGCTCTCTAGGCGTCTCAAACCACTATTGAATGTAAATATGAATAGCACTTACCTGGCACTTACCTGTGCGTCCACAACACCCAATATGCATATGTATATGTATGCCACTACTAATGCATGTGATAATGCATAAACAATGATAATATGGTGCATGGCATAAAAGAAATAACCCTTTTCAAATAATTTCTGGGAAAATAATTGTATATAGGTATATACGGAAAACCAAAAGCCCACTCACTGGTAAGTGGAAGGGTCGTAGCCCCCCTGCCTCGAGTGACCACGCTCGTCCTCGGGATACGTATCACCTATATGCGAAACAACTACAAAAACGTTAATTTTAAAGCACATAACCAACTTCTCGTAATAACTTCTCATACATTGCTCAAATTGGACAAATGAATATACCAACGTGCTCTACACAACCTCAGGAACACACCCAAATTTTTAGAAAAATTTTTCACTGCCGCACGCGCCCCCACGCGCCGGCCACGCGCAGGCACGTACCTGGCACGCTGACGGCGTCAACTGACGCCGTAAGGAATATTCCGTTAGTTCTAACGGATTCCGTCAACGGCGTCAGGAATATTCCGTCAGATTTGACGGAATATTCCGTCTCCTTCCCCGGCTAACCTCCGGTGCCGTCGCCGTCGCCGGCGCCGGAAAATCGCGAAACCTGCAAACTTTGATTTCTCTGTCGTTTTTCAACCAATTTTCGTGATTTTTGCACCAAAATGAAGCCTAAGACTAGGAGGACACAACCATACAACTTTTAAGAGTCAAAAACTGCGAGATCTTACCTGTCACCAAACTCCAAATCCGGCCAACTTCGAATACGACGATTCCGACATCCACTCTCTTCAAACAAACTACTCTGAGACTCCTTGGGACCTCACCAAGCTACCTACGAGCTTCATTTTCCTTAAAACGTGAGATATTACGTTTGCATGAATAGTACCCCAAAACTGGCTTCGTGAAATCGACGTGAAAACGATGATAACCTTACCTGAAAATGGTACGGCTGGACTCCTCTCAGCCTCACGAGCTTGACTGTGACCTTGGTTTCCTCGATCTATGGGTGTTTGATGGGTTTTGGGTGGTGTCCGTACGTTTTCAAGAGAAATGGGAGAAGAGGGGACTCGGGAAAGAGACAGGGAAAGGGACAGAGAAGCTGGGAGAGTGACAGTGTGTGTGTGTGTGTGGCCCAACACATACCAACACCACACAAAACAACCAATAACGTAAAGAGAACGAACTAGGTGTAAAAGTGTCATTTCACACGTACGTTTTGATATTTTCGGGACGGGATGTCACACTCAAAGATAATCCTACATTGGTAGTTTGTCATAACTACCTTGAAGCCCTCGCAAGCCAGCAACGAGAATTCCTACCTAGAACCTGGAGGGGCATAAAACAGAAAGTGTGAGTGGGCAAAACAAAACTTTTCAAAATCATTTCATTTCTCAAAAGTTCTAACCCCTCGCTGTAAAACCTGCAACCTTTTCCCATAAAATTGAATATATAAACATATATCAAATCAGGCTTGAAAGCAAAATGCATCAATATTATGCCATGCCAAATGTCCCAGTATAAAACATGTAATCCAGGTGCTAAATTACAATAAAAATGCCAAGTCAGCCAGAGTCATCTAACGTGACTTGTACAGCAGAATCTAAAGCTCAACAATATATATATATATATATATATATATATATATCTCATCAACAATATGCCTGCACACAAGTCGAAACCACCTAAAGTGGTCTGTATGACAAGCTGGGTGTAAATAAATGCGCTCTAGTGCTACGATCACGTGAAAGCTGTGCGAAGTATCGCAAGTCACCTATAAGTCGGAACCACCTAAAGTGGTCTGTACGACAAGCTGGCACCTACCTTGGATCCAAGGTGAGCGTGTGTGGTGCGAGAGGTGAATGATCACGTGAAGGCTAGGCCCTCAACTCTGGCAGAGCACTAACACCGAGGTGCAGGTTAATGAGCTCTCTAAACATCTCACATAATTCTCAATTTACATACACATTCGATAACTCACCTGGTACTTTCCTGAGCATCCACAGCGTCAACCATAAATATGTGCAACTACTAATGCATGTATAAAATATATGAACACTTGGCGTGGTACTTCAAAACATACTTTCATTTAAAATAATTTTCTAGGAAAAATCAAGTATATAGATATATACTGAAAACCAAAAGCCCACTCACTGATATGTCGAAGGATCGTAGCCCCCGAGCCTCGATTGACTACGCTCATCCCCAGGATAAGTCTCACCTATATGTGAAACAACTATATAAACGTCAATTTAATGCACATAAACAAAACTAGGTAATAATTTCTCATACAATGCTCAAATGGGGTGTTTGAATATACCACCATGATCTACACAACCTCAGGAACATCCCCATATTTTTAGAAAAATTTTCCGATCACCCACGCGCCGGCCAAGGCACGGCCAGATGCGCACCCACACACGGCCACGTGTCTGGCACGCCTAACGGAAAAGTTAACGCCGTAAGGAATATTCCGTTAAAAATAACCTGACGCCATTAGCTGCAGTTAGGAATATTCTGTCAACTTTGCCGGAATATTCTCTTTTCTTCTCCGGTGAACCACCGCCGCCATCCCCGTCGCAGTCGTCGAAAACTGGGAAAAACTTCTAAATGTTATAACTCGTTCGTTTCTTCACTAAAAGTCATGAAATCTGAACCAAAATGAAGCTTATGATTCAAGGAACAAAACCTTACCACTTTCAGGACATAAATCTCACAAAAACTCGCCAGACAAACTTCAAAACTCCGGCCGCCTCTACAACTCTTCGAACCAGGACTTCCTGATAGGAGCATATTCATGCGACTTAATTAGCTTGTTCTCGTGCATTTATGTTGTGTTTATTTACTTATTTGAGTGTTTAAGGCCACTTTTGTGTATTTTCAGATTATAAGGCCAAAGTGTGCAAGAAGATGCAAATTGGAGTCTTTTGGAGCGAAAGAGGAATGAATGAGTTGAAGACTTGAAGAAACGACGAATTCCTACTCCAACGATGAATTCTTACCAAAACGAGGAATCCTACTCAAACAAGGTTTCCCAGTTGAAGTAGGAAAGTAACCCTAGGTTTCCCGTTTTGGTAACCTTTCCTAAATTAAATGTCCGTATTTTCTAGCCACTTTGAAGTCCTTGTAGGCGCTTTAGGACACAAAACGAAGGCCCTAGGGCCCTTAAAACCCTTTGCCGTGGGCTTTTCCCTTCTCCCCTTCCCTTGCCATGCAAGGGGGGGCATTTTGGGCCTAATTTATCCACTTAAACCCTAGCCCTTTAACCTTGCAGCCGCACCCTAGCTCTATTGTTCATTCCATCTTAGATTTTCACCCTTTATTTCACCCTAGCCGACCTAATTGATTCACTTTAATTCTTAATTATTCAGCCACCTTCACACCCTAATTTCTAACCTAAGCCATGGCCCCCCCATTTATCATTGAACCCAATATACCAAAAAGAAATCTGGCCGCAGCCACCATACATTATTATTCACCTTTGCCGTGCATTCCATGATATTTTTTTAACATAATTTTGACCCGTGGCATATTCACCCTAATTCATTCCATTCATATATATATTTTTTTTTCACGCAGCCACGAGGGGAATTCCATCCCATATTCTTTCCAGCCGTGCCTTTTCCCATCCATTCCAGCAACCTCACTTCTCTGCCGCAGCCTCTCCACCAATCCCCACTCTATTCCATACACCAACCACACCTGCACACACCTTCCACAACCCTTGCCGCACACCTTTACCACCCTAAATCCATCCCTAACCCAGAAAACCATCCAGAAATTCCCTAAACACTCTCTGCCACAGCAAGGAAAAGAGGAAAGAGGAGCTTAGACGCGCAGAAATTCAAGTGGATTCATTGGGCGTTTTAGGTGTAATCAATCCTTTGTGCTTTATGTTTAAATTCAATTGTATTTCTCTTTCTGTGAACATGAGAGGCTAAATCCCTAATTAGCTAGGGGGTGATTCGAAACCATGTTTATGCTTGCAATACGATTTGATTACTTTTGGTTGGAATTTCATGAATGGTGAATTCAATTTGTTTAACTGCTTGATCGATAAATTATTTATGTATGTTGATTGAGAGTGCACGCTTAATTTTCATGCATGAATATGACGCTAGAATATAAGTGAGTTTCACCTAATAGTTATGAACTTATATTCACAAGTAGTGGAGGTTGCTTATAAACAATCCCGTTAAATGAATTCTTGGCACTAGTTTCATGCTCATCATAGTAACGAATGCCTCGTCGACACTTATAGTTTTCATGATGCTTAATGATCTTTGATTGTATCTTTATTGTGCTTTTCACGTAAAGGACTTTTGGAGAATGTTTTGAATTGCGTTGCGCTAACCCATCCAATTCATTAACTTAAGGAAAACTTGACGGTTAATTTAAGCGGACCTAATTAACCTGGGGTGTTGAGTTTCATAATTCATCGAAAGACCAACTGAAAATCAAATTGTATGCAAGTGTGACATGTGTGGAGAAGAACCTTCTAGCTAGCATTCATCCATATTTTCATCACATTCATATTTACATTCTGCCTTTAAATTACAATCTGTGCATTTAGTTTAATTTCGTCAAAACCTCAATCCCCCTTTACTTTTGTGTCTAATTTAGTTAGAAAGTGTCTTAGTTAGTGTTTTATTGTTTAGTTTTGCATTCTTTGAGTCTAGTTTAGTGTTTTTAACGTTTGTTTTACGTTTTTGAGTCAGTTTCCAAGTAATTTAGGAAAGGTTACCAAAACGGGAAACCTAGGGTTACTTTCCTACTTCAACTGGGAAACCTTGTTTGAGTAGGATTCCTCGTTTTGGTAAGAATTCATCGTTGGAGTAGGAATTCGTCGTTTCTTCAAGTCTTCAACTCATTCATTCCTCTTTCGCTCCAAAAGACTCCAATTTGCATCTTCTTGCACACTTTGGCCTTATAATCTGAAAATACACAAAAGTGGCCTTAAACACTCAAATAACTAAATAAACACAACATAAATGCACGAGAACAAGCTAATTAAGTCGCATGAATATGCTCCTATCAAATTCCCCCACACTTAACTTTTGCTAGTCCTCGAGCAAAACAAAACAACTAAAGTAAACAAAACGAAACAAAACAAACAAAACATAACCTAAACCTTCCAACGATTGCCTCAGGGATTTCCAATGAAACATGACATGTCAAAGATCATTACTCACATAGCTTTTAGTCTTCCTTCCCCTCAAGCACATACTTAATCATAGTCACCATTCACTGGTTCGCATTTAATGAATTAAAACACATTTGGAATGTAGTAACATGCCTTAGAGAATTCCCTCAATGCCTCACTAGTTATGCACTCAATTTTCACTCATATTTTCTGACTACACACCCTACACTAGTTATATGTGAGAAGATTGATGTAAACATGAAAGACTAGTACTCACATACGTTATAACAAAGAAAGCAATTTCTGGAGTAATTAAACGTGTTTAGATATGATCTCATGAATGGAACGCTACTACTTAGATGCGAGAACCAGTGACACCATATGCTCATACCAAATTCAAACTCCACAATTGAAATGCACAACACTCAAAATAGAAGTCAAGGGTTGTAACGGGGCTTGGGGTATTGGCTCACAAGGAAAGGTAGGGATAAACAAAAGTTCTTTAAGCAATAGTAAGTAAAGTAATGAAATTAAGACCTAGAATTCCCTTAAGATGCATAAATCAACTTTTAGACAAATAGGGGAGATTCAAACAACTCTTAGGGCCTAATTCATTGTTTTGGGCCCTTACGTCAACAAACCATACTTTGGAACTCTTTTTCACTTCTTTTTCTTTCTTTTTCTCTTTTTTTTTTTTTTTTTTTTTTTTTTTTTTTAGTTTTAGCCGTGCCTATGGCACATCAACTCACATAAATACTCTTTCCCCCACACTTATTTTCTGCAACACCATAATCAAAAGGAATTCATTCATGCTTACTATGCTTCAAGAACAAGGGTACGAATGGTCCTAATCTAGGCTAGGTGAGGATGATATGGGTTAACAAAGAACATGGGCTAACATAGCTCAATGGGGTTAAACTTAAACACAAAATGAGTTAAGGGCACATGGCTATTTGGCTTTTGGTGGTGGTCACTACACAACTTCATCTTGAAGATGTGTTATGCAAATCAATGACATGCTTTGAATGAAATGGGCATGAGTTCTAGCATTTGGAACTAAGTGATGAAACGCCTTCTAAGTAGTAACCAAACAATGAATAATGAGATCATGCAACGACTTTAGAAAACAATGATGCACAGATTATTACTCTCCAAATAAACGTTTAGGCTCAAGTCTCACAGGGATGTAGCGTTTGTTTAAGTTCCTTCCTTCAAGCATGTTACAAAAACTGATTTTTATCATTTGTGATTACATGTGAATTCGTAAACTATAACTACAAACAAGCATAAACCAAAGAGTATATCCAACGTCCATCCATGTTTGTAACTTTCTTTAACCATCATGCAATTAAAAACCAAATCCTCATCATTGTGTTGGAAGGTAACCTACGACACAAACAAACACACAAAAACACTCTTTTTGGGTTTTTCAAAACAATTTTTCAAATTTTTAGGGGATTTTCGGATTTTTAAGTCAACACACACTAAAACACTCTAAAATGGCTTAAAAACACTTAAAAACAGCAAGGAACAACATTGGAAGTTATGGGTGATAAAATCCCACGAATTTGCATCAACAACATTAGTTACCCCCCCCCCCCCCCCCACACTTAAATCAAACATTGTCCTCAATGTTTCAAGCATAGACTCACACAAATAACAAACAAACAAACAAAACAACAACTAAACAACCTAACATGGCAGAAATGAAATAGCAACAAAGAGAAGAGTTTAGAAACTCGAATCTGGTTGTTAGAGCAATTCCTAGATTTCCTTATTTGAATGCATGGGTTGCCTCCCACGAAGCGCTTGCTTTAACGTCTTGCAGCCGGACGATGCTTCCATTCAAACTTCCCTAGGTCCCACGGCATGGAATTGATCCTTGAATGGAAGGTGATACTTGAAGTGAACCGGCATTGGTTTGAATTCTAGTGTAGGTGCCTGATTCATCAAAATCAGCAAGTTAGTATAAAATGTAATGGAATTTGGAGAAGATGACTTACTTGTTTTGTCCGACAAGAACTCAATGACAAACACCACTCCTTTGAAAGTTTCAGAGATATTGGACTTGGCCAGATTGCATGTGATGGTTATGACTTGTCCAATGTCATCAAATTCAACTTCTTTGGGTTTTGTGGTTTCAAATATGTCCTCTTTGATGCCTTCTACATCTTCTCCAGCCACTACCTTCTCTTGAATCATTCTTCTAGGTGTACAAAGTCCTTTGAAGAATTCAACACCATCTAAAACTTGTTGTGTTGCACCAAGAATTGGAATAGCATTTTGCATCTTTGGGAAGGCTTCCACGATGTCCTTTTTACTCTCTTCTTGGTTGGGAATCAAAAACCTACTAGGAAAAGGGACATTGGGTGGAATAACATCAGAATAACATGGAATTGGGACGTCCTTACTTGTGGTGGGTGGTTTAGAGGGCTTAGGGGGCTGCGGCAAGGGTTGTTCTACCCTTGCCGTGTGCATGTCTTCTTCCTCCTCCTCAATTAGCAGCTCCTCATCTACTTCTAGGCTATGTTTGGACATTTTTAGGTCAGCTCCAACCTCCATAGCACTTCCCAAAGTGATAGCATTATGGATTTCAAAATCTTCCTTCGACTTTTCAATAGTTGAGTTGGAGAGTTCACTTTGCTCTTGAATTTGTTTCATGAACTCCATAATCTGCCCAATTTGCTCCTCCAATTTACCCAACTTCTTGTCTTGATTTTGTTCGTCCTGCGTCAAAGAGGTTAGTATTTGAAAATTTTTATCATTATCCATGGACATACTTGAACTTGATTGGAATTGTTGTGGGAGAGGTTGTGGTGGCTGCATAGGTGTTGTATAGAACTCCTCATATGGTTGCCAATATGCTTCTTGTTGAGCCTCCTTGGCTTGATTTTGTGACCCCTGCACCAAAGAATTTAATTCATTAAGAATTTGATTAATCTATTGACGAACTTGAATTTAATTGAGCATATTGCATATGAAGTTGTGGTGGCTGCATAGGTCTTGAATAGAACTCCTCATATGGCTGCCAATATGCTTCACGTTGAACTTGTTGAGCTTCCCACCACATAGAGTTTGAATGATCCCTCCAATCTCTTTGTGGACATTGATTGGCTTGAAATCCTTGCCTATATGAAGCACCAAATGTAGGGACACTCTGCATTGTGGTCCTTTCGGCATACGGCGACAATTGAGAAGTAAGATTTGCCAATTGAGCTTGAATGCTAGCAAAATTCATATCTTACTTCTCTAGTACCTAAAATCAAAGAAAGAAAACTAAATCAAATATCAAAAGTAACAACAAACAAAGAAAACACTAAGTTAGAAACTAAAACGAAAACAACTAAACCAAAAAGAAAAGAACCAAGGGATTAGCAAAGTTGCTAATCCCCGGCAACGGCGCCAAAAATTTGATGCTAACTAATTAAGCACACAAATTAAAACCCTCTTGTGACAATTGTAGTAAAGATGCAAGTAGGGATCGTTCTAGACCGGGGATTAGGAGGGATTACTAAATCACTTGGAAACTGACTCAAAAACGTAAAACAAACGTTAAAAACACTAAACTAGACTCAAAGAATGCAAAACTAAACAATAAAACACTAACTAAGACACTTTCTAACTAAATTAGACACTAAAGTAAAGGGGGATTGAGGTTTTGACGAAATTAAACTAAATGCACAGATTGTAATTTAAAGGCAGAATGTAAATATGAATGTGATGAAAATATGGATGAATGCTAGCTAGAAGGTTCTTCTCCACACATGTCACACTTGCATACAATTTGATTTTCAGTTGGTCTTTCGATGAATTATGAAACTCAACACCCCAGGTTAATTAGGTCCGCTTAAATTAACCGTCAAGTTTTCCTTAAGTTAATGAATTGGATGGGTTAGCGCAACGCAATTCAAAACATTCTCCAAAGTCCTTTACATGAAAAGCACAATAAAGATACAATCAAAGATCATTAAGCATCATGAAAACTATAAGTGTCGACGAGGCATTCGTTACTATGATGAGCATGAAACTAGTGCCAAGAATTCATTTAACGCGATTGTTTATAAGCAACCTCCACTACTTGTGAATATAAGTTCATAACTATTAGGTGAAACTCCCTTATATTCTAGCGTCATATTCATGCATGAAAATTAAGCGTGCACTCTCAATCAACATACATAAATAAGTTATCGATCAAGCAGTTAAACAAATTGAATTCACCATTCATGAAATTCCAACCAAAAGTAATCAAATCATATTGCAAGCATAAACATGGTTTCGAATCACCCCCTAGCTAATTAGGGATTTAGCCTCTCATGTTCACAGAAAGAGAAATACAATTGAATTTAAACATAAAGCACAAAGGATTGATTACACCTAAAACGCCCAATGAATCCACTTGAATTTCTGCGCGTCTAAGCTCCTCTTTCCTCTTTTCCTTGCTGCGGCAGAGAGTGTTTAGGGAATTTCTGGATGGTTTTCTGGGTTAGGGATGGATTTAGGGTGGTAAAGGTGTGCGGCAAGGGTTGTGGAAGGTGTGTGCAGGTGTGGTTGGTGTATGGAATAGAGTGGGGATTGGTGGAGAGGCTGCGGCAGAGAAGTGAGGTTGCTGGAATGGATGGGAAAAGGCACGGCTGGAAAGAATATGGGATGGAATTCCCCTCGTGGCTGCGTGAAAAAATATATATATATATGAATGGAATGAATTAGGGTGAATATGCCACGGCTTAGGGTCAAAATTAGGTTGAAAAAATATCATGGAATGCACGGCAAAGGTGAATAATAATGTATGGTGGCTACGGCCAGATTTCTTTTTGGTATATTCGGTTCAATGATAAATGGGGGGGCCACGGCTTAGGTTAGAAATTAGGGTGTGAAGGTGGCTGAATAATTAAGAATTAAAGTGAATCAATTAGGTCGGCTAGGGTGAAATAAAGGGTGAAAATCTGAGATGGAATGAACAATAGAGCTAGGGTGCGGCTGCAAGGTTAAAGGGCTAGGGTTTAAGTGGATAAATTAGGCCCAAAATGCCCCCCCTTGCACGGCAAGGGAAGGGGAGAAGGGAAAAGCCCACGGCAAAGGGTTTTAAGGGCCCTAGGGCCTTCGTTTTGTGTCCTAAAGCGCCTACAAGGACTTCAAAGTGGCTAGAAAATACGGACATTTAATTTAGGAAAGGTTACCAAAACGGGAAACCTAGGGTTACTTTCCTACTTCAACTGGGAAACCTTGTTTGAGTAGGATTCCTCGTTTTGGTAAGAGTCATCGTTGGAGTAGGAATTCGTCGTTTCTTCAAGTCTTCAACTCATTCATTCCTCTTTCGCTCCAAAAGACTCCAATTTGCATCTTCTTGCACACTTTGGCCTTATAATCTGAAAATACACAAAAGTGGCCTTAAACACTCAAATAACTAAATAAACACAACATAAATGCACGAGAACAAGCTAATTAAGTCGCATGAATATGCTCCTATCACTTCCTGACGTCCAAAACACTTCGTTTTTCTTCTCCGAGCTTCGTGAAGATGTTCCAAAGCTCCCTAGAAGCTTAAAATTTTCTAAAAACTTCACGATCATGATTGCATGAACAATACCCAAATCGGAGTTCGTGAGAAACTAGGGTTTTCGAAGGTTTCATGTCCAACCAAGGGTATGAATTGACTCCTAAGCTTGCAAGGAATCCAAAAACACCAACAACGATCTCGATCTACAACTGGAAGGGTTAGTTTGAGGTTTGTTCGTACGGATGTACGGAAATGGACGAAAATCCGAGAGAGAGAGTCAACGAGAAAGGTTTGTGTGTGTGTGATGTCCAGCTGAGTCACCAACCAAAAACAAATAAAAATCTTAGTTCCAAATGGGTCCAAACCAAAGAACAAACTAAACAACACCCCACAACGCCAACTAACGTCCAAGGGCAATTTAGTCTTTTCACACCCTCAATAAAAAAATAATTCGGGACAAGCTGTCACATCGTACAATTCAAGATGCAACATCAAGAAAAAGATTATGGAAGTTGCTGAAATAGTATGGACTCCCATGATGCGACTATCACTATCTTCTCCGCCCACAAAGAAGAACTGGAAACTTTACGAGGCGAAAATCGCCGAATGAGGAAATCACATGAGCAAAAACAAGCTCCTTGAAACCCTATCTAAATTATTAGCCCTCTTCTTTTTTAGGAGATTGCCCTCCTGATATAATTTCAATTTGGGTGCATTTTCAATTCAATTCAATACATGTTATATCATTGGGTTCCATAATATATAATTTATGTTTGAATTTTAGATTTTGAGGCAACTAATATAATGTTAACCATGATATACTCAGTTGGTGGGTTTTGAATAGAAAGGTTGGGATGTGGTTTTGGTGGTCGTAGGTTACCAGGTTGAGCTTGGAGTTGGTGGGAGCTTGATATATCCCGACCTTCATGTATTTTTTTAAGTTATTTTTATTATTAATAGTGTCCATGTAAACTAAAAGTGGGACGCATTCTTGTCATATGTGCATTTAACGAAAAAATTAAATGGGACTTAACGGATGTGAGATTTTAAATAGGTTGAATACTTATTTAGAATATTTTAAAAGATTAAGACCAATTTAGAATGACACTAAAAGGTTTAAAATTTGATGTACTTCATTCTTATTTTTATATTTCAAACAAAGAAAATTGTTAACGTTTGGGGTTAAGTGGCTGTTGAGTAAGTGTCCACATGTCATAATATTAGAGGCTGATACTTCTGCGGCACAAATCTTGGGTACAGAAGATTTGAAGCCTTAATGATTACATTACTTAATTACTGAGATTAGATGGGAAGTAGTTAACCAAACTATATTAAACATTCCAAATGGTTGTAATCCTATCCTCTTTAACCGCAAATTGCCATTTACCAGAATGGTGGAAAGGTATTAAGCCCTTGCATAATAATGTAGATACAAATTCCGTCAATAACTAATCTAACATCTAATTTAACAAAATTTATCGTTTGACCAAAAAAATTTCCTCTTTGACCAAAACAAAAAATCCTGTCATCCCATTAATATCTCCACTACCGACGGTACTTACATATAACAAACAGGCCAACTATCACCGTTGCATCTCGTCCTAATAAAATAATGATGTGTAGGTTTATCAAGACATAACATTGAATTACCGGATCAGGAAGCTTTGTTTGACAGTGAACTCGAATATGTCCACCATTACAGTTGCATCCCATTCTAATAAAATAATGACGTGTAAGTTTTTCATGACATGACATTGAATTACCAGATCGGAAAGCTTTTTGTGAAAGTGAACTTGTTTCATGTAAGTTGCTATTCTATAAAAGGCATCCGTTGTGAAGGTAACAAAAATCAATACAAACGACAGCAAAGAACAAATTAGAGATCTAGTACAGTGAGAGGAGTTTGCAAGAACGAGCATAAAGTAGAGATGAAAATACAATGACAAACTAAAACTCGATTAACCGGAAAGTAATATAATAATTACACGGCAATACAGATTAATAGCCTTCTAGGTTACAGCCACATACCGAATGAGTGTTGTGAATACTTCGGTCAGAAACAAGTACAGAATAGTTTACATGCTTGTTGACATTCATCTCCAGGCTTGTTAATTTCTTACCCCCTGAACATCAATCAAGAACAAAATGAGAAGAATATGTAGCTAACATCGCACTTCTTACATTCGTTAGTTACTTTGCCAAGAAGCGACCATTCGAAAGTAAGTCTTAACTGCAACGCAAGAGAAATTCAAAACTACCACAGTATAAAAATGTCTGTCTGAGAGGGTGAAATTGAGGCTGACATCTCAAAAAGCATGGTCATCAACGATCTATTGGTAAAAAGTAAACGTGTTCCCGAACTTACCGCGGTTTTTCAATTCATACATAAGATGATTAGGACTTTAAAGAGCATAGAAAATTATGGGGAACCTCTGGACGAACATATGTGAATCAGAAAAACCCTAATCCACAATTTTCAAACCAAAACCACACTCCAAGCATCTCCATGCAAGACGTAATATTGGAGGCACTTGCTATGCCATTATTTAAAATAAGACTATCTATCCTTTGTTTAACACAACAAATTTTAGATAAATTTATCCCCCATGGAAGCTCGATCTCAATAAAACCTAAGAATTAGAAGAAGTTTGTATAAAAATCTTATTTTTACCTCAACAGGTGATGAAATATTAGAATCCCTGCCAGAATTCAAATGGCCGCCATTCAGATTCCTACATAATTATGCATAACCATATAAATATCTACTTCACAGAAAGAGTAAAAGGAAAAGGGGAATACCTTGGCCTCTCGGACTTGGCCAATTGTTTAGACATTATGGATGCCTGCAACAAAACCAATTCTCTATGTTTATTCCTGAACCAAAAACATAATAAACAGCTGAATTACACCGCCGCAAATGCCTAGTCCACTCTACTTGCACAAGCTGAATGGCAAGAACAACATTTTTCAACAGGAATATAAATTCTCAAAGAAATTCTAGCATTTGAAACAGAACTAGAAAGTTGGAGATTCAGCTCCTGAACGTTGCAACTTTGTGCACTTTTCTGGTGACACTATAAAAATAAAAAGGAAACTATAACTTAAATAAATAAAGATGAATAGATGGAGAAGAAGTCCATCTAAGCATATTCTACAAAAAAGCATCAAAAGGTAACCAAGTCATAAGATATCAGACAATATAGCATGTTATGTTGTCCGACTGCGGATAAAAACTGTTGATGAGGTAGAATCATTGAATATGCGGTCATGATCCACAGCCTGGCAACTAACATGCCAAATATCCGGGCGGGGATCATTGTTCTATATATATATATATATATATATATATGAGTAAAAGGATGAGACCTGCTCTTGAATTATGCTCCTTGCCTCGACAAGTTGAGCTTCAAGCTCAAGCTCCCTCTCGGTTACTTCAGATGTAACCTCTGCTTCTTTTTGTGCATCTTGCAATTGAACCATACGCTCCTTCAAATTTGTAACATAAGAAATGAAAGCCATCAGTATTTCATCTTTTGCAAGATTCACGATCAACATTTATTAATGGAAAACAATCTACCTTTATGGAAGCCATCTTATTTCGAAGATTTTCTTCTATTTGATCTCTAGCCATGTGAAAAGGCAAGTCAAAGACATCCTGGAAGGAGTAAACTCAGTGATATAAATAGTCTTGAACCAATGAAACATTTCATCCATGCACCATTTAGAAAATGTAATACCGTCCTCCCACCCAATGGAGACTGGGTGCAGTCAGTTTCAACTCGTTCATTTACATCACGGGACTGCTTGGATAGCCCATTTGGAGCATTTATGAAATCGCGCATATCGACCTGTAAGGCAACCAATCCAGTATAAGTCACGACCCATTGAAATATGAAGAAAAAGAAAAAGAAACTGGAGACTTCCCTCGAAAAAATATATGACTAAAAGTATGACAAACATGAAATTAGTATGGTGTAGTAAAGATGTTGGATAAGGGGAAGGTGCTTCCTATGTGCTGATTAGAGTCCCCAATTACCACGCCCATATTCAACATACTCAGAAACTTGACAAAATTAAGACATTGAACTCCCATCACAAAAGAATCCACAAATTATGATATATCTAATGCAGATACGGATCAGTTTGCTACATGGCACAAGGATAAATGCCCATAAAAAAAAAATAAAAAAAAGGATAGAAACAGACAAGTAAACGGGGACCAAAGAAAAGATTACAAATTAAAGAAAAAACAGAGGGATAGGAATTAAAATATGAAGAAACGTGATGCAGAAGGAGAAATAAAGGCTGCCACAATAGCATTGACTTGCTGATCCTAAATATTCAGGCAGAAAAAGCAGAACTTTCATTATATACGGGGTGTCCTAAAAACCGACTTAACATCACCCCAAAGTAAACTAGGACAATAGTTCCAACAAACCAAAAGCACATTAACAGGCCCTATCTCCCATAACCCTATGTATGGCTTCTGCTGCCAAACTCAAGCACAGTAAATTACGCTCTTGATTTTTAATCTGATGTAGATAGCTCAAAGAGTTATGCTTCAACATAACAATCCATGTTTCTAGCACTATTTTGGGTATTTTCCCCTCACCTACAGGAACATGAATATTACACAAAATTGACCTATCTAAATTGTTGGTAGGACTTGAAACGCAGAACTTGCACCTTCAATAATTCTTTATCATGAAACAGCAAAACACAAAAAGACCAAAAACAGGATGAAAAAAATGAAGGGTGCTTTAACAAAAAGGGCTTGGGCAAAATTTATTTGAACCAAAAACCATCCTATAACTTTATTTAATGAAAAGGGCTTAAACCTTAATGAAATGACATAAACTTTAATGAAAAGGACACAATTTTAATATAATAAAAATAACAAAAAAAGTAATAAAAAACCGACGCACAGGACCCCCGCGTGTTCATGACACACACTCTCTCTCATCTCCCTCACTATTTCTTAAACTGAACGCTGACTATTTCTGAAAACTGAACACAGGTACTATTTCTGAAAACTAACATAGGTACTGTCACTATTTCTTAAACTGAGTACTAGTACTATCTCTTAAACAGAAAACTGACTATTTCAACTGAATACGGATACTACACTATTTCTTAAACTAACTATTTCTGAAACCGAACACGTTTGATCAAATAACAGAGGTAGCAGGTAAGCTGCAAAGTCAAAAGCAAGTACAGCTGCATGTGCTTTTTTTTTTTTTTTTTTTTTTTTTTTGGGTTTGAGAAATCTTGGAGATCTATTACAAGAAGGAATTTTACAAGGAATAGAAAATGGTACATTCAAGGTTGAACACTTCAAGAAGAAACTTTACAAGGAATAGAAAATGGTACATTCAAGGTTGAACGATTTATATTGGCTCCTGATCATGAAGATAAGTAAGGGCTGTAAGGTTGAATTAAGAGCTGTAAGGGGGCACATGCATCTCGTCCAAAAATGTCTTTGATGGTTTAAGTAACCACTGAAGATAAAACCTTTCAAACTGGAGTGATTATGGGGTGTGTTTCGTGGTTGAGAGCATATGGATTGGACAAAATGAAAAATGTGGTGAATTTGGTTATGCTAAATCTTTTGACCCTTGATGATATATTAACCTAGTAAATGCTGCAGTTCAGCTTCTCAGCCTCAAACTTTTGTTTCATGGCTTCCATCCGTTCAACTAAAAGCCATATTTTCCTTTTGCAGATTCAACAATTTCTGGTTGATGGTAGCAGCATTTCCATCACCCTCCCCAAACGATCCCTTTTTCTATTTGAGTTGATTCATACACTTGGTAGCCTTTTCGGCTTCTTCATCGTATTTTAGCCTCCACTCAGCAGATTCATCCATTGCTTCCCTACTCGCAAGGTCGAACTACCGCCTAAGAAGGTCGCCTTCATCAGAAGAAATGGAATAGTCGATGGTACAAAGCAGCAAATAGACGGCAATTCCTAGAAACATGACCAGCATCAAACCCACCCGCATTTTCTTGTTGCACGCGCTTTTGGTAAGATGTTTTTTGTTTTTTTTTTTTTTCTTTTCTTTCTCTTGTCCTTATCATTAGTAAAGTTATTAGATGGCTTTTAGTTAAAATTCAAAATTTTGAAGCCCTTTTTATTAGTTTTCCCAAAATGCCCATGGCAGTCAGTGAAAATATTTAAAGATGCTGCATATAAAAATATGTACACCTGGTGAAAATTGGGAATCATGACCCACAAAACTGACTATAATGATTAAGATTACCTGCATGGATCGTAATAATGCCTTCAAATCGGAATTCTCTGCCATTAATTCTTGATTTTTTGCCTCATAAGCATCCACCTGAAATAATGTAAAGTCAAAATTTGACAAGAAAGTGGTTGCAAAAAGCTAAATAAGCCAATTAAGCTACATACAATCTTTTTATGAAAATCATTATCAGCCTTCTTTCCATTCCATGTTCCACGCTGCCTCCCTTCTTTCTGTTTGCAAGTAACATTAAGGGAGAGAAGCAAAATTAGGAGGATGAACTTGATGTTGTAAAAGGTAATTAAGTCACCCTTTGAGTACCTGAAGCAAATTCATTATCTCCATGCCTGATCTAGATTCCTTCTTTTTCTCCATCAACACTTGGTTTAGCCTCTCCTAAAATTAGAACGGCATCACTCTTTCTTTCCAAATCTAATATCTCGTCCACTCATGTAATCATCAGTCGTCACGTATAAAATCCAATTTCTCTAAGCCTAAGGAAGCCAATATGTTCTCCTCACATGATACATATACATGTAGATGTAGGAAATATTATACCTGCAACTTTATGTACTCCTTTTCTTTTTTCTTCATCTCATGCATTTGTTGAGTCCTAACTTGCTTTGGCAGCATCAACATAGCAGTGAGTGTCAGAATTTTTGTCCATTTTCACTTAGTAGCTACCAAAATTCTGAAAAGAAAGTTCATTAAATTCAAATGTCCCAACCTGATTGCCAATGACCATCCTCTGAAACTCATCTCGCTCCTGCTGTAGCTTCTCAATTTGGGATTTAAAAGCTGCTGTAGCTTTAGCTTCCTAATCAAAGAGAATTCCCAACGAATCAACAAAAAAACAAAACCAATAACAAGTACTTCTTTTAAAAGAAATGCAAGTTTCAAACCGTTCGTGTAATAGTTGCTATCTCCCTGTCCTTGACTTGTAACTGCCCCTCAAGCCTCTCAACTTTAGCTTCTAATCTTGATATGTCTGACAATAGCCTATAACAATATAGAAAACAGATCAATGGTATCACTCAGTACAATGAAATTTGAAAATTTTCACTAAATTAAAGGTCCATACATATTGGACAAACATCTTTTAACATGTTTTTAACAGAATTACTTGTCGAAAGGATCAATCTCACAAGAGGCTCAGCGAAAGGATAAGCAACGACAATGCGCTCAATCAAATACATAATAACAGTAAATTAACCCATATTTTGTATAAAACCCCAACGAGAACAAAAAGGCGGAACTTTGTACACATTTTCCACTCAAATTGTTGATTCAGAGATCTAAGTCCAAACAAATATGCATAAGTCTTAGAAAGAATCATACCGCTGTCTCTGTTCGTTAGCGGACTCTCGAAATTCAACATCCCTTTGTCGCTGCTGAACCAAGGCATACATACAATTGCAAGTCCGAGCAACAGAAACCTACCAAATAACAGCACAAACAAATTTAAAAAAAAAAATCAAATAAAATCAAATCCTAAAGAAAAAGAAAAAAGATAGGATTTTTCTGGAGCAAATTATAAAACCAAAGCAAAACTGACCGGATCATTTGCGAAGAGATCGAGTGACGCCGGGAATCCGAAGGTAACAAGCGTCTGATTCAAATACTTAATGCAATGCTCCAAATTCCCCACATCGGCAAATCCGAACTCTCTGAAGCACAAAAATTCAAAAACCCATACACACACAATGCCCATAATACATAGGTTAAAAACCCTAGAAATGGAGGTAGGGAACTGACCCGATTGGGATGGCAGACTGAAGCGACGGCTGCACCAAAACAGAAAGATATTGTGAGAAAATGGAGGATAAAATGGAAGTGCATTTGTTAGGGTTTGGAGGAATAGTACTCTAAGATGGAAGTCTGCATCCGTCGCTGCCATTGTCGAAAGCAGGGAAGCTCGCACAGAGAGAGGCCAGAGTGAGAGTCACTCAGTAGATCTGAGCAGTGTTTCAAATTTTTTCGGACTAGTTTTGGATTGAGGTGGTTAGTTTGTCGATATTCGCTTGTGGAACGGTGTACTCAAGTTTCGTGTATCCGCCTATAGAATTGGGGAACCCGGGGTGGATCTGTTTATAGAGTGACGTGTTGTATTTTAATTGGTGGGTTTTGATGTGATGGTTTTATTTGAGTGCAGGGGATCTGAAGTAAATGGCGCGGGCCTCCAGACGGCACAAAAGGCGTGAGCGAAGTGATTATTCATGGTTGACTGTTGAATTGAGGACCCTCTTGCTATAACGTGTGTTGCTTTAAATCGGAAGGCTTTCACTCTTTTATTTCGTGCACTTTGGGCTAAACATATATCAAGGTGCCTTGAGAGTGGACTAAACTACTTTTAGTTCCATATTATCATAAATCTGATACTTTTTCAATTTGGGACTCAACAAATGATCATGTAATTATCATAGTTGTTCATTCACATTGATACGTTCCCACTGATTCTACAATGTACAACATAGTTATCGTTCATGATAATTATGGAACATTATTCAAACGGATAACATATATAATCATGTGTAGGAAGCCAATTCGATTTTCATAATTTGTATTTTTGGGAATTCATAGTTATATTTTATTAATTTATGGTTAGTTAGTTAAAATTTCAATTTTGTGGTTAGCCATTAAAAATTTGTACACCTTTTCGAGTGACACTAAGTATTTTTTGATAGAGCTCGATCACACAAACGCGCAAGCGAAAACCGTTAGCAAAACGAAGTTGTAACAAAGGAGAAATAACGAACAAATGTAGGAGCATATTGGTAATTTGGCATTTCTATATAAGGCAGGCTCCAACAAAGCTGGAGCGGCCTTTCTATTTTGGGAAAGTGGACGTGCGCGGGTTGACCTTGCTACCCTCCCTAACCTGGTGGCATAACCCGTTTCTGGGCATATTTTCGACGCCATTTCGATGTTTTTTCTCACGAATTGATCTTGGCTACCACCTAGAAACGACTCATTTCCTCACCACGACCATTTTCCACGGTTCTCATTGTTTGCCTGTCATTCGTGGCGGATCGAACCCATGCATTTATGAGTTTCCCCCGCAGTGATCTCTCATTTCTGTTGATCATGTCGGCGACCACCTCTTGGGAAGCCCTCCGCGACTTTTTCGACCACCCTCAGTATTTCTCGACGTATTTGGCCATCCTCCGGCCAAAACCATGCTCCGATGAAGGTACAAAAAATGCTCTACTCGGGCCAATAACCCAACCTTGTCTTTCTAGACTAATTTCGGTGTTCTAAATCTATTTTGATATTTGTTTGACAAGATTTCGTTGTTTGAGTCTAGTTTCATAAATGGCCGCCATTTGACCTTTGTGTAGCAGATGAAGATCTAACCGTTATATTGTCATGAATTATAGTATGTGGTGGTACATAATATTTGAGGATCCTAGGAATTTACAGATCAGAAATTTGATATACGGATCTTCTACACTTGATTACATAGAGTTGTTGACATGTTGTTGACCAAGGGTTGACTTTTGGTCAAATGTCTTGATTCGCTTTTAGATACTGAAATTAGGATTACTAGAGACCCGATAGAGTTTAGCTGGCTTCTTGTCACCAAGGGTCTATATAAGGAAGACGAGTACTCCTTATAACGGGTCGAACAAGAAAAAGACTAGATTACCCCAATCGCTTGTTGTAACCTTCATTCAATATACTCCGAGCACGACCTTGGACGTAGCCCAATTTCAGGGGTGAGCCAATTAGATCTTGTTGTTTAGTTCTCATTCTTCCAACCCTGAGCCCACCAAGGGCCAATCACATTGGTCTTTGCTAACCTATCAAATTTTGAGCGTTAACACAAATTTTAGTTTACGATTCAGTTGTTAGTTTAACATGTTTAAAAACTGCTTAATGAGCCACAATGCTTGTGGTATTTTTTAAATTTCCACTGATTCCCGTTGCCACTAACAACAAACTGTTTAACTCACTAACAATATCGTTTGTTAAAAAAAAAAAAAAATGAAGTTCGCTTTGATGTATGCTCGCGAATAGGAACATTATATATAACTATATCCATTTTTTTATTTACTAACTTAGATAATTCTCTTTATCGACTAAAGAGGAGATGCATTCATTTCACTTTTAGTTTGAATATTTTGAATATTTTAAGTTCATGGGTAGTTTAGTAATATCACTAACATGAACCATTTCTCACCCACGGACTTGGTCTTTCTGAAAGTAACTCTCTCCTACCACATGTATCGATTGTGCAATTCCCCTAGTATATGAAGAGAAACCGACGAAACCAAACTAAACCCAACACATTTGGATTGAGATGTCTCATAAGTTTAGTGTGTGGTTTGAGCAATTTTTATTCAATATTCTGGATTGAATTGAGAAAATAATATTTTTGTTTAATTGCCAATTTAATGGATATAAAGCCGAAATTCTTAGTAATCTGGACTATCAAAGACTTACTATGGTTTGAGACATAAACTGAATCAAATCAGGAGTATGACGATCCTAGATGATAACTGGGGCTCTACTAGTTTGTTTGTATTCCAGCCTTTTTTTTTTTTTCTAAGTCTTGAGTTCAATTATGTGACGTTATAACAGTTTGAAGTTATAGATTTGTTTAAAGAAAAATGAAAGACAAGGATGTTGAGAAGAATAGCAATCATTCGTGTTACCACAAAATGATGATTCGAGATGGCGGAATGTTGGTTCGAAAGTTTCTCAGAGATTTGGTCACGCAACCAACACACATAACATGTAAATTGTGACATCCCACATCACCCAGGGGAGTGATCGTTAAATGTATATTTCAATCACTACCTAGCACAAGGCCTTTTGGGAGCTCACTGGCTTTGGGTTCCATGGGAACTCCGAAGTTAAGCGAGTAGCGCATGAGAGCATTCCCAGGATGGGTGACCCATCGGGAAGTTCTCGTGTGAGTTTCCAAAAACAAAACCGTGAGGGCGTAGTCGGGGCCCAAAGCAAACAATATCATGCTACGGTGGAGTGGGGCCCGGGAAGTGGTCCTGCCCGGGCCGGGATGTGACAATTTGGTATCTAAGCCTAACCCTGGTCATGGTGTGCCGACGAGGACGTCGGGCCCCTAAGGGGGGTGGATTGTGACATCCCACATCACCCAGGGGAGTGATCCTTAAATGTATATTCCAATCCCTACCTAGCACGAGGCCTTTTGGGAGCTCACTGGCTTCGGGTTCCATGGGAACTCCGAAGTTAAGCGAGTAGCGCGCGAGAGCATTCCCAGGATGGGTGACCCATCGGGAAGTTCTCGTGTGATTTCCCAAAAACAAAACCGTGAGGGCGTAGTCGGGGCCCAAAGCGGACAATATCGTGCTACGGTGGAGTGGGGCCCGGGATGTGACATAAATGGTGTCGAAGGGCGGCATGGCACGTGGGCCGCATATGAATATCATTTTATTAATTTAGTTAAGCTCACCTCTCTTTTATTATTTTTTTTATTTTTTATTTTTTATTTTTTTGTTGAACTCTCTCTTTATTATTATTTGATCTCAGCCAAAAAGGTTGAGAAAGGTATCCTCTCCTTTTATTATTTAATTAACACAATTGGTTGTCTTGGAGGATATTGCTCCACAAATGTAGATCTTGGTCTTGTAGGTCAAAGACCAATTCGAGACCGAGACATTCTTACATGTTATGAATTTACAGATTATAACAAGAGGTAGACAATAAATTTATAATTTATAGTTAGTTAAACAACTGTACATTTATTATATATGTGAATAAGTAATTCTATGGTTACACCGTTACATTAAAAAATTATTCATTGATGCAAAATGAAAAGCTAAATGTTGTGAACAGGACAGGACACGTAACCCAAACAAAAGTTTTTGAGCTACGAAAAACTATGGCTTGAGCAGGAATCCAAGTCGTAGCTGCCTTCCGTTGTTTAATATGACATCAAATTGGACTATGACCAATAATAATCAACTCAGCACGCCAGATCACTCATTCTACATCCAAAACCACAAGGTTACGGATATAACACAAAAATTGACACACCTCGACCGAAATCAGGGCATGCTAGCCGTCACATGAGAGTGACGTAACCATGTGCACAATGCGGAAGCTAAGAATAATAATAAAAGTACGAATAAATAAAAACCAAGCTATACACTGAGTAGATAACATACATGTGCAAGCGTAAGTGTGAAAAAAATAATATTCAGAGCACAGAAGACCTAGTGCAGTCCAGAGGAACAAACACTAACGAAACACACCCAGAGGTGGTCTAACACTGGTGATAATCTGTTAGATATGCCGAGAATTCCTCGAGAGCCACCAAAAGAGCAATCTAAACTAGAACCTGGAGGGGCGCAAAACAGAAAGTGTGAGTGGGCAAAAACAAAGCCTTTCAAAATCATTTCATTATCAAAGTTCTAACCCCTCGCCGTAAAACCTGTATAGTTTCCCAGAAAAAATAGAATATATACACATATAGGAAACATGCTCAGAAATATGTCATGTCGAATGCCTCTTCATAAAATGTAAGAAAACCAGGTAATGCCAATCAATGCAATGTAATCTATCGGCCGGAGTCACCTAACGTGACCTGTACGACTGAGTCTAGAGCTCAAATCTCCATCTCACTAACTATACCTGCACACGAGTCAGAACCACCTAAAGTGGTCTGTACAATAGGACTGGGTGTAAATAAGTACGCTCAAGTGCTACGATCACGTGAAGACTGGGCGAATAATCGCGGGTCACCTACGAGGCGGAACCACCTAAAGTGGTCTGTATGACATGACTGTGCACCTAACTTGGATCCAAGATGAGCGTGTGGTGCGGAAGGTGAACATCACGTGAAGGACTGTGCCCTACTCTGGGCAGGAGCACTAACATCGGGGGTGTAGGTTATGAGCTTTTTATGCATCTACTTGGCACTTACCTGTGCGTCCGCAGCACCAAACATATATATATGCAACTACTAATGCATAATTAAATAAGCAAACGCAATGCATGTCATTTAAAACATATAAACGTTTCGTTTCATTTTCTGGGAAAATCACAAGTATATAGGTATATACGGAAAACCAAAAGCCCACTCACTGGTATGTAGAAGGGTCGTAACCCTCTTGCCTCGAGTGACTGCGCTCGTCCTCGGGATAGGTCTCACCTATATGCGAAACAACTATAAAAACATTAATTTAAAGCACATAACCAAAACTAGGTAATAACTTCTCATAAAATGCTCAAATGGGGTGTATGAATATACCAACGTGATCTACTCAACCTCACGAACATTCCCTTATTTTTAAAATAATTTTTCGACACCTCACGTGCCCCCACGCGCTGGCCAATGCACGGCCACACGCGCCACCCATGCACAGGCACGTGCCTGGCACACTGACGGTGTCAGTTAACGCTGTCAGGAACATTTTGTTAAAACTAACAGATTCCATTAAAGTTAACCTAACGCTGTCAGGAATATTCCATCCAAACTGACGGAATATTCCGTCGTCTTCTCCGGCCAACCTCCAGCGTCGTCGCCGTCGCCGGAAAACTGGAAAAACTTCAAACCTTCATTTCTCACTTGTTTTTCACCCAAATTTAATGAAATTGGTACCAAAATGAAGCTTACAACTAGAGGAACAAAACCTTACCACTTTCAAGCACTAAAACCAACGGAATCTCGCAGGAAAAACTTCACAAAATCCGGCCAAACCTGCAACTCATGATCCCGACGTCCAAAACCTTCAAACGAACCACCCCGAGCTTCCTAAGGACCTCACCAAGCTTCCTACAAACCTGAAATTCCCAAAAACGCACCATTTTATGTGTGCATGAACAGTGACCAATTTGGGGATCTCGAGTTCGACGTGAAAATAAAGGTTTCCTTACCTGAAATAGGTATGGTTGAACTCGTATGGACCTCACGAACACAAGGGTATAATTTTCTTCCTCGATCCGTAACGTTTTCGAGTACTTTGGTTCTTGTTCGTACGTAGGTAATGAAGAAAAGGGAGAGAGAGATACGGGACTGGGCAGAGGATGAGAATGAGAGTGGGTGTGTGTGTGTGGTCCAAAAGTAGCCAACCAAAACCCCCAAAACAACCACACAACAAAACAAAATCACTAGGGGCAAAACCGTCATTTTACCCCTACGGTACGAATAATCCGGGACGGGCTGTCACAAAAATGTTTAGTTGCAAAGTTGATTTCGATAGCCCATGAAGAGTAACAAGGAGAAGAAAGGGAAAAGACGACATTTTTTGGAAAAAAATATTTTAAGTTAGTCATTTTAAATAGCCAATTAACACTCCTTTCTCCTCCCACACGTCTTATAAATTGGAGTGATGTGAAAATTAACTTGACACATAAATTAAACCCTATTGATGACAATTGTAGTATATATGTAAATAGGGATCGTTCTAGACCGGGGATTAACTAGGGATGCTAATCAACACAAATAAGACTTAAAAACACTAAACTAGACTCTATAGACTCAAAACTAACTTACAACACTCAAAACAGCAACAAACAATCAAAAAGACTCAATTCTAGACCTAACAAGTGATTTTGACGAAAATAAGACTTAACTTGACTCAAAAAACTAAAAGAAAACAGACTTTGACTCTAATAACAAGACTAAATGAAAGGGGGATTGTTTTTGATGAATTTAAAACTTAAAACAGAAACTTTGCATAAAATACTTTATGAAAATGAATTTGGTGAATTAAAAAGGGTGAAAGGCTAGTTAGAGGGTCCTTCTTCACACATGATATATGCATACAAACCAATTTCCAGTTATTATTCCTTTAGGCTATGAATGACAATGCCCCAAATTAACCATGAAAAGCACAAATTAACTTTCAGATTTTCCTTAACTCATTGAATTGGACGGGATACGCATCACAACCAAATTATCCTTATCAAGTTCCCTAACTATGAAAAACATGATAGAAAAACATATCAAAGGTCATTAAGTTCTTTGAAAACCATAAGCATTGACAAGGCATTCGTAACTATGAAAAACATGATACTCATACCAAGGATTTACTTAACACAATCATGACTAGTGACTTCCACTACTTGTGAATATAAATTCATAACGATTAGGTGAAACTCCCTTCTACCTTAGCATCAAATTCATGCATGAAAATTAAGTGTCGACCTTTAACCAACATACATAAACAAGTTTTGATAACTCAAATAAGTAAATCATATTCAAGACTCAAGAGACAATAACTGGATGTAATCAATTCATATAAAACATATAATCATGGCTTCGAATTCACCTCCAACTATAAAGAAATTAGTTCCTCATGTTCATCACAAGTGAAAACCAAATTAAAATAAACATTGAACTAAAATTAAGGATAGAAAGAACCCAGAAATGCTCCACACTCCAATGGCATGCACAAAACTCCCTTGGATGATGGCAAGCATGGCACAAGTCCTCCTCTCATTCCTTCCTTGTTGCGGCACTAGGGTGAATTAGGGTGTTTGATGGCTGAATGTATGAATGAATGTATGAGTGAATGGATGAGTGAATGGATGAGTGAATGTATAAGTGAATGGATGGTTGATTTTTGCGACATAAGCATGTATATATATGCTAGGGTTTCACGGCAAAGCCTTGGAAAACAAGGATATGGCACGGCATAAGCTGAATAGGAATAGAATTGTGCAACCAAAACCCAAGTGGAATGGGTTAAAACACCAAAAACCAAGGGAAATTAGGATAAAAGGGTGCAGCAAACATTAAAGCTTCTAGAAGGGATGTTTTAGAACATATTTCTAGACCTAAAGGGACAAGGACACATGGCATAGATGTAGGACAGGGATTAGGGCTTCTAGAACCAGATATTTATGTATTTAAATGCTTAATTATCCCTTTAAAATAGCTGAAATTAAGGTACAAACTGATTTAGATAAGATAAGATAGGATAAGATAAGGTTTGTTTGGATAATGTTTTGGATAAGATAGGATAAGGTTACTTCTTTGTAGCTGATTCCTTATCTTCAAAACTTCCAATTTTACTTCTCCCACTCTTTAGCACATTCCTAGACACCTTTGGTCTTCAAATTTGTCCATCCATCTTGCTCCATATGCAAGCTATCCATTCCATGCCCAAAATTGCTCCAAATGGCTCCAAAATGCACTTTCTTGCCAACTTTGCCATTAGGACCTACAAACACACGAAAATAGCTTAAAACACTATAATAAATGGAAACTAACTATTTAAATGCAAGAAAACAAGCTAACTAAGTAGCATAAATATGCTCCTATCATGGAGCTCCTAGCTCTATACATAAACGATTTGTTTTTTTTTTTTGTTCACTATAGCAATATTGACCTAAAGATGCAATTAAAATGGCACAAAGGGTGGTGATGTTAAGTACACAATGGGTATGGGTTTGCCAAAAGCTCAATGTCTCACTTAAAAAAATTGGAGTTACCTGTGCTGTTTTTGAAATACACAAAGACCAGCTTCCGCCACTGCTTAATATTGGAAATGTACACTAAAAGCCAATCATATGATGATACTTTACAAACATTTCACTTGTTAAACTAATCTAGTTTAATATAAGGGGCAAAGATTATTGTTTAAAGATGTCTCATATAAATGTTATATGCTTAAACGATAAGTCCAAGGAATACGTAATTGGGAGAATGTGATATAAAGAAGTTAGATTTATGAGACCATTCTCTTTCGTATACATATCCTAAATGTTCCTAATCATAGGATTGCCGATTGGGCATTGACAGTCCGTTAAGATCAGTATATGCTATGTCTTCTCTTAAGGAGAGTGACTGGTCTCGAGTAATTGGTGTGATTGACACCAAGACAAGCATGTAGGTGCTCAATAGAGAATAAGTCCACTGAACGCGATCAACAAGGAGTTCTCATACTCATATCACATGAAAACTCATGGTTGGGATAATGCAAAGTAGTCCTTCGACCTGAGGTATCATAGTTGTCTTGTGGTTAGGTCCTTGATCTTTGACTATGTCAAAGTCACTCCGTCAAAGGGTGTCCACGACATAATTGGGGTTAAGCCACTTAGCCATGGAGGCATGTGAATGCACAACAAGGGATCTCTAACCTTCAAACCGTTTGAGGGAGAATACTCTATAATATGATTAAGAATCTTTGGCCAGAGTATGAATGAGATTTCGGAATTCGTTCCAAATCACATTCAAGGTAATCATATAAGTAAGATAATCACATTGGATAATAGACATGAATAAACTATCAAATCAAACAATGTGGTCAAGAGTATTGTATTAGAGAAAGACCGTATTGCATTGTAATCCCAAACTGAATAGGTTCTCCACCTCTTCTGATTAGCTTAGGTAGCCATGACATACTGCTAGGTGTCACTCATGGTTTATGGAAACACTAAAGGTGTATAATCACTAAAGGGAGAATTGAAAAGTAAGTTTCAATTCACAATCGATTTGAAGAGTTCTAATCACCCACTGCCTCGCTAAAAGGAACCTAATGGATCATACACCATGTAAGGTAGAGATTGAAGAAGCAACGGAGATGAATAAAGATAATTAAATGGTTTAATTATTTATGGCTAGGATTAATTAATATGTTAATTAATCAAACGAATAAGTTCATTTTAGACATCGAGTTAGTTTTGGGCCTCAAGGCCCAATGGCTTCGAATGTCAAGTCCAATAACTCAAGTTGTATGACAACTTGAAAACACAAAGGGCATGAAAGCCCAATGAACCCACATGGCCGGCCATAGAGAGTGCGAGGGAGAGTTGGTTTTAGTTTCAATTATGCCACTCAATGTAAGTGGCAATAGAAAGGAAATTATAACTCATTCTCTCATAAGGGTTTTCTAGAGAGAAAAGAGAAAACACAAAAGCTCTCTCTTCTCTTAGGAGGCCGGCCACGCTAGGAAGAATGTACTAGCATCCATTTCTTCCTAGGTCACTCATCTCTTCCTCAATGCTCTCCTTGGTGTGGAAACTTAGAGGTTCCCTTTCTTGGGAACTTGGAGAATCCATTCCTTCATCCATATCCAAGAAGTCATGGAACCAAGAAGCAAAGTTCCTCCATCCACATCCATGGAGCCAAGGAGTAAGGAGACTAAGGAAAGAAGGCCCTTACTTGGGTGAACATCCTTTGCTAAGCAAAGAGGTGCTTCAAAGGTATAAAAGTTTCTCAACTCTTTTATTTAAGATTTGAGTTGAGTCTTGGTTCACCACAACTACTAGGCCTTGAATTTCTTGGTTAAAATTTTGTTTTTTAAGTGCATACAAGTATGATTCTGCATTTAATTGTTAATTACATGCATATATGTTGTCCAAATGAACTTGTTTTCACAAATTTTTCCTTCACTTAACTGTGCCCATGGTGAACTCGCTTTTTAGCTTTGCCCTTGCAATAAATTACAAGTTACTTATATTGTAAAACGGCTTTATGTATCCTAAACTATAAACTTCGACCGTATATATTATTAAACATGAATCACATATACCAAATTTGATATAACATGTGAACTATTTAAATAGCATGAGTGTGAATATATATGACAACTACCGTGTTAAATAGCATGAGAGGGCCTATATAGATCTTCCTTATGGTGATTGTTCTAGATTTTTCTATAGCAGTAATTCGCACTTGTCAATAAGAGGAGAGTGGTTGGTGGTTGGTGGTTGGTGGTTGGAAAGTGGATACAAAGAAAATGGTATTATATTTGCTTTAATTTAACACTTTTAAAACAAGCATTGTGTTTGCACAACTTCTTCATTACTTCTTAGTTTAACTTAAACAATGATTTTTAAAAGATTAAAACACTTGTGCTTCACTTTCAAATTATAACTCAAATTATGTTTGTAACTCGTGTACGTTAATACTTTATAATTATGAAGATGAATGAAACAAGAAAGATATGTTACTAATACTTATACCATAAAATGTTTTATACATTTAAATGATTATATTGTTTTCAATTTGATATATTTCAATTATAACATTTATAAGATGAAAATACGTTACTTCTAAAAAGTGAGATATGTGCATTTTTGTTATAAAAGGATGCAAGTATTATCATTTCTTCATAGGATTTTCTGGTATCTACAAAGTTGAAGGCTTGAAGGTCATAACTCACAAGCAAAGATTTGTAGAGGCATCGATTGAGTCCCTTGTGATTCAAAAATGTAGAGGTAATATTTACAATTTTGGATCGACCTGATTCGTATAGTAGGAGGATATTTTATTATTATTTTGTATTTATGTGTGATTATTTTGTATTTCTGCATACCGTGCATGCATGCAGTGACTCAATACGTCAATATATTACATTTTTGTTCTGTTCTGTTCTGTTCTTTTGTGCTAGCAAATACATCGTTCTCATTTCTTTTAGGGCAAAGATCATCAAACTGTCTTGAACTTATGCTGATTATAATGTAGGGTTAGAAGGGGTGCAAAAAAAAAATTCAAAATTTCAAAAGTTGAGCTTACAAAGAATATTGTTTGGCTTAAAAAACACATCATTTCATAAGTATAATTATAACCTGAATCGAATCAATAGCAACATGGGCAGTAGTAATTTATTAATTTTTATATGGACATGCATGTCCTTTCCATTTTTTTTTTTTTTTTTTCAGATGTGGAATTCATACTCTCAACACACTCCATTGCATATGACGAATTATCAAACCTAACACATATAGACAACACATACTGAGTGTCGTAGAGCACATGTGGCCATTGAGCTTCACACATAGGTCAACATGTTCTGATATCACGAGAAGGTAGGTTTTACCATAAAACTAACTGACAATATAAATAATAGTCAAACTCCTTATAAACACATGCAGAGTCTCTTCAATATGCAACTCAAAGGCTCACCAATTTTGTTAAGCGATATCAACAAGAGAGGTGATTTTCACACTCATTTTAGCTTCTCAAACGCGTTTCTTATTTTATGGTCATTATATTGGATAAATCAAACAAAATTAATGAACAAAATTTATTAGAAATGTGTGAAAAGCTAAAAGAGAGTATGTTTATCATTTTCATATCAACAATTATAGGGAAGAAAAAGTTTCATATCAACAATTATAGGGAAGAAAAAGGAGGTGAAGGCTAAGCTGATCAAATCCAAGTTGATGATCTAAATTCTGACCTGGTTTTATTAGAGCAGAAGCGCGTCTAGTTAATAATAGTTATGACTTTCACACCATTGACCTTATGAATCTTCAACATGAACTCATTAGTAACTATTATACACTATATTATATGGACTTGGACTTGGATTTTATTTATTCATCTATTTTATTAATCTGAACAAGAACAGAAGGCCTTGGCCATTGGCGTCGCGTTGGACTTGAAACTTGCACTGACAGCACGCGCACTTGACAATGTCAAAACAAATTACACCGTTTTTCTTCTTTGCCAAGCAATTTAAACTCGAAAAGCAGTTTATCCATCGAAAACACTTGCCTCATGAGCCACAATATATATAACGAGAAAAGTAAACTACACAAAACTACATCAATTATTGTCAAATTACAATCTTTTAAAAATTATAATGTTATACCTTATCTTATGAATTTGTTTCAATGTTAGACTTAATTTTTCTATCCAATTGTTTGTTAAATGCTAACGTGGCTCGAGAAAGAATCCACTCCTAGCCTAACTGGATTAAAAAATTAATTAAATATTAAAAAATTAAAAATAAAATCATTTAAATATTTTTTTAAGTGTGGGACCCACCCATACAACCCATCACCCTCACCCCCACCCTTTCACCACATATCCGGGCACCCCGACCTCACCACCCACCTCTACCACACCCACCTCGACCTCGTCCTCTTCTCCCTCACCTAGTCCCGCTCCTTCCTCGAAGAAAACCCACCTTAGGATTCCAATTGAATTTTCAAAAGGAAGCAGCTTTTGGTACCAAAAGCAGAATTAGACGAAGAAAGGAAGCAAAGTTACTTGAAAGGCAAAAGCAGCTGTTGAAAAAAGCCGGTGGCTCAGTGAAGCATTCAAACAATTTTCCAGGTTAAAACCCACCCAAAAGATACTCAATTTTCACAAATCGTCAACAAAGAGAATTATTCTTGGAAAAAAGCAGAAAATTAAACGACCCCAAGAAAGAGTGAAAATTAAACAACCCAAAATTCCAAAGAAGCCAACTTTTTGCATTCCCAACTGCACAAATGTTGGAAATTTCTATCAAGAATCAAAGCCTTTCACCGCACCACAATCACATCACTCTCTCTTTCTCTCTCTAACTTTGACTCAATCTACAAACTTCCACACCAATAATCAGGTAGGCTGGATTTTTAGTTGTGTTGAATTCAAATTGAATGTTAGGGTAGAGATTGTTGGAACCGTACTTCTTCCAGAAGAGAAAGGGCTTGATGTGGAGGTGGAAGGAAGGGAAGGAGAGCAGGTAAGAGAGGGGGGTCGAAGGAGTGGCAGAGGAGGTTGAAGTCGAGGGAGCGGCCGAGTAAGGAGCGGGAGCAGGTGAGGGAGAAAAGGGCAAGGTCAGTGTGGTAGAGGCAGGTGGTGAGGTTGGGGTGCCCGGAGATGGGCGATGTCGTTGGATGGACTGGGGAATAAGGGTGAGGGTGATGGGTTTTTATGGGTGGGTTTCATAATTTTTTTAATAAAAATATTTAAATGATTTTAGTTTTAAATTTTTTTTAATATTTAATTAATTTTTAATTTAGTTGAGCTACGGAATGGGTATGTCTCAAGCTACGTTCGAAATTAACAGAAAAACTAATGAAGGTTTGACATTGCATCAAATTCATAAATGAGGCATGACATTGTAATTTTAAAAATATGAGGTATGAGATTATGGTTCAATGCATAATTGAGATAGTTTTATTTAATTTACTCCAAGAGGAATGAATAGACACAAATTATAGTTTCATGTCCGTGTATAATATTTTTATTTAACAGTGATACATATAATTTTTTTATTATATAATTTACAAGATACAATTAAGAAAACAATATTATTTTTGGTACAAACAAATCACTAATATTACAGTTCACACTATTAAATACCAAAGCTACATATAAGACTCATCTATATATGCTGATATATGGAACATGAAATCTCACATGAGAAGGTATAGCACAACTAAGCTATACATAGAGTAAGTGATACCTACGTGGCCATCAAGTCCCACATCGCTTGGGTGAAGGAAAGTGATGTGCTTTATATGTGCACATCCCATCTCTCTAATCAAAATGTCACATTCTATCCTAAATTTAATCATAATTTACTGCCTTGATGCTAGGAAATTACGAAAATACCCCTGACAGGCTTGTGGAAATCCTGCACGTAAATTCTACATTTCCAATGAGGGCCAAAATAGTAATTTTATACTTTCAATAATCCATTACTTGTTTATTGAGACAACATGAGGTTGTCGATATTACGAGCTGCAACCTGTAATATCAATGGTTTATTCATTGGGATCGTTAAGCAAGGGGGCAAGTAGGACCGTCCCCGTTAGTATTTTATTAATTAGGCCTCATGCCTAATTAATTATCGTTTGGGCTTGACCCAAAGACACACACACTTGTATCCTCATAGTACTCGTCACCATGATTGCGTGGACGCAAGCCAAACGAAATCTAGAGCTACGACGAAGATTCTACGGAACTATGAAGTTGAAAGGCATTTTAGTAATCTCACTATTTCAGATATTTTCCTCTCTATTATTTTAATATTAGTTTTGTTGAGTGTGTGTGCCATGGGACCTACCCACGCGACCCACTTGTTTGCCCCAACCTTCCCTATACAAACTCTTCATCACTATCCGTCTCTTTCACATAACATCCCTCTCTACCTCCCTCAGACTCTTCTATCTCTACTTCCCTTATCTCTCTCTCTTTATCAACCTAAATGCATAAAACACAGAAGGCGCTTTGCCTCCGTTTCCGTCTAAACCCTTTAAACCCTGTTACCAACCTCACGATGAAGTCTCTACCACCCTCCCCCAATCAGTTCATGACACCTAGATGATATATCCGAGGCCTTGAACTAAAGTTTTCTGACAAAATTTCATCGTTACAAGCAAAAAGAACGCCTTTGGGAGCTTCCCCCCTCCCCGATTTTTTCGACGAGGCACCAAGACTCTCAGGCTATTTCAAGTCATCTCAGGCCACCAACTGGCCACAGGATAGGTATAATCTCGTTCTTTATTATTTGAGCTTCAATTTGGTATCTTGTTTGCTGAAAATGGTTAAGTTTCTAGAACTTTGCCCAGATTCCAGCCACCCACATACTTCGCAAAGAAGGCAAGTATAGCCGTACTTGCAGGCGCATAGGTGCGCGTGGGATATGTAGTGCTTGGCACGTGGAGCACACATGCCTCTTACTGAAGGTATTACGCTCCGCTGCCATCCATGACAGATTACGGCTATACTCTGACGACTAAAAATCGACGTGTGTCGTCCCGGGCCACTGCCCTGTGGTAGCATATGGAGAAACTCGAGGTCACTCCTTAGTTTTCTCGATGTACCGAAACCGAATGTTGTCCGTTTTCACAAATTCCACTATTTTAATATAATTTCTCCAATAGTTGTACTTTGTATAAATACGCAAATTTATGTTTGTGCGTGGTATTTACATTAGTGGTTTCATATTTAGGTAAAACAAGTTTCAAGGAACTTCGAAACCTGTAAGGGGGTTTCAACTTGATGAAATGATTGTGAGTGGGTCTTTTTGTTTTTATGCATATCATATATATAGTTTTTCCATAACTATTGTGGCATGCCATGTTTGGCTTACAAATGAACTTTTCATACACTTTATGTTTATTATATTATTTTAAACTTAAACATGTGGAATGACATTCTTATATCATATATGTTCATTTTATTGTCTTTGCACCAATGTCTATTAGTTATTGTACTGGTCTGGGCGTAGGAGCCATGTGTATTTCACATTCCCCGTTTACATTCGCTTTAGATCCAAAGTTAGTTGTCAGCATGTCCTTAGGTTAAATGATTGGACTTGTATGTGATAGAACTAGCACAACTTCACATGTTGTTGTACTAGAATGTAAAACCTACACCCAGCTTGTTCCATTGTCAAGATACCTCTGCAATGGCCTTGTGTTCCATCATTAGATAATGAGCATCGGTTTATTTGTGACGGTGATTTGAGATTGATGAGATATATGTTTATATGTACCCTATACCTTTTGACAAACTATCAACCAGCAACTATACTCTATACTAGTATTATAATATTTTTGAAACCATATACTTGTTTTATAGCGAAAGGTTACACTTTTCGAAAAGGTTCTTACAAAATCATTATTTTTAGGCCTACTCACCTTTGTTTTTCACCTATCCGGGAATTTTAATGGCAGAGCTCTTATGATGACAAAGATTATTGGCAAAATAATTAGTTACTACGTTCCAGGTGTCAGCCAGCACATCTTGATTTGAATGTCCAGTTGGACATCTCGGGTCAGAGTGTGTCACAAAACGTGTCACATTCTAATTTCAAAATACGCCTAAAAGCGACATATATCAGCAGAAAGTAGCAATACAATAATACATAATATACATCATATATTTAGCTTACATGAAGTTACAGTAAAGGGTAACAAACCCTAATTTTGAGTTCATTATCCATAAAAGCTATACCACTTGAAATTCTCTTCTCTAACTACTACTTATACTCTGCATAAAACAGTCCTATACCGTGGGAATGGTGAGGTAAAACAAATAGGATGTAGGGTTTTAGATGCACTCAATGGAACTGAACAAAATGTCAAACAACCCTACATTGTGGGAATGGTGCACCGAACAAAGAAAATAAGATGTAGGGCTTCAGATGCACTCAATAGAACCAAACAAAATGTACGAACTCAGATGCACTCAATGATGTCCATACATAAAGTATTAACAGGATTCCTTACGTTATAACAAGCGAATTTCATATGCAAAATATATAGTTATCACATAATATTAAAGTCACTCACCTGGATTTCTATGCACTTCCAGAATTAATACAACTGAATCATTACATAAAATGATGTGCACATCACTATGACGTCACATGTTCCAGATGAACTAACAATTCTCTTATAGAACTTACGCCGACCCCAAAAATGGTCAGAAGATGATTAAAACCACCGACAAATTAAGCCGCGGTGCCCAAAATTTCTGAAAACCGCCATCTCAAAACCTACTGTATTGGGGTTGAACTGAGAGTTTCTATGACTAAATTCGAAAACTCTAGTGGCCTCAAGGCGAAACTGACACCACTAGGATGTCGAGCTCCTTGAGGTCTTTTGTGGACACCAAAATTACCCAACGATAGCTAGATGAGGGAGATATGTTTGGGTCAAAATTCGGATTCCAATCGGGTCAGGTTGACCTGATATCTACAAAATGGGCCTCTAGAGCTAAGGTTTCTGTTTTGGGAAAGTCTAGGTTCTTTGAAATTTCTGAAATCCAATTTCTGTTGATAGCATATGGCAAAAAGGCCAAAATGTTGTTCGACTTAAAATGCTTCTAACTTCTTCATTTTAACATGGAATTGGGTGTTGTTTGCACATACTTTAGACCTAGCAAAGATTAGATGATGAGGTTGTTGGAGTTATGCCCTAAAGGCCATTTTATGGAATATTGGATATTATGCAATAATTTCACATTAATTAATTAATAAAAGGAAAAATTTTATTCATTCATGAGTTTTGACTTTATATTATAGTGATAATATGCTATGAATGAGTCCATGAGATTTCAGGTATAAAAGCAATGTCCTAAATGAAGTTCGGGTAGGGAGACTTGCATTCCATAGTCACTTAGTCCTTACATAAAGTTCCTAACCGTTTGAAAATCATTGAACACTGACTATCCCAAAAAACCGGTGTATATTGTATTAAGGTTAGCATGTTCTTGTGCTATGCATGCTAGATACGTGGTGGATATACATGTGCTTGTCTCTTGAACAAGTTCACTGAACACTGACTATCCAAAAAACTTAAACGTATGGATGCTTACCACATATTAAATGTTACAAAGCATCTAGTTTTAATATGCAAATAATTATTAAACATGAGGCATCAAATGTGTCATATATTTGTAGATATGAACTTTGATTTCACCTTAAAGTCCTCAATGAGATCGCAGGGCCAGAGTGTGTGATATTCAGGTTCATATGCATAAGTGTGAAGGTACATGAATTCGAAATAAGGAACCTATCACCTTCTAGTAATTGTTCAATAGGAGGAGATATCCCTCGAAGCCACTTAAAGATCCATCTTGAAAATCTATGGGTAGAGTAAGTGCTAATCAAGCTATATTTGTAAGAAATGCTTCAACATGAGATGCATCGTGGCAATCATAGATGACTTTATGTGATCGACATAATTCCATATCACAAAAATCTTGAACGGGATATGGATGATAAAATAACCGAATTGCATTGTAATTACAATCAAGGTTCGAAAAAGTATCATGATTAGTTCGCATATACTTCTACTAAACCGGGTTGCCATGACATATTGCTAGGTGTCACTACTTTGTACAATTAAATTAATTAATTAATTAATTTCACTACCGACTTTAGTTAGAACCTAAGAGGTCACACACATATGATAAGTTCTAGTAACGTTATATGGATGATTGTAAGATGTAATTAATTGTTAATTATTTGGGCTTATTGAACATGTTTTTAATTAAATAGGAATTGGGTTTTATTGAATTAAAAGGGATCCAAGTCACATACCCAAAAAAGGGTAATGAGTGGGCATTGTGTGGAGCCAAAAATAATCCCAAAAATCCTGAAGGCGACACATGAATTTTTGGACAAGAAAGGCGAGATTACCCTCGTTAGATGGACGAGGCACACCCGAATTCCCACGTGCATGCAACGACCAATAACGGCTCAAGATTCCCTCCATCCAAGGAAGAGTCAAATGTGATTATTATGGAATTTATTCAAATTCCACTTATCATTCCCTCATTGATTTCATTCAATAAGATAAGTCCTAAAATCACTTATTTAACTTAGAATAATTACCATAGTAATTTCAAGATATTATTTCACATAATATCAATTTCACTATATATGGCCGGCCACACTCCTATAAATACCTCACTTATTCCACTAAAATACTAAGTAACTCGCCAAACCCCAAGTAGGGTGCAGATAAAGGGGATAACAAGGAGTATATACAATGCAAAAATTGTTAAGTTTTGTCCCTCAGAGGAAAAAAAAGAAGGGAAAACTTAAAGCCAAAACACATTGTGTGCCACCCATCCTACAATGATCTAAGTGAGGGATATTGCTAGCACATCAAATTGTTCACTCCATCATATGTTGCTAGTTTTATTAGTATGAATACTCTTAGAGGCTCAACACTTCGGGAGCTTCGCATGATCAATCATGAAAAGGAAGATTGCAAGCATAGGGATTATTCAATCAAGTGGCATGCACGTGACTAGAGATTCAAGTTAGTTAATCTCTACGACTTCTTAATTTGTTGCTTTATCAATTACAACCAACCAGATATATAAATGGGATAAAATATTGTATCTTATTTATTATTTTTTGCCACGTATTTAATTATTCGAATTAAATTTATCTCGAAAATATGCTTAGAATTCCAGCATAGGCTTCAAGTGAGGCACTCATGCAATGTTCAAGGGATTGGAATCGCGTCGAGTTCGGATCCCATTTGCAGAGGTGTGATTAACAGTTTGGCCATCATGCGAGGCGTCTGTGCTCGGATCAGCAACTTCTGCTGGGGTTGAAGTAGTTGGCATGATCGGTTGCCCATATGGGGTTATGGTATTTCAATTCGCATAATTGAAAATAGGAATATGTATTTTGGATTGTAGGTCTTCTACACTTTGTCACAGATATGTTGATCTTCAGCAACGTTCCCCAAATCTGATCTATGGTGGGAATGGTTCCAGTATTGTGAGCATCATCATTCTCTAGGATGGTTGGAGAATCAGGGGCCCGATTTCTCGCATTAGGAGTAGTAAAGACGTTAGGAAGTGAATTATTCCCACTGGAAGGGTAGAGGAGTCAAGAAGTGGGTTGTTTCCTGTCGAGGTGTTAACATCAGCATTAACTGAGCTTTCTATTATAGATATGGTTGAGGTAGAGTTATTCGGTCAAGGGAATATGAGATCACTTTTAATGAAAACACCAATTGTTATAACCAAATTCGCACAATGCCGTGAAGGGTGGATATGCACAATCTCAATTACCTGTACAACAACAAACAACCGTAAGTAACCTAAGGACCGGTGAGGTGTCGGCTAAAGGGTCTCTGACAATCAGGTTAGTAAGAAATATTTGAGACTCAAACAATAGGCAAGAAAATAAGTACGTGATAATTGCATTATCCAAGATGAACCTTAGAATGGTGTATTTATACCAGTTGAGATAGAGTCCTTTTAGGATATAGAGTTCATATTAAACCAGGAGAATTCCAGAGGATATATAGGAGTATGATTACTTGTGACGGACGTCAAAACCTTAGATTGTAGGTGATAGGAGCATATTTATGTGACTTTGTTAGCCTATTCCCTTGCATTTACACAGTTAGTTAATATTTATTAGAGTGTTTTAAGCAATTTTCATGTGTTTGCAAGTCCAAATGGCAAAGTTGGCATGAAAAGGCAATTTGGACCATTTTAGAGCAATTTTGGGCTTGGATTGGTTAGCATGCATGTGGAGCATAATGGATGGACATTTTTGGTGTTTTACATGTGCTAAATATGTGCTAAAATATGGAGGAATCAAATTTGGAAGCTTGGAAGACAAGGAATCAGCTGAAAAGAAGGAACCTTATCCAAACTTATCTTATCTTATCTTATCCTATCCTAATCCTACCTTCCCTTATCTCCAGCTGCAAGGGGGATTTCTTATCATATTAAATCACCTCTTATCTAATTTAAGGAGTCCTAAAAGTATGCAAACAACTAATCATTTTCCTCCACAAACAATGACGTGCCCTGCCTATATATATTCAATCCTTGCCGCAGGTTTAGGGAGAGAGCCTTAGAGAGAAAATCAGAAAAATACACTTTGTGTCGCAGCTTCAAAAGGAAGGAAGGAGAGAAGAAGTTTTGAGCCGTACTGCATCCAAGGATTGTGCAATCTGCCATTGGAGTGCTGAAGCGTTTCTAGATGTATTCTATCCTTAGTTTTAGTCCAATGTTTGTTTTAATTTGTTTTTCAATTATGATGGACATGTGGAACTAATTTATTTTTAGCTAGAGTTGAATTCGAAGCCATGGACATTTGTTTTATATGAATTGATTTCCTCCAGTTATTGTTTCGTAAAACATGAATGCGATTTACTTATCTGTTTGATTGATAACTTATTCTTGTATGTTGATTAAGGGTGCACACTTAGTTTGCATGCATGAATTTGATGCTAAAATATAAGGGAATTTCACCTAATAGTTATGAACTTATATTTATAAGTAGTGGAAGTCACTAGTCATGATTGTGTTAAGTAAATCCATGGTAGGAATATCATGCAATTTATAGTTACGAATGCCTTGTCAATGCTTATGATTTTCATAGAACTTAATGATCTTTGATATGCATATCTATCATGCAGTTCATACAGGAAACTTGATAAGAATAATTTGATCGCATCGCTGAGTCCAATTCAATGAAATTAGGAAAATCTGAGAGTTAATTAGTGCTGTTCACAATTAATTTGGGGCATTGTCATTCATAGTTTATAGGAATAATAATTCGAAATTGATTTGTATGCATATGTGTCATGTGTAGGGAAGGACTGTGACAGCCCGTCCCAGAAATATTAAAACGTACTTGTGAAAAGACAAAATTACCCCTAGTTCGATTTCTTTACGTTTATTGGTGTTTTGGGTTCCTTGTTGGCATGTTTTTGGGCCACACACACACTCCCACACTCCACACCCTTTTGACCATTTCCCTGTGATTGTCCCGAGTCCCCATTCCCTTCCCATTTCCTTTGAAACGTACGGACACACCCACACACCCATCAAACCTTCATAGATCGAAGAATCCAAGCACATATTCAGACTCGTGAGGCTTGTAGGAGTCCAACCATACCCATTTCAGGTAAGAACACCTTCGTTTTCACGTCGAACTCACGATGCCCGATTTTGGTATTGTTCATGTACACGTGATTTCTCACGTTTTAGGGAATTTCAAGCTTGTAGGTAGCTTGGTGAGGTCCCTAGGAGGCTCAGGGTGGTTCGTTTGAAGGTTTTGGACGTCGGGATCACTAGTTTCGAAGTTGGGCGGAGTTGGGTTGATTTTTCAGGTGAGATTTTGTGGATTTTAGCCCTTGAAAGTAGTATGATTGTGTTCCTCTAGTTCTAAGCTTCATTTTGGTACCAATTTTGTGAAATTTGGATGAAAAACGAAGAAGATATCAAAGTTTGAAAATTTTCCAGTTTTTCCGGCGCCGGCGACGGCGCCGGAGGCTCGCCGGAGAAGACGACGGAATATTCGTGACGCCGTTGACAGAAACCGTTAGGGATAACGAAATATTCCCTTACGGCGTTAGTTGACGCCGTCAGCGTGCCAGGCACGTGCCTGCGCGTGGCCGGCGTGTGGGGGTGCGTGCGGCGGTGAAAAATTATTTTAAAAATTTAGGGATGTTCCTGAGGTTGAGTAGATTACGTTGGTATATTCATTCACCCCATTTGAGCATTGTATGAGAAGTTATTTCAAAAGGTTGGTTATGTGCTTTAAAATTAACGTTTTTGTAGTTGTTTCGCATATAGGTGATACCTATCCCGAGGACGAGCGTGGTCACTCGAGGCAGGGGGGCTACGACCCTTTCACGTATCAGTGAGTGGGCTTTTGGTTTTCCGTGTATACCTATATACTTATATTTTTCCAGAAATTGATTTGAATTGTTATTTGTCATATGCCATGCATTACATTAATGGTTTATGCATCGTTAGTTGCATTATTAATCGTTTATATATATATATATATATATATATATATGCATATTTGGTGCTACGGACGCACAGGTAAGTGCCAGGTAAGTGTTGTTCATGGTTACTTTCAGTAGTGAATTGAGATGCTTAGAGAGCTCATAACCTGCACCCCCGGTGTTAGTGCTCCCGCCCAGAGTAGGGCACAGTCCTTCACGTGACGTTCACCTCCCGCACCACACGCTCAGCTTGGATCCAAGTTAGGTGCACAGTCTTGTCGTACAGACCACTTTAGGTGGTTCCGACTCGTAGGTGACCCGCGATTACTCGCCCAACCTTCACGTGATCGTAGCACTAGAGCGTTTATATGTATTACACCCAGGCCTGTCGTACAGACCACTTTAGGTAGTTCCGACTCGTGTGCAGGTCTAGTCAGTGAGATTGAGATTTGAGCTCTAGATGCAGCCGTACAGGTCACGTTAGGTGACTCCGGCTGCCAGATTATATGTTATTGATATGATTTATACCTGAGCACTTGCATTTCATTCTGAGGTTCTGGCATGGCATATTCTTGAGCATGATTGGTATATATATATGTTTATTTTCTGGGAAGTATACAGGTTTTACGGCGAGGGGTTAGAACTTATTTGTTAAATGGTTTTTGAAAAGCTTTGTTTTTACCCACTCACGCTTTTGTTTTGCGCCCCTCCAGGTTCTAGTTGGCTAGCACGTTTGGTGGTTTCCCAGAGGGCTTTCCCGGCATATCTGACAGACGATCACCAGTGTAGGGCCACCTTCGGGTGTACTGTTGTCGCGTCGTTTTCTTTTGGACTGCTTTAGGCTTTATGCTCTGAACTTGTGTCTCACTTACGCTAGCACTTGTTTCTATTACCTTATGTATGCTAGTTTTTATTTTATTCGTACTATTTACATTACTATTTTATTAGCTTCCGCACTGTGCACATGGTTACGTCACTTCCACGTGACGGCCAGCATGCCCTGATCTCGATCGGGGTGTGTCAAGGACCCTTTAGCTAGTCTTTCACCCCTTAACTTACCTTAATTTTGTGCAACCTTTGCTTAGTTCTGCAAGTTATTAGTTTTAAGTTAATTTTTGTCCAAACAAAGTTATTAGTTTTAAGTTAATTTTCGTCCAAACCAACCCCCTTTTCATGTTTTAAGTCAATTTAGTTAGATTTTCGTCCAAATCACCCTTTAGTGCTTGTTTTGAGTTATTTGAGTTAGTTTAGTTTGTTTTGAGTCAGTTTAAGTTTAGTTTTCTGTTTTAGAGTCTAGTTTAGTGGTTTAGAGTTTAATTAGTGTAGATTAGCATCCCTCCTAATCCCCAGCCTAGAACGATCCCTACTTTCACATACTATAACTATCAAAAAGAGGGTTTAATTTGTGTGTTAGTTTATATCACATCAGTAGGAATCTCCAAGAACATAAGAAACCTGGCGATTCCATATCGGATTAGGTTTCTGTATCTTGCAGAACGAATTTTGAGTTTTAGGAGTAAGGTGGTGAGTTTTGAGTTATAGGGGCAAAGTAAGATCAAACTGGAGTTACATGGGACATAGCTAAAAATAAGCCTTTTAAAAATGGGAATCTAGGTATAGAAGGGGGTTTGACCACTTATACTACCTACACAGTTTGGTAATTACAAGTTAATAGTGATAGGTGGATGAAGATCCTCTTCGGGTCCTCACATCCTATCTGTTCATCATACATCGTGCGACTAGCTTTAGTTAGATACTATTTGTGTTTAATTTTAAATAAAAAATTAAAAATGATTTATAGTCGCACGATGTACGATGAACGGTGAACGGTATGATGTGAGGGTCTGGATGAAATTCAAATCTGGTGGATAGAGAGGGCACCACACATCGTACCATGCTCACTCACCCACCAACCACCATCTATCTTCAATATATGAGTGAATAAAACAAACTCTGGTTTTATGACCTTAACTTACAATTAGATGCAGCTGAATCAGATGCAGCTTATTACTAACACACACATCATATATAATAATTTTAAGGAAAGATCTCCATTTTTCTGTTTAAAATGGAGATTAGTTATGGGGTGTTGTGTTCCTTTCAAGTGAAAATATAAGGATGGTATAATGGCACAAGTAAGGGTGTCGACCCACAGAGACTGATTAGAACTCTACAAATTACTAGCTTTATGTGAACCTTAACAAAACAATGAAAATGCAAACTGGATTTAGATTTTTCAATTGAAAACTTAAATAACTTACAAATGCAAGAAAGATAAAGATAAATGATAGGTTGATTTAGAAATAATGGGAATGGAACTAGGGATACCGATTTCACCATTACAAGTCAATTCCATGAAAATTAAGTCAAAACACATTCAACTCTCTAATCTGCAACTAGGGTTCGTTTTACTCATTTATGATCATCCATTTGATGTGTGGGTATGATCAAGTACTCTTAATTTGCAACCTAGTTGTGAAGTTCAACTTAGATTACCAAATAAGAATCCATTAAGAGCAAGAAAACTTCAAAGAACCAAAGAAATCACATGGCAGGATGTATGCATAACAGTTTCTTCATTCATTCACATGTCTACCAAGATTAAGCATGATGTGTACTATAACCTTGATCAAATAATTCATAAACAGCCTTAATGGTGATCAAACATTAAGATAAACAGACAAATTGAACTATAAAATCAGTGAATGAAACAAGAAAACAGATTGATGAATCGAATACTTTAACTTAATAACATAGAATAGTTTTGCAAGGCTACATCGAAATCCCCAGTTATAAACTTAATTACACAACATGATTACAAAATATATAAATATCAAGAACAACATGAGGGAAACTAAAGTTCATAGAAGAAACCGCCTTGAAGCAATTCTGATGTTGAAATCCTTCAAGAACAGCGCGACTGCGTGGTTTATTCGGTGGCAGCGAATGGTGAAGGGAAATAGGGTTTTGTTGGTAGAAAGGCTAAAGAAAGAGAAGAGAGTGAGCTCTGGGCGACCCCAAGGGGGGCTTGTGAAAAAGTGATTTGAAACCCTAGTATTTATAGGCTAAATGGGGCTGTAGCTGATTGCAAGGTGATCCCAACCATTAAGTCAAAGTTTTGAACATTTTTCCTTATTTGGCTCATCCAAATCAGGCTAGATATTCTAATTCCTTTCCCATTCTGCTCCTAGTCTTTTAACAAGCCAGATTTGTCCTGGATTCTTTATTTGGGCTTCAAAATAGGCCACTAAACTTCTTTCCACGTTTGAACAAGGGTCAACCCAAAAAATGGCATGTTTTCACTTCTTTTGCCTTCAAATTGATCCTAAAGTACATGTAACTGCACACTAACACAAAACAAGGTAAAATGCAACTAGTTTAATTGAAAAACATCACAAAGAGATTAGAAAATGATGGTATAAATGCATGAAATATATGAGTTATCATGGGGCCAAAACCACATCGAACTCCAACGATCAGAACAATTTATTTTTTAGGTTGCATTTCATAGATCATCCTTACAAAATATTAGTCAAATTGGAAACATTTGAGGTATGTTATTTTGTTAAAAAGAAATTGATGAACACTATTATCTAAGAAACATTAAGTTTCGTCGAAACAAGTAAATAAGCAAATGATTTTGGACTGAATTGAATTTCCTATGAATTAAAACTTACAAAATAGACGTTTCGGATTGCTGAAGTTCGATATGGAGTGGGTCTCACAACTAATCTCAATTTTTTGAAAAAAAAAAAAATAATAATAATCTCTTCCCTTAAAAGGGTGCACACATATATCTCTACATCGGATGATACATGGCAGTTATATTAAAACAACACTAGGCCAAACTTTGCTTATCGATCCATCCGACTACGTGTTTTGAGATTTTCATACTTACTTTGGCTAGTTCACAAATGAACGAATGGCAATGGCATGGGTTCTTGTGTATGGCTTCCCTCCACGTATATATTACAACACAGTAGAGTATACCTTCGGGTCTCTTTCAATCTTACTCCGTCAGCTCTAGAATCTCATGACATTATTGGCAAAATCTGTCCGACTCATGTTATATTGATTCATTTTCTTAAATACAAGGGATATTAGAAGAGTTATAGATCGAGCACAAAATCTCATTAAAACGAATATTTTTATTGTACATAGAGTAATATTTTCACCTCATGCGCGGATATATATTCCCTCCTAATAACATATTTTTATCGTGCATATTTAATATTGAAAATTTTTCAATTTTTTAATTATCACATAAAGATTATCCATGCAAAAACTTATATGAATTGAAGATTATTTAGTCATTTAAAGTATGATATGATTATTTATTTGATACATTTGGATCACTAAACAGTCTCCGATTCAAATGAATTTTTGTAAAAATAATCTTTATATAATTATTAAGAAATTGAACTACTCTAATTATGAAATTTGTAAGATAAAAAATGTCATTTAAAAAGGGTATCCACCCCATGAATTGGTACAAAGTCTTTTTATTCAATTTATACTTTTTGCACGGAACTGATTTATGATTATTAATTTTCTTTTCTTTTTTTTCACACATTTTTTCTGTTTCAAGGATAATAGATGATCAAAATTATGATAAGTGTATAAAAGTGAAAGAGAATAGGTAGAAATCGCCTCATCTCTTTATCCATAACAAAAGTAATCCAGTATTTATGTACTTTTTTGCATTTTTAGTTATAATAAACAGATTCGAACACTAGATCTAGCCTGTTTTACGCAATTTCACTATTGGAATAAACCTAGTGGCTTGTAGAACAAAGTTACATGATTTAAACACATATCCATTGTGGGACTATGGTTTCTCAGGACCAGAGTAAGCGGATCGAAATATGCATACCTTGGAAGTTTGGTCATGGACTCAACAGTCTTTGTTGCAGAGTTGAATAAACAGAGTAGCGATACTACCATCATCTTGCCTTCAAATTAGTGGGCGAAATCCGACGACTTTGTTGAGAGTGACCATGCTTGTTTCATATGATATGGAAACCTAATCAAGCAAACAATCAACAAGTTTCCTATAATCTTGGAGTTCTTACAATTAGGGGTGGGCACTTGGAACCGAAAACAGAAACCGAAACATGAACCAAATCAAACTGCACCGAACGGTTTGGTTTTGTGGTTTTGAAACTGTTTTGGTTTGAAACCGAACCGCAGTGTAAGAAAACAGTTTGGTTTTTATTTTGACTTTTGAAAACCGCACCACAAATATTTAAAAGACATTTTATTAAATATCCAAACGAGATGAATATTGTTTCTGGTTAAACCAAACTTTAGCATTCGATCTGCAAAATATAATTGCAAGAGGAAGGCTACAAAACAGTCCAATGAAGTGATCAAGTAAAAGTTTAAAACTTACATTTGGCTGCACAATCCTTATCGACTTAATTTGCCGCATAAGAATGGGGAACAATGTAATTCTCATAGCCAAAGCTGAAGCAGCAATTACTATCCACCTTGTTAGCGTAGTACTCAACAACCTTATCTTAGGTTGTTACATATTTCATTTACTCACTCACGTTGTAATTATCAGATTATGATGGGTGTTTTATAATCCTGTTACGACTCTTTGTATAGTTGATAGACATGTATCTATATATACAACAAATGAAGGAATGAAAGATCGTCACTTCCACAAATATCTCTGCATTAGTTTTCTACGTTTCTTGCTGTAAACCTACATCAGTGTTTCTACATTTGCTGCACTTCTACACACCTAGAAATAGCTTTGCTTGTTGAACTCGTGATTTAATTTCCTCTTCTAATTCTTCCTTTCATTCTTTGAAACTGCTCAATTGTGAATGTGAATACTTGATAGTTTACATCCAGGAAATGTGACAATATTTGAAATAAGGTTTTAAACCGTATATTTTTTCTTAAAAATACTTTTGGTGTTGAGAGAGGGGGGAGAGAAAGGGGAAGATAAAGAGATTTTTTTTTGCATTTTGTATGTAAATGGCTTGAAACCAAACCAAAACCGTTTGAAACAACATTAAACCGAACCAAACGATTTGGTTTCATTTCGGTTTTATCTCCAAAACCGCATTGAACCAAACCGTAAAAAATTTTGGTTTCGGTTTTGGTTTCACTCAAACTCACACCAAACCGAACCGTGCCCACCCCTACTTACAATCTAAGGATTGACATGAGTTACAAATAATCACACTCCTAAGTGTTCTCATCCTTAATTGGTATGAATACACCTTTCTAGAGTTCTTCTCTGGTAGCACAATTATCGTATACTTATTCTCTTACCCATTGCTTGAGTCTTATATTGCCTAGCTTCTTTACCATCATAGAGCCTTTGACCAGCACACTCCCGGTTTTTGCCTTGCTCACGATTGTTTGTTCTTTTATAGGTTATTCAGATTTGTGATCTCACCTCCTACTACAATGTACGAATATGGTTCCAACACTAATTAACTATTTGTCTAGGCTTACTTCACTTTTTAATACTAAAAAAAGTTGTAAGTTCGAATGTTCTTAATCAAAATAATAATGCTAGGTAAACCAATTTTGTAGATCAAATTTGCAAATCATATGATATGTCATCACTAAAAAATAAGCATGTTAATCAACACTTAAGTAATAATCCAATCATCAATAACCACGTCATAATTTACAAAATTCAATCTAAAAAAATGGTTTCCCTATCATTATCGTAATCAAAATATTAAACACATGTTTATCTGGGAGGATGATTTTCTACCCTCCTATTCCCATCCCCATCAATATAAGATGTTGACGTGGCTTAACCGTGACCGTTCAAATAAGAAGACATTGAAGAGTAGAAAGATTAGGAGGGTAGAGAATCCTTCTCCTCCGTTTATCTGTATTGATGCTTAGTGGTCGACACTATTCCAAAGAGTTAAACTTTTTCCTTCTGTTTTTGGTGATCTCGATGATCAACTTTGAGATGCTAATTTTGTACGATTGAAGTTATACCATCCGCAAAGGAAAGAGAAAAAGACTAAAGAATCCATCAAACGCACAAAACACACGAGGGCACATTACGATTATGTATTATTTCCTCCGCCCATAGAAATTTAGAAAATGACAGGAAGGAGCAAGTTGCAGTCGTACAAAACAAAACCACCACTAAACCACACCATACCATAATTATTGTTGTTCACAATCTCTCCACTCGTTTCCATTTATTATTATCATATTATATTAATATGTTGAGTCTACGAATTCATTAACATAAATGAGAAAAATTCATTCGTAAGAAGTCCTCACTCAATGCTTTTATGTTGCGTATTACAACAGAGGTTGAAGACATTATAACATCACATGACGGTATTTAAGTATCTTAAAAAGTTACTAGATTGAAAGATGAAAAATGAGAGCAAATATGAATTTAGTCAGGTCGTCACTCAATATCGGTGTTTCGAATAATATAAATAGTTACCCGGTCGGAAAAAAAATAAAGGAAAGCAAATTAGAGTTAAGTCGTCACTTGATTTTATTATGTTACGTGCTATAATAAAGATGAATGATATAATAATATCATATGACAGTGTTTTAAGTATTATAAAAAATTACTCGATCGAAAAAAGAAAAATAAAATCATGTATAAGTTTAGCCAAATCATCACTCCATATAGGTGTTTTGAGTATTATAATAAATTACTCGATTAAAAGAAGTTGGAAAGAAAACATATTTGAGCCAATTTATTCAAAGTAGTTATCGTTGCACTCAAATTTGAATCTTTTACATGTATTTGGCACCAAATTCACATCCGGCTCTCAAAGCTCATACATACATACATACATATATATATATATATATATATATATATATATATTTCTTACTATCATCATATTATCATCAGAGGATAAGGATCCTCGATCTCGCATCTTATTCGTTTATTATAAATTGTGTAGTCTGCTTTTGTTAAGTATTGTTTGTATTTATTTAAATAAAAAATGTAAAATGGTTTTTGTTTATATGATGTATAATAAATAAATAAGATATAAGGATTTCTAATCCACGAAGAAGATCCGGATACGATCCAAATTGAAAGAAGAAAAAGAAAAATGAAAGAAAAGTTATTTACTTAACCATTGTTAGTGTTAGGTGGGTTTGACCAGCCTGGTTTGGCAGGCGTTTGGTTCAGTCATACCCTCGCACCCAATACACACCCGCACGCGCACCACTCTGGTTTATAAACCCCACTTTTCCCTCCTTCCCCTCATTCAGTACTCCTTCCCCGCTCTCTCCCCAACTACCCCAACCACCAAAACTTCCTACTAAACTTACTCTGCTGTCACCGGAATCGGGCAACCCCGTTTCTCACACCTCCATTTCCGCCACCGGATTCCGGGCACGAAAACCTCCTTAGCAGCTACAATCAGTTTCTTTGCAGATGGAGTCCTCTTCTAACTCGATGAAAATCTCGCCGTTGGATCTGATGGCGGCGATTATCAAGGGCAAGATGGACCCCGCCGACTTCCCCGGTGCCCAAGTCACCTCAGTCATTCTCGAGAACCGCGAGTTCGTCATGATCTTGACCACCTCCATTGCTGTCCTCATCGGCTGCGTCGTCGTTTTGGTCTTGCGGCGATCCAGTGCCCAGAAGCAGCCCGGCGTCATCCAGCCGCCTAGGCCCCTGATCGTGGAGGAGCCGGAGCCGGAGGAGGCTGACAACGGCAGCAAGAAGGTCACCATCTTCTTCGGCACTCAGACTGGCACCGCCGAAGGCTTCGCCAAGGTCAACTTTTACAACAACACTATTTCAATTACAAATTTCAATCAAATATATTTGCTGTTTAGCTCGCTTCGTTGCTTCGATTTTACGTGTTCGATTCGTTGCCTCAGTGTTTCTTTTGGTTCAAAGAATGCAGGCTTTGGCCGAGGAAGCAAAAGCTCGATACGAGAAGGTCACTTTCAAAGTTGTTGATTTGGTATGCTTCGCAAATATTTCGAATTTTTGGTGTATTTTTTGTTCAGTTGTGTTGGAGATCATGAGATTGAATGGAGTTGTGTGTACATGTTAGGACGATTACGCGGCCAACGACGAAGCATATGAGGAGAAGTTGAAGAATGAGAGTTTGTCATTTTTCTTCCTGGCCACGTAAGTTCCGAATTGAACTAGATTTTTTATAATTAAAACGAAAGATGATTTAGTTTGATTTTAGGGTTTCGTAAATGACATGTTTTACTGGTGGTGGATGCAGATATGGTGATGGTGAGCCAACCGACAATGCTGCGAGGTTTTACAAGTGGTTTACAGAGGTAATTTTGATTCTGAAATGTAATTAATGAAAATTTTCAGGTATATTGTTGTGAAATTCGATTTCAGATCGAAATTTGAATGTTTTGTTATAATTTGCAAATTGCGGCAATTGTTATAGGGTGAAGAAAGAGGGGAGTGGCTTAAGAATCTTAACTACGGAGTGTTTGGCCTTGGAAACAGACAGTATGAGCATTTCAATAAGGTTTGCAATGAAATTTTGGCTATAAGTGAAGTCAATATTTTTGTCACTCCTATCCAAAGCTTGAATTCTAATTGTACGTTATTCTGTTTTCTGTTGCATTGTTGATCTTATTTTTATTGGTGATAATCAGGTTGCCATGGTTGTGGATGAGATCCTAGCTGCACAGGGTATGCCTTCATTGCGTATTTTTTTCTTTCATGTTATTTTGGGTACTTAGTTTGTTCCTTTCTGATGAAATTGCATCGGTGTGGGACCATTTGCATTCTGAGACGATTCACATTGCTATGATGTTACTTTATTCTCGATCAGATTTGCTTTTTGCACTCTAACTTATAGTTGTTTACTTATTCATTCTCCAGTTTCTTGTTAACTAACAGGAATGTTACCATTTTCAGGTGGGAAGCGACTTGTTAAAGTGGGTCTTGGAGATGATGATCAGTGCATTGAGGACGACTTCTCTGCATGGTATTGAGAAGTTTGATAGCCATTTGAGTTATCAGCTTTAGATTGTAAGGTTTCATTTGTTATTTATTAAAATCTCATACATTTCTACATTGACTGATGCTCTTCTAGGCGAGAGTTGCTGTGGCCTGAGTTGGATCAGTTGCTTCGAGATGAGGATGATGTAATGTCACCTGTTTCTACACCTTACACTGCTGCTGTGTTGGAGTATCGAGTTGTAATTAAAGATGCTGCAGATACATCAGTAGATAGTAAGAGCTGGAATAATGCAAATGGTCATGTTGTCATCGATGCCCAACATCCATGCAGGTAACAAAGAAGACACGCCTATAAAGGTTCTAAGATCGTAACTTGTTCTACTACTTTCTGGTATGTGTTAATTGACTCTTTTTACTGCTTGTAGAGCTAATGTGGCTGTGAGAAGGGAACTTCATACTCCTGCATCTGATCGTTCTTGCACCCATCTTGAGTTTGATATTTCTGGCACTGGACTTACGTAAGTTGCTTTTCCGAGGCTTATTATCCTTTTGTTTCTGCAAATGGAAGCTATCTTACGCTTCAAATAATGTGGAAAGTGAAATGCCCGTTGCTTACCCCTGATGACTAATGCATACCTGTGTGTTTTGTCCTTCTCAGATATGAAACTGGGGATCATGTCGGTGTTTACTGTGAGAATCTTCCTGAAATTGTGGAAGAGGCACTAAGTTTGTTGGGCTTGTCCCCAGAAATATACTTCTCGATACACACTGATAAAGAGGATGGCACACCACTAAGTGGAAGCTCCTTGACTCCTCCCTTCCCACCATGCACATTAAGAACAGCACTAACTCGATACACTGATGTTTTAACTTCTCCAAAAAAGTCTGCCTTGCTCGCTTTAGCAGCACATGCATCTGACCCAACCGAAGCTGATCGATTAAGACATCTTGCATCACCAGCTGGGAAGGTAGTATAATTTGTACTTTGCTACTAACCACCTCCTAAGTATCTTTTCTTAATATTACTTCACCAATATCTAATTGTTAGATGTTTGTGAGTATGTAACTTTTTGTTGTAAACATGTGCAGGATGAATATGCACAATGGGTGGTTGCAAGTCAGAGAAGCCTCCTTGAGGTCATGGCTGAATTTCCATCGGCCAAGCCTCCACTTGGTGTCTTTTTTGCAGCAGTTGCGCCAAGATTGCTGCCGAGATACTATTCAATCTCGTCATCCTCAAGGTAAATGTTTCTTTATTTTTGCTTCTCTCCTCTCACATTCTCATTTCCGCATTTGTAATTCAATTTGAGATACCAAGGTTGTTTCCTTACAACAAAAGGTAAATATCTATTGAAATGGAGGAAATGCTAACCTTTCTATATCACTTTCTGTGAGTTCAATTTTTGTTTTTATCTTATTTAACATATTTGTGATCAAGTACTTATTACAAATATATTCAACAGGATGGCATCTTCTAGAATTCACGTTACTTGTGCATTAGTGTATGAGAAAACACCAGCAGGGAGGATTCACAAAGGAGTGTGTTCAACCTGGATGAAGGTAATTTACATGTTTTCCTTTTGCATTCTCGTTTCTTAAGAAGAGCTTGAAAATTGTGGTGGGCTTGTTTTTGTATTTGAGTGGTCTTTAATTTAGAACCATGCGCCTTCTTTCTGGGAGTTTATGTATGCTTATTTTTTAGCCGATGTTCCTGTTTGTCATTGTTCGATGTTAACTTAGTTGTGTGACTTTTGTTCCCTTTGTATGTATCTTATTATTCCAAATGATGCCGATTTTTGCCTTTAACCCTTTGTAGAATTCCGTTCCTTTGGAGAAGAGTGATGACTGTAGCTGGGCTCCAATTTTTGTTCGGCAATCCAACTTCAAACTTCCTGCCGATGCTAAAGTACCTATTATCATGATTGGTCCTGGAACCGGATTAGCTCCATTCAGGGGTTTCCTGCATGTATTGATTCGCTAACTTGATTTCCACTCACCATGCTTATCCCTCATTATAAGTTACAGTATCTGAGCAAACTATAAGTTATTATGGATTCACCATTTCAGGAAAGATTGGCTCTTAAAGAAGATGGAGAAGAACTAGGACCCTCCACATTATTCTTTGGATGTAGAAATAGTAAAATGGTAAGTATGCTCTAGAAAGATCTATTTATGGTTCCGGGTGGGTGAGCGTCGGTGTGTGCTGGGTTGCTTGCCTAATTTGATTGTACTATATGATAATTGATATGCTCCTAATATTGCAGGATTACATTTATGAAGATGAGCTTAACAACTTTCTAGAAACTGGTGCACTGTCTGAGCTGGTGGTTGCATTCTCACGTCAGGGACCTACCAAGGAATATGTGCAGCATAAAATGATTCAGAAGGTTTGGCACCTTCTCTTGCCTACATACTTTCACAGTTCAACGTTTTTCTTTTGGTTAGTTTGAGATCTTAACGACACCGTTTGGTTTGTGTATAGGCCTCAGACGTCTGGAACATGATATCTCAGGGTGGTTATATTTACGTTTGTGGTGATGCTAAGGGCATGGCCAGGGATGTCCACCGGACCCTTCACACAATCGTGCAGGAGCAGGTATGCAGTTGTCACTTACCAAATATGAATGTGACACAAACTAAGACCGCCAACCAGGCGGATACAGGACTCTAATTTTACGCAGTACCTGGACACCTATTCCTGCCGGTAAAATCTATTCTGATCTTGAATGCTAAGACGGTGATTGTTTATTTGATTTCAGGGATGTATGGACAGCTCCAAAGCAGAGAGCCTGGTGAAAAATCTGCAAATGAACGGAAGGTATCTGCGCGATGTTTGGTAATAGTTCTTCCTCTATCTACCCTTACCTTCCGATACAGTGTACACAGAGAAGGGAAGCTACAGTAATACCCCTAGAAATTATTTATCTGCCGAGGCTCAGTTGGGGATAAACACATTACGTGAGGGATTTTTCGGACGCCTTCCCTTGAGAGCCTTGGAAGTACATTGGTTCGTGTTGTGATTCTTTTTACCCTACGGTATTACCCAACATGTAGATTTTTTTGTTTGTTTGTGTAATTTATATATAATATAACTGATATATATTAAAAATAATTTGGAATTAGTTTTTATTTGACTCTATTTTTCCTTTTCTAAACCAACAAGCAGTGCTTAAAATATGGACGGAAATGTCAATATTTTTGTCTAAATATCCAAACAATCAAGGATCGATATAGAGAAGGTTGTGAAATTCAATTTCACACAATATGGACAATGACACACCCCGATCGAAATCAAGGCGTGCTGGTTGTCACGTGAGAGTGACGTAGTCATGTGCACAGTGCGGAAGTATAAGTAATAATAGAAAAGCGAATAAATAAAAACCAAATTACTAGATAAACTAGTTAAAGTAATACGCTAGTGTAAGACTAAGTGTGATAAACATAATCAGAGCACAAAAAGCCTAAGTGCAGTCTAGTAGGACGAATACTAATTATACAACACCCAAAGGTGATCTTACATTTGTGTTGTTCTGTTAGAACCACCGTCAAAGTCCTCGTGAGCCACCAAAGCGCTTCCACCTAAAATCTGGAGGGGCGCAAAACAGAAAGTGTGAATGGGCAAAAACAAAGCTTTTCAAAATCATTTCAATCTCAATAGTTCTAACCCCTCTCCGTAAAACTTGTATAATTTCCTAGAAAATAGAATATATGAATATATCGAAATCATGCTCAGAATAACAACATTCATAAATATGCCATGACGAATTCTCAGCATAAAGTATAAGTAAACCAGGTGATATCAATCAATGCAAATGATATGTCAGCCGGAGTCACCTAACGTGACTTGTACGGCTGAATCTAGAGCTTGAATCCACATCTCAACAACTATACCTGCACACGAGTTGGAACCACCTAAAGTGGTCTGTACGATAGGACTGGGTGTAAATAAATACGCTCTAGTGCTATGATCACGTGAAGACTCTGCGAATAATCGCGGGTCACCTGCGAGTCGGAACCACCTATAGTGGTTTGTACGACAGGACTGTGCACCTAACTTGGATCCAAGATGAGCGTGTGGTGCGGGAGGTGAACATCACGTGAATGATTGTGCCTTAACTCTGGGCGGGAGCACTAACACCGGGGTGCAGGTTTATGAGCTCTCAATGCATCTCACATAACCATTAATTCACAACCATAAACTATAAACTTACCTGACACTTACCTGTGCGTCTGCATCACCAAACATACATATATGCAACTACTAATGCATAAATAAATAGACAGACACTTTGCATGCCATTTTAAAACATATAAACATTCAATTTCATTTTCTGGGAAACTCTCAAGTATATAGGTATATACGGAAAACCAAAAGCCCACTCACTGGTATGTGGATGGGTCATAGCCCATGAGCCTTGAGTGACTGTGCTTGTCCTCAGGATAGGTCTCACCTATATGCGAAACAACTATAAAAACGTCAATTTAAAGCACATAACCAAAACAAGGTAATAACTTCTCATACAATGTTCAAATAGGGTCTTTGAATATACCAACGTGATCTACTCAACCTCACAAACATCCTCATATTTTTAAAATAATTTTCTGACCACCCACGCGTCGGCAAAGGCATGGCCAGATGCGCCGGCCACGCGTGGCCAAATTCTAACTGGCCCTAACGGTCGTTAGGAATATTCTGTGGAATATTCCGTTAAAACCTTAACAGAAGTTAACGGCTGTTACCTAACGCCGTTAGAATATTCCGTCAACTCTAACGGAATATTTGTCTCCTTCTTCGGCAAGCCTCGTGGGTCGCCGCCGTCCACTGCATTCCGCGCTGTCGACTACAACTTGAATTTTCGTCGAAAATTGGAAAATATTCAAATCTTCATATCTTCTTCATTTCTCAACCAAATTCCATGAAATTTGTACCAAAATGAAGCTTACAATGAGTAAAACAAAACCTTACCACTTTCAACCCTTGAAATCCATGGGATCTCACTGAAAAATCCTTCGATATACTGGCCAAACCTGCAACTCACTGAACTTGAGCTTCCCGACATCCAAAACACCTCAAAATTCTTCCTCGAGCTTGGTGAATACGTTCTAAAGCTTCCTATGACGTTTGAATCTTACCTTCTAGACGTCGATCCGTGCGTGTATGGTTGGTTTTGATGTTCGTCTGTACAATTGTAAAGGAATGGAAGAAATCCGAGAGGGAGGAGAGATAGAGAGTCACGGAAGAGTGGTATGGGTGTGTGTGTGTGTGTCCTGTTGAGTCAACAACCAAAAACAACTAAACGACACCCCACAACGCCAACTAACGTCCAAGGGCAATTTAGTCTTTTCACACCTATGGTACACATAATTCGGGACGGGCTGTCACAACCTACCCCCTTAAGAAAATTTTGTCCCCGAAATTACACAACAACCACAACTCAAACACTAGTAATCATAAAACAAGCATGGATACAACTCTCTCTTCCGGTCTTCCATCTCCCAAGTAGCCTCCTCCACTGAGTGATTCCTCCACAAAACTTTCACTAATCTCATAGTCTTGTTCCTCAGAACCTTTTCTTTCCAATCCAAAATCGTTATTGGTTCCTCATCAAATGTCAAATTCGGATTTATTTCCAATGGTTGAGGAGGTATCACATGCGACGGATCCGCAACGTAATGACGAAACATGGACACATGAAAAACATTATGCACTTTAGCCAGCTTAGAAGGCAACTCAAGCTTGTAAGCAACTTCACCAACTCGCTCGGTGATCTGATATGGTCTGATGTACCTAGGACTTAACTTGTCTTTCTTTCCGAACTGTACTACACATCTCCACGGTGATAGCTTCAGAAACACCCAATCACAACTTTATACACCCTGTCAGTGGCATGCCTGTCCGTTAAGCTCTTTTGTCGATCATAGGCCGCTTTCAGGTTAGATTTAATTACCTGAACATTTTGAGTAGTTTCATCTATAATCTCGGGGCCCACCAAAACTCTTTCTCTGACCTCTGACCAACATAGGGGTGTACGACAAGATTTACCATACAGTGCCTCAAAAGGTGAAATGCCTAAACTTGAATGAAAGTTATTGTTGTAGACAAATTCCATTAAATCTAACCGCTTATACCAAGCGTCACCAAACTGCAACACCGAAGATCTCAACATATCCTCCAACGTCTGAATGGTCCTTTCTGATTGTCCATCTGTCTAAGGATGATATGCCATACTATAGAGTAATCTCAAACCCAAAGCTTCCTAAAAAGCCACCCAAAATTTAGAAGTAAATCCGAGACAATATTCACTGAAACTCCATGGTACTTCACAATCTTCGATATGAATAATTCAGCTAATCGGCTTAAAGAATATTTCTCCCTCACTGGAATAAAATGCGCTGACTTAGTAAGCCGATCAACTATCACCCAAATGCCGTCATAACCATTATGTGTACGAGGACGCTTGTACACAAAATCCATAGTAATGTTTTCCCATTTCCACTATGGAATGGGAAGCGGCTGCAACAACCCAAACGGCTTCTTCCTTTCAGCTTTAACCTGTTGACAAATGACACACCTACTCATATACTCAGCTATCTCTCTTTTCATACCCGGCCAATAATAAAATGGTCGAATGGTATGATACATTTTAGTACCACCCGAATGCATTGCATAAGCTGAGATATGCGCTTCATCAATAAATGCTTTTTTTAATTCCAAATTATTCAGCACATACATTCTACTCTCCTGCATAAGCATGCCATTAGACTCTCAAATTCTGAAGTCTTTCTTTTTCCCCTGATTCCTTGCTTGAATTATTTCTTGGGTCTCTTCATCATCCATCTAGGCTTCAAGTACACGATCAATTAAAAGTGGCCTAACTTGAAAATTAGCAAGAAAGGTTTCCTCTCGATCTTCTACCCCTAACCTCACTCCAGTTGACCTCAAGTCTGCCAGAAGAGGAACACGACTAGCGTATAAAACGTTAATACAACCCTGAGATTTTCTGCTAAGTGTATCAGCAACCACATTTGCACGACCAGGGTGATAATCAATCGTGCAATCATAATCACTAAGCAGTTCCAACCATCTCCGCTGTCGAAGATTAAGATCCCTTTGAGTAAAGAGATATTGAAGGCTCTTATGATCCGTGAAAATCTTACATTTTTCTCCATAAAGATAATGTCTCCACATCTTCAAGGCAAAGATAATGGCTGCTAACTCCAAATCATACGTAGGGTAATTCATCTCATGAGGCTTTAATTGTCATGAAGCATAAGCAATCACCTTACCATGTTGCATCAGCACACAACCCAGACCATTCAAGGAAGCATTACTGTAGATTTCAAAATTACCACTATCATCTGGGAGTGCCAAAACAAGTACATGAGTAAGACAATACTGCAACTGCTGGAAACTCTGCTCACAATTATCATCCCAGTCAAATTTAACATCCTTCCTAGTTAGCCTCGTCAGTGGTAAAGCAATCACAGAAAAATCCTTTACAAATCATCGGTAATATCCTGCTAAGCCAAGAAAACTCCGTACCTCTGTGACGGTTCATAGCTGCTCCCAATTCTCAACGGCTGCTACCTTTTGAGGATCCACCAAAATACCTTGAGCATATATGACGTGTCCCAAAAATGCCACTTGATCTAACCAAAATTGGTACTTGCTAAACTTAGCATACAATTGGTGTTCCCTTAATCTTTTCAACACCAAAGTAAGATGTCGAACGTGCTCAGATTTAGACTTAGAGTATACCAAGATATCATCAATAAAGACAATGACAAACCTGTCTAAATATGGCTAGAATACTCGATTCATCAAATCCATAAAAGCTATGGGTGCATTCGTTAATCCAAATGGCATTACCAGAAACTTGTAATGACCATAAAGAGTCCTGAAAGCTGTCTTAGAGACATCCTCACTGCTGATCTTCAACTGGTAATAACTAGACCTCAAATCAATCTTAGAAAATACGCAGGCACCTTGAAGTTGATCAAACAAATCATCTATACGCGGCAATGGATAACGGTTTTTAATTGTTACTCGATTCAATTACCGGTAATCAATGCATAGCCTCAAAGTCCCGTCTTTCTTCCTCACAAACAACACTAGAGCTCCCCAGGGTGAAGTACTAGGCTGAATAAAACCTTTATACACTAGTTCCTGCAACTGAATTTTCAATTCCCTCAACTTAGCAGGAGCCATTCAACAAGGAGTAAAGGATATAGGATTTGTACCTGGAAGCAAATCAATAGTGAACTCCACATCTTGGTCTGGTGGCAATCCAGGTAAATCATCAGGGAATACATCAAGAAAATGCCTGACTACCCTTACGTCCTCCACGCTACTAGGAGCAACATCATTCAACATCACATGGGCTAAATATCCCTGCCAACCTTTTGATAATAACCTTTTTACTCTCACAGCAGAAATAACGCCATGTCTCACCCCTCTCTGCTCACCCATAAAAGTAACCACAGGTAATCCAGGATGATGGACAATAACTGTTTTCCCGTAGCAATCTATATTGGCACGATTATAATGCAACCAATATGTGCTCAAAATCACATCAAAATCAACAATATCTAACGGGATAAGGTTAGCTGGCATAACTACATCCTCCACCACCAATGGACATCCTGGATACACACAATTGACATAACATCTCTCCCTTCTAGGCATAGTAAACTCTAAGTCATATCCTAGAGGTGTAGGGTGAGGTTGCGTCACTTGAGCAAATGTATGAGAAATAACAGATTGTGTAGCACCACAATCAATCAATACTCTAGCAAAATAACCAAGGATATTTAATGTACCCATGATCAAGTCAGGATTATTTTGAGCATCTTGCAGAGAAATATTGTGGATATGCCCCTAGGTCTGCTGTCGTCCAACACGACCTTTGCTAGTCTGACCACCTCGACTCTGCACATTACGCTCCTAACTAGGCTGACCAGACTGCCTTGAAGATCCTGCATTACTAGAAACGATCTCTCCTTGCTGGGGCTGTCCTCCCTGGTACCATTGAGATCCACCAGCTGGAATGGGAGGATATGACATATAACCTCTAGAATACTGAGGATACCCACTCTGATAATAGGGATCCTGGGGATATTTATATTGCCCTGAAGCATAAGGAACAGCGTCACCCTGATAATGGTAAGCACTACCACGACCCATCTGACCAAAACCACTAGACCCTGGAATTTGCTGGATCGGCACTGGTGGCGGTAAGAAAAGCTGCTGGGGCCTCTGCTGATTCTGAGGACAACTTACAGCTCTATGTCCCATCTTCCCACAAGTGAAACATCCATTGTTGCCTCTCCTACACTCTCCAAAATGCCTATTGTTACATCTGCGGCACAGCAGAGCTCTTCCTCTACTAGCATCCCCCTGTCTCTGGCCTCTAGGACCCCCAGAAAATCTACCACCTCTACCCTGACCAGTGGCACTAAAACCTCTGCTGGAAGAACTGGAACTAGCTCCATTTCGCTTAAAGCTCTGGGTCTTGCGAGGTCTTTGAGATGCTTGACCTTTATCTTTATCATCTTTCTTTTGATTGCCTTCATTTTCTTTTTCTTCTTCACTTTCGCTAGGCATATTCTCAGAATCCTCAATCCTCAACAAAATCTCATAGAACTCCTAATAAGTATCGCAAGGAGTAGTGGTCGCCATAGAACGCCACTTCTTCTTAGTACCCAATCTGAAACAACGAAGCATCTCAACTAGATTAGCAGCAACTTCCGAATGATAACGAGACAAATTAGTGAATCTCCTGTAATACTCATTCGCCGTCAACTTCCCCTGCTTCAATTTAGTAAATTCTTGCTTCTTGCGATCAATATACTCAAGGGGAACAAACCTTTTCCAAAACAACCGTTTAAACACTTCCCAGTCAGCAACTTCCTCTGGGGTTAAATGATGAATCTCCTATCCCCACCAGGAAGCCGATTCTTTACCTAACAACCATGAAGTCGTCTTTACCCACCTTTCAGAAGAAAGATTCCTTTGACTTTGCAACATTCGAAAAGTCTTTTCAATATGTTCAAGCCACCGCTCAGCTCGCTCATATCCTTCATGACCCTTAAACTTATCCAGCTTTAAATTATACATGGTTTCCAAGGGTGTCCTTTGAGGAGGGTGGAGCGCAGATTGAATAGTAGTAGCAATAGCTTCCCCCAACTGAGCTATATCGGGGAAACTAGGCTAAGTTATGCGACGTGGTTCTCTACGAAGCAGCATAGTTCTGACAGAAGACACCAAAACAATCTCACAAATAATGCAGGACTACCAAACCTAAGCTCTGATACCAAAATGACACACCCCAACCGAAATCAAGGCGTGTTGGTCGTCACGAGAGAGTGACGTAGCCATGTGCACAGTGTGGAAGTATAAGTAATAATAGAAAAACGAATAAATAAAAACCAAACTACTAGATAAACTAGTTAAAGTAATACGCTAGAGTAAGACTAATTGTGATAAACATAATCAGAGCACAAAAAGCCTAACTGCAGTCCAGTAGGATGAATACTAATTACACAACACCCAAAGGTGATCCTACATTTATGTTCTTCTGTTAGAACCACCGTCAAAGTCCTCGTGAGCCACCAAAGCGCTTCTACCTAAAACCTGGAGGGGCGCTAAACAGAAAGTCTGAGTGGGCAAAAACAAAGCTTTTCAAAATCATTTCATTCTCAAAAGTTATAACCCCTTTCCGTAAAACCTGTATAATTTCCCAGAAAATAGAATATATGAATATATCAAAATCATGCTCAGAATAACAACATTCATAAATATGCCATGACGAATTCTTAGCATAAAGTATAAGTAAACCAGGTGATATCAATCAATGGAAATGATATGTCAGCCGGAGTCACCTAATGTGACCTGCACGGCTGAATTTAGAGCTTGAATCCACATCTCAACAACTATACTGCACACGAGTCGGAACCACCTAAAGTGGTCTGTACGACAGGACTGCGTGTGAATAAATACGCTCAAGTGCTACGATCATGTGAAGACTATGCGAATAATCGTGGGTTACCTATAAGTCGGAACCACCTATAGTGGTCTGTACGACAGGACTGTGCACCTAACTTGGATCCAAGATGAGCGTGTGGTGCGGGAGGTGAGCATCACGTGAAGGACTGTGCCCTAACTCTGGGTGGGAGCACTACCACCGGGGTACATGTTTATGAGCTCTCAATGCATCTCACATAACCATTAATTCACAACCATAAACTATAAACTTACCTGACACTTACCTGTGCGTCCGCAACACCAAACATACATATACGTAACTACTAATGCATAAATAAATAGACAGACACTTTGCATGGCATTTTAAAACATATAAACATTCAATTTCATTTTATGGGAAACTCTCAAGTATATAGGTATATACGGAACACCAAAAGCCCATTTACTGGTATGTGGAAGGGTCGTAGCCCCCGAGCCTTGAGTGATTGCGCTCGTCCTCAGGATAGGTCTCACCTATATGCGAAACAACTATAAAAACATCAATTTAAAGCACATAACCAAAACAAGGTAATAACTTCTCATACAATGTTCAAATGGGGTGTTTGAATATACGAACGTGATCTACTTAACCTCACGAACATCCCCATATTTTTAAAATAATTTTCTAACTACCCATGCGCTGGCCAAGGCACGGCCAGGCGCGTCGGCCACGCTCAGCCAAACCCTAACTGACCTTAACAGCCGTTAGGAATATTCTGTTAAAACCTTAACAGAAGTTAACGGCCGTTACCTAACGCCGTTAGAATATTTCGTCAACTCTAATGGAATATTCATCTCCTTCTCCAACAAGCCTCGCCGGTCGCCACCGTCCGCCGCCGACTACAACTTGAATTTTCATCGGAAACTGGAAAATATTCAAATCTTCATATCTTCTTCATTTCTCAACCAAATTCCATGAAATTTGTACCAAAATGAAGCTTACAACGAGTAGAACAAAACCTTACCACTTTCAAGCCTTGAAATTCACGGGATCTCATCGGAAAATCCTTCGATATATCGGCCAAACCTGCAAATCACTGAACTCGAGCTTCCCGATGTCCAAAACACCTCAAAATTCTTCCCTGAGCTTCGTAAAATGTTCTAAAGCTTCCTATGACCTTAAAAACTCCTAAAAACCTCACAATAATTAGTGCATGAATAGTGCATGAAAACTAGGGTTAGGGTTCTTGAGGTTTCTGAAGGTTTAAAGTCTCACAAATGGTATATATGAACTCAGAAACTTGCAAGGAGTTCGAATCTTACCTTCTAGACGTCGATCCGTGCGTGGATGGGTGGTTTTGAAGTTCGCCTGTACAATTGTAAAGGAATGGAAGAAATCCGAGAGGGAGGAGAGTGAGAGTCACGGAAGAGTGGTATGGATGTGTGTGTGTGTCCTGTTGAGTCAACAACCAAAAACAACTAAACGACACCCTACAACACCAACTAACGTCCAAGGGAAATTTAGTCTTTTCACACCTACAGTACACATAATTCGGGACAGACTGTCACAGACAAGATATCCGAAAATTTATGAGCATCGACAATATTTATATATTCATTACGGAAATTTTGCTAAACTTATTTGGCCATTGCAGATTTTGAACTTTTGAAATTGTTTTAAGAAACGTTTCTTTAATTTTGACTAAATTTAAATGAGTTGAGGTACACATCCGAAATTAGATCTTTCTGGCTTCAAGTAGCACTTGATCTCTCTATTTTCAAGTTGATCTTGTCCATCTATTTTTATACGTATCAATGACTAAACAATTAGTGGGATAAAATTAGATACACATCCCAAAAAGATTAGGGGGATGAAGACCCTTTGAGTCTCTTATTTGCGCACAAGATGGACATATTATATAGTATTTAATCATTAATTCTTGATTAATAAATATATTATGATTTGATATTACATTCTTTAACGTTTCTTTTTAAATTTTCACGCTTTTGAGTCTCTTATTTGTGCACAAGATGGACATATTATATAGTATTTAATCATTAATTCTTGATTAATAAATATATTATGATTTGATATGGCATTCTCTAACATTTCTTTTTAAATTTTCACGCTTTTGAGCAAATTTTTATCATTTTCATCGAAACATCAATACCTATATATCTATTGACATTTTCATAAATTTGCATATCTTTATTTTCACCGGTATCAATATTTCAAACAGGAGTAGAAGTAGGTTCAAATAAAAGTCAAATGTTGTTTCATTCTTATTTGTAATACCTATGTTGAGTACAAGTTGTAATCTCTTCTTTTTTATGTAAGATCTAACGGTTGCAAAAATTCATTAGATCCTTATACGCATAATTCAACTATTGATGGACCACATAGTTGTCACATCCCGGCTCGGGGTTCACCACATCCCAGGCTCGCTGCACCACCGTAGCACGATATTGTTTGCTTTGGGCCTCGACCACGCCCTCACAGTTTTGTTTCTGGGAACTCACACGAGAACTTCCCAGTGGGTCACCCATCATCGGAATGCTCTCGCGCGATACTCGCTTAACTTCGGAGTTTCGATGAACTCTGAAGCCAGTAAGTCCCCAAAAGGCCTTGTGCTAGGCAGAGATGAGAATATACATATAAGGATTACACCCCTGGGTGATGTGGGATGTCACAATCCACCCCTCTTAGGGCCCGACGTCCTCGTCGGCACACCACGGCCAGGGTTAGGCTCCAATACCAAATTGTCACTTCTCGGGCCCGCTCCACCACCGTAGCACGATATTGTTCGTTTTAGGCCCCGACCACGCCTTCACGGTTTTGTTTCTGGGAACTCACACGAGAACTTCCCGATGGGTCACCCATCCTGGGAATGCTCTCGTGCGCTACTCGCTTAACTTCGGAGTTCCCACGGAACCCAAAGCCAATGAGCTCCCAAAAGGCCTCATGCTAGGTAGGGATGAGAATATACATATAAGGATCACTCCCTTGGGCGATGTGGGATGTCACAATCCACCCCCTTTAAGGGCCCGACATCCTCATCGGCACACCACGGCCAGGGTTAGGCTCTGATACCAAATTGTAACATGCCGGCCCAGGCAGGACCACTTCCCGGGCCCGACGTCACCGTAGTACGATATTGTCCGCTTTGGACCCCCAGCACACCCTCACGGTTTTGTTTTTGGGAACTCACACGAGAACTTCCCGATGGGTCACCCATCTTGGGAATGCTCTCGCGCGCTACTCACTTAACTTCGGAGTTCCTATGGAACCCGAAGCCAGTGAGCTCCCAAAAGGCCTCGTGCTAGGTAGGGATGGGAATATACATATAAGGATCACTCCCTTAGGCGATGTGGGATATCACAATCCACCCCCTTTAGGGGCTCGACATCCTCGTCGGCACACCACGACCAGGGTTAGACTCTGATATCAAATTGTCACATCCCGGCTCGGGAGGGACCATTTCCAAGGCCCGACTCTACCGTAACACGATATTGTCTGCTTTGGGCCCCCAGCACACCCTCACGGTTTTGTTTCTGAAAACTCACACGAGAACTTCTTGATGGGTCACCCATCCTGGGAATGCTCTCGCACCCTACTCGCTTAACTTCGGAGTTCCCATGGAACTCGAAGGCAGAGAGCTCCCAAAAGGCCTCGTGCTAGGTAGGGATGAGAATATACATATAAGGATCACTCATCTGGGAGAAGTGGGATGTCATAATCCACCCCCCTTAGGGGCCTGACGTCCTCGTCAGCACACCACGACCAGGGTTAGGCTTTGATACCAAATTGTCATATCCCGGCCTAGGCGGGACCACTTCTCGGGCTCGACTCCACCGTAGCACGATATTGTTCACTTTGGACTCCCAGTACACCCTCACGGTTTTGTTTCTGGGAACTCACACAAGAACTTCCCGATGGGTCACCCATCTTAGGAATGCTCTCACGTGCTACTTGCTTAACTTTGGAGTTCCTATGGAACCCGAAGCTAGTGAGCTCCCAAAAGGCCTCGTGTTAGGCAGGGATGGGAATGTACATATAAGGATCACACCTCTGGGCGATGTGGGATGTCACAATCCACCCCTCCCTTAGGGGCTCGACGTCCTCGTCAGCACACACGCGACCAGGGTTAAGCTTTTATACCAAATTGTCACATGTCGGCCCGGGGTCCACCACATCCCAGGTTCACTGCACCACTGTAGCACGATATTGTCCACTTTGGTCCCCGACCACGCCCTCACGATTTTGTTTCTGGGAACTCACACGAGAACTTCCCAGTGGGTTACCCATCATGGGAATGTTCTCACGCACTACTCGCTTAACTTCAGAGTTCCAATGAACTCTGAAGCCAGTGAGTTCCCAAAAGGCCTCGTGCTAGGCAGGAAGGGGAATATACATATAAGGATCACACCCCTGGGCGATGTGGGATGTCACAATCTACCCCCTTTAGGGGCCCAACGTCCTCGTCGGCACACCACGGCCAGGGTTAGGCTATGATACCAAATTGTCACATCCCGACCCGGGCGGGACCACTTCCCGGGCCCAACTCCACCGTAGCACAATATTGTTCACTTTGGGCCCTCAACACACCCTCACAGTTTTGTTTCTCGGAACTCACACGAGAACTTCCCGATAGGTCACCCATCCTGGGAATGCTCTCGCGCGTTACTCGCTTAACTTCGGAGTTCCCATGGAACCTGAAGCCAGTGAGCTCCCAAAAGGCCTTGTGCTAGGGAGGGATGGGAATATACATATAAGGATCACACTCCTAGGCGATGTGGGATGTCACAATCCACCCCTCTTAGGGGCCTGACGTCCTCTTCGGCACACACGCGACCAGGGTTAGGCTTTGATACCAAATTGTCACATCCCGGCCTGGGGTCCACCACATCCCAGGTCCACTACACCACTGTAGCACGATATTGTTCGCTTTGGGCCCCGACCACGCCCTCATGGTTTTGTTTCTGGGAACTCACACGAGAACTTCTCAGTGGGTCACCCATAATGGGAATGCTCTCGCGCGTTACTCACTTAACTTCGAAGTTCCGATGAACTCTGAAGCTAGTGAATTCCCAAAAGGCCTCGTGCTAGGTAGGAATGGGAATATACATATAAGGATCACATCCCTGGGCAATGTTAGATGTCACAATGGTATAAGAGCTTAACCCTAGTCGCGTGTGCGCCGACGAGGACATCGGGCCCCTAAGGGGGGTGGATTGTGACATCCCACATCACCCAGGGGTGTGATCCTTATATGTATATTCCAATCCCTACTTAGCACAAGGCCTTTTGGGAGCTCACCGGCTTCGGGTTCCATGGGAACTCCGAAGTTAAACGAGTAGCGCGCGAGAGCATTCCTAGGATGGGTGACCCTTTATTCCTTGTGGAAGAATTGTGTAGAGTTGAGGATAGCTGATGGCCTAAGTTAATGTATTGATAACCGTGAATCACCAGAGATTTTACCAACTAATTCCTTTATCATTCTTTCGTTGTTAGAATTGATCCTTTTGAAATTGGAAATTTTGCAACTAGTTTTGATTCCTTGGTACTATTGCTAGAATATCACCTAATGGAATTCTTGTGAAGTCTACTTTTATGAGGACTCTATAAATGTTTCATGTGACAATGTGATGCTAATGTGGTAACATTTGAAGGAAGATCATCTGAGGGACAAATACTTTTGGTCCCTGTTATCACTAATATCTTTAAACGTACTAGTGTTTATATTGGATCTTCAGGGGGAAGATCGACTATCGATAAAGTGTTTTTCAAAGTAGATCTTTAGTAAGTTTTTTTTTTTTTCCAGCCTTGGAATTTTTTAACCAACGCTAATTCCCAAATTTTGTCTTCGTTGTTATACTTATTAAATGAGTGAGAATAGGCTTGCGAGAGTGAGTTGTCATATCCTGGGAGTAGTAGAAATTCGAAAAACAGTAATCAAATCCTCCTAGGATCAATGAACTACTTCGCTTGAGCCTAATAAACTAGGATCGTGGAAGCTTAGGAACAAGCTTTGTATTAGAATAGTTAACTCATGGTTGTTTTCACCTTATCACCTACCTAGGTAAACGAAACATCTTCGACTAGCCACCTCTCGATCACTTACATAGGTAGACAGTGGAATCGAGGTATGAGTTAATATCTCGCTGTTAGAGTGATTTGAATTTCGAGAAAACTGTGAAGACCTTTTGTTCGTGTCGCAGAGTTGGTTAGTAGTATTGTTCGTTTCAAGGACATGTACATTTGGCGTCATATCCCAACATCTTACCTGGGATATCACTAAATTGTGAAATGAAGTACATCATCAACCCACTTCCTAGTATTACACCCATTTTTCCTTGCTTCACATTGAACGTTTTTGACATCGTTGAGAAACTTAGTTACAAAGTTTACCAATTAGGAATTTATCCAACCAAGGACTAAACACTTTATCTTGGAAGCTTCAAACATTAGTTTTGTTTAAATTGGTACTCTTCTTGGGAGACGTGATCTCCACAGATGATATCCTTTTCTTTTCCAAAAAGGTTGTAATGGAAGAAAATGGAAAATCTCTCCAAGTATTGTGAAATTGAGATATCCTTGGTTTAGTTGAGTTTATTGACAATTTGTTAAGCTATCTTTTGGCTATAATGTTTTTCCTCAATTGTCGATCGAGGAAAATTATTTTGGTTTGGGATGTTGTTTATGAATAAAATTTTTGACAACTGAAGTGTTGTCTCATCTTACCCCTATTTTACACTTTTTGTTGACTCTGATCATATCAAAATTCTGTGTGACGTGCTCTTTGGATGTTTCAACACGGCTAAGGCAACATGACGAAATATTGTTTTATTTTCCAACGATTAGAATTGTTCGAAATGAACCATCTTATTCATTACCTAAAGTCAGCAGTCATCATCTGATTTTGAAAGCTAGATGACACTTTTATGTGGAGATTTTGGTGATGTATGATGATTGTCGATTGATGTGATAAGTTAATTTGCTTTCCTTCGATTAATTACTCCATCACCCAGGAAATGCTCAGTGGAACGAATCTTACCATGGTGATCAAATATCTTGGAAGCTATTGATGTAGTTTGATGTTATGCATCCAATCTAGTTATCTCGTACTTCAGATGTAATGGACTTGCTTTGACCCTTAAATTTTTGAATATTCTTTTAGCCTTCTCAACATAAGCCGTTTCAAACTATGTTCGAGAGAACGTCAATAGGAATTTGTTTGCTAAAGCGTTACAGACTATGTTAGCTCGACTACATGACAAATATGTCACTATTGTATCTTATCGAGATGCACGTTTTATTTCTAAGTGTTGGGAAGCCTTCTTGAAGGCCACGTGTAGTAAGTTGTTGTTGACTATGTATCTCCCTCAGACTAACAACCAGTCAGAACGAAAAATCTGAACTTTCTCGGTGTATTACGTTTATTTGTTTTATAATTGTGCATGATCGTAATTGATACTTATCTTCACTAGAAATGCTTGTAACTACGGTTACAAAAATTGTTGGTCTTTGTTGCGATACTATGGAGATTGGGAATGGAGATTCTCTGCTTAACGCTTACTTAACTGAAGAGTGTTACGAACAAGTGTTCAATTGTGAGAGTTCACACTATAGAAATGTTATCCTTTTGTTGTTGTTACCCAAGGATATTATGTGCTTACCTTCGGAGTTCGCAACTTTCGATTGTGTAATTGAAAATAGTATTTTTAGTTTTAAGTATCAATACAACTACTCTAAACATTATGTTGTTACATATATTTCCTCAACAGAACATTAGTACAAATATTTATTGCTTCCTTAACCTTGAGTTGTGTCACAAATCATTTTAAATTTCGGGGACGAAATTTCTTAAGGGGGGTAGATTGTGACAACCCGTCCCTAATTTTACAATTTTATAAATTTTAAAAGCATGATTTTACAATAATGCCCTTAAAGGCGAGGGTGATGACCTTAGTTGACCATTGGTTATAAACATGTGGGACTTATTCTTTTAGGATGTCCTTGTAGTACTCGTTGGTATGAACGCATAGGCAAAACCTTTTGCGAGTCCGGATTATAAAGAGTTAGTTACGGACATTGAAATTGGTTACTTGTTAATTAAATAATTTTGAGCTCCCACCATGCGGGAATAGTGGACCAATTAAATTAAAGGGACAAGGAACCAATTAGAACAGAGGAGGAAAGCCTTCAGCCAATCAGAAAGAAGAAAAAGAATAAAAAAAAAAAAAGGGAAAAGCTAGGAGCTTTTCCCGTGGGTTTCCGTCCGTACACCTCCATAACCATCCATCTTCCAAGGCTGATTCCGGCCAATTCCGATGGAGTTTTTCGACGCCACCACCACCATCTTGAAGCTCTCATTCCCCTCTACAAAACCCACCTAAGAACCACCTTGATTAACCACGGTGTGTGGCGGTTTGAGGCCACGAAAGTTGATGGTTCTCACGGTGCTCCGGGCACCCTTTTTGATTTTTCGGCAAATCAGCTAAGCGATGGCCGATGCCACCACTTGGGCTTTGTAGCCCATTATCCTAGGAGAAAAACCCAACCAACCTTGACCCCGTTGGACCATCGTAGACGACGAATCGACGTCGGGAAGTTTTAAGCACCCGCTGGATTTGTGGGCAAAATTGACCATCTTCCGTCCACTTTTGGACTTTGTGGCAGGTATGAAAGTTGCTCCACTCACTGAGATCTTCATTTCTGTGAAGTTTGAGAATTTTTGGTTAGTTGGATTTTCCGGCGAGTCGGGGCGACCGACCGCCACCCACGGCGGCGTGTGGCCAGTGGGCCGCCAATGCTATTTTTAGGCTATGCCGAATGTCTTGAATTTAGTTTTGTTTTTGAATGACGTGGGTTGATCGTTGGAACCTAAATTCGTTACGATACGTTACTTGATAAAAATGTGAATCGACGATCCGACCGTAAACTTGGATACGTTATAATACGAAATATTTAAAGATCATAGGAATTATTGTGACATCCCACATCGCCCAGGGTTGTGATCCTTATATGTATATTCCCATCCCTGCCTAGCACGAGGCTTTTTGGGAACTCACTGGTTTCAGAGTTCATCGGAACTCCGAAGTTAAGCGAGTAGCGTGCGAGAGCATTCCCATGATGGGTGACCCACTGGGAAGTTCTCGTGTGAGTTCCCAGAAACAAAACCGTGAGGACGTGGTCGGGGCCCAAAGCAGACAATATCGTGCTACGGTGGTGCAACGGGCCTGGGATGTGGTGGACCCCGGGCCGGGATGTGACAATTTGGTATCAGAGCCTAACCCTGGTCATATGTGTGTTGACGAGGACGTCGGGCCCTTAAGGGGGGTGGATTGTGACATCCCACATCCCCCAGGGGTGTGATCCTTATATGTATATTCCCATCCCTACCTAGCACGAGGCCTTTTGGGAACTCACTGGCTTTGGGTTCCATGGGAACTCCGAAGTTAAGCGAGTAGCGTGCGAGAGCATTCCCAAGATGGGTGACCCATCGGGAAGTTCTCGTGTGAGTTCCTAGAAACAAAACCGTGAGGGTGTGCTGGGGTCCCAAAGCGGACAATATCGTGCTATGGTGGAGTTAGGCCCGGGAAGTGGTCCCGCCCAAGCTGGGATGTAACATAGTGGTGTGCATGTGAGTGTGTGTGTGTATATATATATATATATTTTTTTTTTTCATCAAACGATAAATTTTGTTAAATTAAATGTTAAATTAGCCACTGATAGTGTTTGAACCCATGTCGTCATATAAGAACTCAACACCTTTCTATTATTGTATAAAGGGCTACTTTATTTTAAAGAGTAGCAATTTTGGAAGAAAAAAACGAAGTTGTTATTGGCGATTTAAAAAATGCAATAACGCACTTTTTGTAATTTCATGTTTGTCCCAAATACTAGTCAAATTTAACTCAATCTATTTTTCTTTTCATATATTCAAGCCTTGCTGTTTCAAATTGGGTTATTTGTGTTTTTTTTTTTAATACAAACAATACAAAAAGAACTGGGAATTGAATTTAGGATATTGGCTTTAAAGGTGAATATTCTTAATCAATGGATTGAAATTGGGTTAGTCGTATTGATAGGAGCATATTCATGCGACTTAAATGGCTTGTTCTCGTGCATTTACGTTATGTTTCTCTAGTTATTTTAGTCCTTTATGCTTCTTTTGTGTGTTTTCAGGTTCTAAGGGCAAGGTATGTAAAAGGATGCCCTTTGGAGCCTTTTGGAGCAAATTAGAGATAGGAATGGATATCATATGCTTGGAGCCAAGAGGATGGACGAAATTAAAGACTTGAAGTAGGAAAGTTAAATCCTAAAAGACCTCATGTTTAAGCATCATTGAAGACTCCTATGCATTTTAGAACACAAAAACAACATTCCTTGCAACCTTAGGACATTGTCGTGTGTTTCCTTGCATGGCAAGGAAGGGCTTTGTTCCCTATTTTAAACACTTAAACCATTCACTTATCACTTCCACTCACTTATCACTTATCAAACCATTCACTTATCACTTCCACTCACTTATCACTTATCAAACCATTCACTTATCACTTCCATTCACTTATCACTCACCACATATCATTCATTTATCACTTAACATATCATTCACTTATCACTTATCATACTCATAATCATCTACACATTTCAACCATTTAAACATATGCATCTCATTCACAACACAACACCCCTCAAACACTTCCATTCTTCCCTAGCCGTGAGCTTCCCATCTCTCCCTTATAATCCAAACACCACTCCTCATCCATTTCCATAATTCCCCAATCCATTCAACACAATCTCACCTTAGACCTTGTACTACAACAACGAGGAAGAGAAGAGTGCCTAAACGTTCATACAATTCAAGTTTGAGTTGTTGGAATGTTTAGGTGTTTCTTTGATTTCAATGTTTCATTTTAATTCTCTTTGTTTTGTACGTATGAGGAATGGAAGAGAAGAGTGCCTAAACGTTCATACAATTCAAGTTTGAGTTGTTGGAATGTTTAGGTGTTTCTTTGATTTCAAAGTTATGAGGAACTAAACCCCCTTTAGCTAGGGGGTGATTCGAAACTATGTTTATATTTGCAATATGAATTGATTAACTTTCGTTGGAATTTCATAAGTTGTGGATTCAATTTGTTTAACCGTTTGATTGATAACTTATTTATGAATGTTTATTAAGAATGCGCGCTTAATTTTCATGCATAAATATGACGCTAGAATATAAGTGAATTTCACCTAATCGTTATGAACTTATATTCACAAGTAGTGGAGGTTGCTTATAAACAATCGCGTTAAATGAATTCTTGGCATAAGTTTCATGCGTATTCCGTAGTAACGAATGCCTCGTCAACACTTATAGTTTTCATAATGCTTAATGATCTTTGATTGTATCTTTATTGTGCTGTTCACGTAAAAGACTTTTGGAGAATGTGGTGAATTGCGTTGCGCTAACCCATCCAATTGATTAACTTAAGGAAAACTTGACGATTAATTTAAGCGGACCTAATTAACCCGGGGCGTTGAGTTTCATAATTTATCGAAAGATCAACTGAGAATCAATCTTGTATGCAAGTGTAACATGTGTGGAGAAGAACCCCTTAGCTACTCTATCATCCATTCATTCCATTTCATCAATTTCGTTTTTAGAATCTGTTTTAATTCCAAGTTTCTGTTTTAATTTTAAATTCGTCAAAACCAATCCCCCATTTCTTTTAAAGTGTTAGATTAGTTAGAAATACATTTAGTTTGTGTTTATAAGTGTTTTGATTCATTTTGTTTCCCAAATTCGTCCAAAGTACTCAAGGTGCTCAAAACTGCCCAGAAAGTGTTATTTAGGCAGTTTCGAGTGCTTTGGGTACTGTTTGAGTCTTTTGGTTTGTTTTAGAGTTTTAAAGTTTAGTTTTACATTCTTTGAGTCTAGTTTAGTGTTTTATATTACGTTTTCACATTTTTGAGTCAGTTTCCAAGTGATTAACAATCCCTCCTAATCCCCGGTCCAGAACGATCCCTACTTATACATATACTACAATTTGACGAAAAGAGGGTTTAATTTGTGTGCGTATAAATCTCGCATCACGTATTTAACAAGTTTTCTTAAGAAATACATAATGAGTGTAGAATTTAGTTAACTAAATAAATAGCTGTCCCAATCTAGGATCACAAACTTGCAAAAGTAATACATCTCGCGTAGCTGATGACGTACATCTCAATAATTGCAAGTAAAGAAATGGTGAAGTACCTTTTGGCCAAATTAAAAAAAAAAAAGAAAAAAAAAAAAGAAAAGGGAATAGCAGCCTAATTTGGACTAAGCTGCAGAAAATTTTGCCAAATCATTTATTTTTCTTTGATAATTTGGACTATAATTACTTAAGAATATAAGACTCCGGCTGCCACGATTGCCATTGAGCATAAATAAGTCAACAATCTGTTAGGCAAATAATATTACAATTTGAACTTCAGCAACTAAATAAATTAAAAAGGAAAAAATGCAATTCATGTCTCACCCCGGCCCGGGCTCCCACCATATTCCAGGCTCAACTCCACTGTAGCACGATATTGTCTGCTTTGGGCCCCGACCACGCTCTCACAGTTTTGTTTTTAGGAACTCAAACGAGAACTTCTCAGTGGGTCACCCATCCTGAGATTGCTCTTGCGCGAACTCGCTTAACTTCGGAGTTTCGATGAACTCCGAAGGCAGTGAGCTCCCAAAATGCCTCATGCTAGGTAGAGATGAGAATATATATATATATATATATATATAAGGTTTATATGATCCTCTCCCTTGGGTAATGTGGGATGTTACAATTCAAATGTGATGTTCACAGTTCTATACAAGCAGAAAACCTACAATGCCACGTTGCATTTAGTGCAACGTAAAATAAAACGAGTGAGATTTAAAGAACCAGATCCTTTCATTTACTCCATTAAGCTGCACTTAAAATCACAAGATATTGTAGCCACACTGAAAAACAAGTTAGAATCTTTGAGAAAATTGTAGTAATGGTCCCTTAACTTTAACCCAATTAGAGTAATGATCCATCAACTAAAAATCCATGACCATGAGTTTCTTAATTCATCAAAACATGTAGCTATAGTCATTTTCGTCAACTCCATCAGAATTTTATTAAAATGACTCATGTTGGAAGGATCATTGCAACAACAGGGTTAAACTTGAGGGACCATTGCTCCAATTGAGTTAAAGTTAAGGGATCATTTCTCTAATTGGGTTAAAGTTGAGGGACCATTGCTACAATTTGTTTTTTGATTTAGTTTTCCATATTTGCCCCTTAATTCAAACTTACATGCGTAGCACACGACTCATTTTGACGGAAGTTTTAATGGAGTTGACGAAAATGATCATATCTACAAGTTTTGATGAGTAAAAGGACTAATGGTTATGAATTTTTAATTGAGGAATCATTGCTCCAATTGAGTTAAATTTGAGAGACCATTGTTACAATTTTCTCTAGAATCTCCCTTACGTGCAATGACGGGCATCTTATCGGTGACATGTTTCTACCACTAAAAGAAGAGAAAGAAAAAAGAAAAAATTCAGCAAATATAGGACCACGCAATTTGTCATGTTTAAGTAATTTTCAATTGTCAATTTTTACTTGGACACGTGAGGATCATGTCTTGGCACTTTACTCGGACCGCAAGTTTCAGGCCGGCGCCAACTCAAATTATTGGATTGGCAGTGTTACGGCCGGCAATACGCATTAACGGTTAGGAATGACCACACCCGAGTAGACGATTGACATTAGCGTTAGCAATTGGGGTAGGGTGGACAGAGATTAGACGATTATTAATACTTTAATAGAATCCGTCCATCTGTTTTTATATAGTTCGATGATCAAATGGTTTCATAATATTTATTGATTTTTTTTCTAGAAATTATTATCTTTACAAAGTGTTTCATAAAATGAACGATCCCGATCATAAACATGAAGTTCCTTAAATTGGCCACATGGTGAATTGAGGAACCATTGAGGAGCCAAGTTGAAACCTTGTTTGGTATGCATGATTAGACTAGAATGGATAAAACACTGTTTCTAGGGTAAATTGAAAGAATATTGTGACCAACATAGATGTAGAAGAAGGATTACTGAAGAACAAAAGTTATCAAAACAATCCTCCCCAAAACGGGAGAATTAAAAGGAGAAATTTTCTTCAGGTCTAACTGCTTCTAATTCTTCCAAAATGAAAATTCATTCTCATTTACATTCAATATATCATCCTATTCAATCCATTATATGAAACGAGCACTCTCAAGAGGAGGCGGAGGGGGTGAGTTTGAACACGGCCGGAACACAGTGAATTGAAGAGAAAGACCTAACCACCACACCAATCCACCACTTGCATCAAGCATTCAATCCTCTTTGGAACAAGGACGTAGATAATTTGAATTCACATATTGAGTATCATTCACTTTGAAACTTGCCCAAGGAGTCGGATACAGCAGAACATTAGATACGTCACAATCACATAGGAAGCTGCAAAAAAGAAATGAAACTACTTATGATGAAGGACAATGCAGTCTACATGCTACTACTCAGGCTGTCTCAGGTTTGTTACAGTCGCATTCAAGTTTGAGAACCATTTGTCAGCTACAGCCCTTTTAAATGGCACGGGCATGTTGATTTAACATACAATACAAATACAACCTAACAACTCCACGTTAAAACAAGAAATGCAACAGCGTAAGTGGAGATAAAATACTGCTTCCTCGAGTACTGTTTTTCATGCAAGATCACTGCTGCAAAGTCCACATCTCATTCCCGTTCAGCATCTTCAATTTCTTCATCCTCTGGCACCCCACGAAGATACAGAACATTATTGCATCTGCACAAGGAAACATGAAAAGATCCTCGTTGAAAACTAAGGTTTTGGAATGTACGTGCATTGTGCTTATCATGTGTACCCATCCCCTATCTTAGCTAGGAAACAGGTTGTATAGACTATAAAATTGAGAGCTTGAATGATCTATCATCCTTAACTACTGGCAGTTTGTTACAAATCTCACTAACATCCTACGTTACAAAAAGGAAGAATTAGAGATATCCAATACGCAGAGGGAATATATACATGCCAAAGGAGAATGACCGAATGGAATTTCTGAATCAACAAATATTAGGCTTCTACTCCAGATGGATATCTCTATTCTCAACCTTCTATTCGAACGCACTCCCATCAAATTAACACTCAACTTTGTATTATCTCCTTTCATCCTATGTTCCCAACTTTCTTACTCAAGGCCTATGTTCCCAACTTTCTTACTCAAGGGTGTTCAGAATTATCCCAATATACCCTTCCTGTTCGTTTGAAAGTAAAATTTTACGTACTCTAGACAGAACATTCTCTATTGAAATTTGAACACCATGATAAGAAAAGCAAAGGTACACAGAGTTAAAATGGGACTGGTAACTACGTACTATGTTCTACAAAGAGAGGAGAAAAAAATAGGGGCGGGGAGGGGGAAGAGAGAGAGAAAGAGATTCGTATGGTTACTATTGCAGCCTTTTAATGTAGATACAAGTGAAAATAGACTAGACACTCCTCTACTACGTAGCTGACCAAATCCAGTTAGGGACTGATCATTGTCCCCCATCAAATTTCATTATGAGAGATTTGTATGACTCATAATAAACTAGACAATCCTTTGATACATTGTTGACCAAATCCATGGGAAGCTTCAAAGATACACCATACATTATTTGTAAAATTAGGAAACAAAAAGTTGGTCTCATGGCCGATCCCAAATGGTAAAAGCAGTGACACTGCTCCACAAGGCGATAGGACTTGACACCAACATCAAACGAGGAGCCCCCAACAAGATCAGGGAGCACCATCAACGTTAACATGGCTTGTTATGTGACGTTAACTTTTGGAATGTACAAGCATTGATTGACTGCTGCGTTCAGTTAGGGACTGATCAATGTCCCCCGTCACATTTCATTCAGAAAGATTCGTATGACTCATAATAAACTAGACACTCCTCCGATACATTGTTGACCAAATCCAACGCAAGCTTCAAAGTTAGTCCATATGTTATTTGTAAAATTATAAAACAAAATGTCGGTCTCATGGCCAATCCAAATGGTAAAGGCAGTGGCACTGCTCCACAAGGCGATACGATATGACACCAACATCAAAGGAGGAGCCCTAACAAGATCTGGGAGCACCATCAACGTTAACAGTACTTGATATGCGGCGTTAACTTTGGGAATGTACAAGCATTGATTGCCTGCTCCGTTCAGTTATGGACTGATCAATGTCCCCCATCAAACTTCGTTCAGAGAGATTCGTAAATTGTTGACCGAATCCATGGGACGCTTCAAAGTTACTCTGTATGCTAAATGTTGGTCTCATGGCCAATCCCAAATGGTAAAAGCAGTGACACTACTCCACAAGGTGATAGGATATGACACCACCATCATCGGACGAGTTCCCAACAAAAGCTGGAAGGACCATCAACATTAACAGTAATCGATATGTGACGTTAACTTTTGGAATGTACAGGGTCAGGCATCAATTGCCTCCATTCAGTTAGCGACTGATCACTGTGCTCGTCAGACTCCCTATGTCATTTGTGGTTCCTATACATTACATGTCATATATGCTTTCTAGGAAAAAGAAGTCATACTATATGCTACAAATCTAGCAAAAACAAAATACAAAGCACATTCAAACCATAGATTCCAGGGAAGAGTACAGATACGAAGACTAAAGCATTCAAATGAACTCACCTGATCAAAATCTCTCCAAGGTTTCCAGTGGATTGTCCATCAACATATTCTTCAGTGTTTGCCAACTATACATATAAGATTTCAATATTAAACACATATCAGCTTCAAACTTCTATCTCACAAATAAAAAGGAAAGAAAGAAGCAAAAACAAGCTAAAGGTATGTACTCGGAATATGAAAACATAAAGAGTTGAAGTTTATAATAGTACCTGCAAGTTCATATAGGCATCTGTCGAGACAAGAAAACCTGAACAGAGCCTTAAAATCAGGATTAGGGATACACTAAGCTTGCGATAAATAAAGTTAACTGCACAAGGAAACAAAAGAAAACACGGCACAAGTATCCAATACTTTTTCATAACCGTAAGCAACATACCTTTGTACTCCATTCCCCATTTAAGTTTCACAATGACAGTCTTTCCAGTCAGATTATTCAGGAACGGCTTTGGGTTAACTGGTATTGTCTGCATTATGAACATAAACAAGCTAATCAAAATCCAGAACATGCTTTATGTTCAACAAGTGAATCTAATTAAACATGGGACAGATTGCAACCATATTCTCGTGTAATTTACTCTACTTCAACACTGTTTTATAATCTACCATAAATAAAACATCATGAATTGAAACATACATACATCCATATCTCACGTGACACACCCCGACCTAGATCAGGACATGCTGGCCGTCACGTGGAAGTGATGTAGCCATGTGCACAGTGCGGAAGCTAGTAAAATAGTAATGTAAATAGTACGAATAATAAAAACTAGCATACAAAGGTAATAGAAACAAGTGCTAGCGTAAGTGAGACACAAGTTCAGAGCAATAAGCCTAAAGCAGTCCAAAAGAAAAATGATGCGACAACAGTACACTCGAAGGTGACCCTACGCTAGTGATCGTCTGTCAGAAATGCCAGGAAAGCCCTCTGGGAAACCACCAAACCTGCTGGACAACTAGAACCTGGAGGGGCGCAAAACAAAAGCGTGAGTGGGCAAAAACAAAGCTTTTCGAAAACCATTAATAAATATGTTCTAACCCCTCGCCGTAAAACCTGTATACTTCCCAGAAAATAAATATACGTATATATATACCAATCATGCTCAAGAAAATGTCATGCCAAAACCTCAAAATGAAATGCAAGTGCTCAGGTACAAATCATATCAATAACATATAATCTGGCAGCCGGAGTCACCTAACGTGACCTGTACGGCTGAATCTAGAGCTCAAATCTCAATCTCACTAACTGGACCTGCACACGAGTCGGAACCACCTAGAGTGGTCTGTACGACAGGCCTGGGTGTAATACATATAAACGCTCTAGTGCTACGATCACGTGAAGGCTGTGCGAATAGTCGCGGGTCACCTACGAGTCGGAACCACCTAATGTGGTCTGTACGACAGGACTGTGCACCTAACTTGGATCCAAGCTGAGCGTGTGGTGCGGGAGGTGAACATCACGTGAAGGACTGTGCCCTACTCTGGGCGGGAGCACTAACACCGGGGGTGCAGGTTATGAGCTCTCTAAGCATCTCAAATCGCCTCTGAATGTAAACATGAATAACACTTACCTGGCACTTACCTATCCGTCCACAGCACCCAATATGCATATGTATATATATACGATTAATAATGCAACTAACGATGCATAAACAACGATAATATAATGCATGGCATATGGCAAATAACAATTCAAATCGATTTCTGGGAAAATATAAGTATATAGGTATATACGGAAAACCAAAAGCCCACTCACTGGTATGTGGAAGGGTCGTAGCCCCCTTGCCTCGAGTGACCACACTCGTCCTCGGGATATGTATCACCTATATGCGAAACAACTACAAAAACGTTAATTTTAAAGCACATAACCAACCTTTAGAAATAACTTCTCATACAATGCTCAAATGGGGTGTATGAATACACCAACGTGATCTACTCAACCTCAGGAACATCCCCATATTTTTAAAATAATTTTTCACCGCCGCATGCGCCCTCACGCGCCGGCCATGCGCAGGCACGTGCCCCCACGCGCCGGCCACGCGCAGGCACGTGCCTGGCACGCTGACGGCATCAACTGACGCCGTAGGGAATATTCCGTCAGATTTAACAGATTTTGTCAACGGCGTCAGGAATATTCCGTCAGACTTGACGGAATATTCTGCCGTCTTCTCCGGCGAGCCTCCGGCACCGGAAAATCGGGAAAATTTCAAACTTCGATATCTTCTTCGTTTTTCAACCAAATTTCACAAAATTGGTACCAAAATGAAGCTTACAACGAGAGGAACACAATCATACCACTTTCAAGGGTTAAAAACCACGAAATCTCACCTGAAAAATCAACCCAACTCCGGCCAACTTCGAAACTAGTGATCCTGGCGTCCAAATCCTTCAAACGAACCACCCCGAGCCTCCTAGGGACCTCACCAAGCTACCTACAAGCTTGAAATTCCCTAAAACATGAGAAATCACGTGTGCATGAACAGTACTCGAAATCGGACATCGTGGATTCGACGTGAAAACGATGGTGTTCTTACCTGAAAAAGGTATAGTTGGACTCCTACAAGCCTCACGAGCTCGAATATGTGCTTGGATTCCACGATCTGTGAAGGTTTGATGGGTGTGTGGGTGTGTCCGTACGTTTCAAAGGAAATGGGAAGGGAATGGGGACTTGAGACAGTGTGCAGGAAACAGGAGGAAAGGTTGTGGTGTGTGGGAAGGTGTGTGTGGCCTACAACATGCCAACCAAACTCAAAAACAACCAATAAACGTAAAGAAATCGAACTAGGGGCAATTTTGTCTTTTCACACGTATGTTGTAATATTTCTGGGACGGGCTGTCACATCACAATTACTAATTAACAAACCAAATTTCTCCTAAAACTAAAATCTCCAAAGGAACAAAATTTCGTTGCAAAACGAACCTTTCAGAAAACTTGCATTCAATTTTATGGAGAAATTGGAAAACTCAGAAACATGGAATAGCACCCCAAAAAAATAGTGACCACAAAATAAATTATGCATAGTAATTTAAGAATATTCATATGTGATGCAGAAGAAAACACTCACAACCATTGGAGACAGAGAGAGAGGAGGGGCTTCAGTGGTAGAGTCGAGCTTGATGAGTAAGTGTTAGGGTTTTTCTTCACTTTTTTGTATTTAGGGTACCGCACTTTGTCCGGGTCATTTTAAAGTTCTACTAGATCTATTCCATTATCCTATTTTTTTACCCATATTATAATTTAATCCACAATAAAAATTTGAAAAATTAAAATGTTATTTCCTCACCCATTATTATTCCAAAATAATTTTTTTTATTTTTTATATTATATATATATATATATATATATATATATATATATATTACCTATGACACTGCCTGAGCTGATTTCATTCATCGAATATGTGCTATTTGGATCAAAGCAACCTAACAAGAATTCCCAGACTCCACCTTTGACTGCAGGATGGACACCCCACCATTCAATTCGTCCAAGCACTTTGGCTGTCTCCAAATGACCATCTTCAGAGAAGGTAGTATGCCATCTTACAAATTCTGGTCTATGTGGAAAGAAAGCATCCAACTCAGCTGTTGAAGCTTTCTTCATATTAAAAAAAAAAAAAAAAAAAAACAACAACAACAAGGCCATTTTCTCTCACAACTAAGCATCCAAGATAAAACCAATTCAATCACGTTTCGATTTTTCTTCACTAACTAGATCCCTAGAAATTCAAACTAGATTTGTTCATGCTACAACCCCCTTGAGCTTTTATTCAAGATGGTAAAAGAAACTCACATAGAGATGAGAGAGAGAGAGAGAAAGAGACGGGTTGGGCGAGGTGAAAGGGGAGTAGGATTCTCTCCTTTCTTTTTTTCCCTCCCCTTACCTCTCCTCCTATTTGAACGGTCATGGTTAAGTCACGTCAACATCTTATATTAATTTTATATAGAAAGAAAAAGACAAAATAAAGAATGTTAGAGGAGAGGAAGGAAGATGATGGAAATAGGAGATGAGAGAATCCTAGTCCGGTGAAATGTACTTTGGCGCCCTATCACATGGTCGCCACCTATCTGGCCGAGTCGTTTGAACGGATCACATTTGAGCATATTTCGCGTATTCAGAACACGGATGCCGACGAACTCGCCTAGATCGCCTCCGGAGCACAACTCACGGGGGGCAAGCTAAGCCGGGTAACACCCACAGTTCTGCGGTCGTACCCAGCCTTGGTCAATCAGCAAACTTTCCAACGCAATCACGTAATACACACAAGGGTGATGTCACTACCATCCTTACTAGAACGGAGAGACCCCGTAGAAGTATGTACCGTCGAGGTACAACCAGACGATTGGAGAAAGACGATGTTATGATACCTCGATAACCCCGATGGGAAACATGACCGAAGAACGAAGGTCCTCGCCACGAATTACGTGTCATACCCAAATGAATTATACCGAAAGGGCGAGGACGGGTTACTATTATTGTGCCTCGGCCCACACGAGGCTGCCCAAGCGATGGCCGAGGTACATGAAGGAATTTGTGAGGCTCACCAATCAGGACGAAAAACGCGCTGGTTGCTTCGATGACACGGTTACCTTTGGCCTAGTATATTAAAGGATTGCATCGAATATGCACGAAGATGCATACTGTGCCAGATTCATGGACCCGTGCAGAGAGCCCTGGCCGAATTACTCCACTCGGTTACTAAACCATGGCCGTTTAGGGGATGAGCAATAGACGTAATTGGCAAAATCACGCCATCGTCGAGGGCGGCAAAACATTCGTGGATAATAGTAGCAACCGACTACTTCACTAAGTGGGTCGAGGCAAGGTCATATGTCGAACTAACGGCCAAAGAAGTATGCAATTTCATAGAGGAAAATATTGTGACCAGATTCGGCGTGCCAGAAACGATCATAACCGAAAATGGCACCATATTCACGGCCGACTGATAGGAGCATATTCATGCGACTTAAATGGCTTGTTCTCGTGCATTTACGTTATGTTTCCCTAGTTATTTTAGTCCTTTATGCTTCTTTTGTGTGTTTTCAGGTTCTAAGGGCAAGGTATGCAAAAGGATGCCTTTTGGAGCCTTTTGGAGCAAATTAGAGATTGGAATGGATATCATATGCTTGGAGCCAAGAGGATGGACGAAATTAAAGACTTGAAGTAGGAAAGTTAAATCCTAAAAGACCTCATGTTTAAGCATCATTGAAGACTCCTACGCATTTTAGAACACAAAAACAACATTCCTTGCAACCTTAGGACATTGTCGTGTGTTTCCTTGTGTCTCCCTTCCTTGCCATGCAAGGAAGGGCTTTGTTCCCTATTTTAAACACTTAAAGCATTCACTTATCATATCATTCACTTATTATAAGCATTCACTTATCATATCATTCACTTATCAAACCATTCACTTATCACTTATCACTTCCATTCACTTATCACTCACCACATATCATTCATTTATCACTTAATACATCATTCACTTATCACTTATCATACTCATAATCATCTACACATTTCAACCATTTAAACATATGCATTTCAACTCACATGCATCATCATCATGCAACCAACCTTGCCACATGCTTTCCAAGCTTTCCCCCTTCATCATTAAGCCACATTCACTCCCATTTCTCTCCCCTTAACAGCCCTAAACCGTGCATAATTAAAGAACACCATTCAACACACACATGCACCAAAAGACAACATTGGCATGCATCACATGCATTTCCAACACTTCCCCCTTTGTGCCGTGCCTTCCCTTCCACTTTCCAACCACATTCTTTCAATTCCCACTTCATCATTACACCACCTAAGCCACATGCACTCCCATTCTTTAATTCAGCCACTTAATCATTCAACCACAAAACAATCACACAACACACCAACACACATGCATCCTGAAATTCTTTGCCGTGCAATCACATGCATTTCCCTTGACATTTTCAGCCATCACACTTCATCATTACACCACCATTCACTCTTTAACCCACACACACTTCACACAAACAACATTCACATGCATTTCCAACACAAAACACACTCAAAACCGTGGCCACCTTTGCATTTCAGCATTCCCATTTGCATTTTCAGATTTCCAGCTTTCCAACCTAGCCACATTCACATGCATTCACTCATAATCATTCACCAAACTTGCAGCCACATTTCCACCCACCTCCTAGCTGTCATGTTCCCTCCATTACTCCTATAAATACCCTTGCATTCATTCATTCAATAACATCTCATTTCATACACAACACACCACCAAACTTCCTTTGCCGTGGCTTCCCATCTCTCCCTTATAATCCAAACACCATTCTTCTTCCATTTCAATCATTCCCCAATCCATTCAACACACCAACAACATCTCCTTAGACCTTGTGCTACAACAACGAGGAAGAGAAGAGTGCCTAAACGTTCATACAATTCAAGTTTGAGTTGTTGGAATGTTTAGGTGATTCTTTGATTTCAATGTTTCATTTTAATTCTCTTTGTTTTGTACGTATGAGGAATGGAAGAGAAGAGTGCCTAAACGTTCATACAATTCAAGTTTGAGTTGTTGGAATGTTTAGGTGTTTCTTTGATTTCAAAGTTATGAGGAACTAATCCCCCTTTAGCTAGGGGGTGATTCGAAACTTTGTTTATATTTGCAATATGAATTGATTAACTTTCGTTGGAATTTCATAAGTTGTTGATTCAATTTGTTTAACCGTTTGATTGATAACTTATTTATGTATGTTTATTAAGAATGCGCGCTTAATTTTCATGCATGAATATGACGCTAGAATATAAGTGAGTTTCACCTAATCGTTATGAACTTATATTCACAAGTAGTGGAGGTTGCTTATAAACAATCGCGTTAAATGAATTCTTGGCACGAGTTTCATGCTCATCATAGTAACGAATGCCTCGTCAACACTTATAGTTTTCATGTTGCTTAATGATCTTTGATGGTATCTTTATTGTACTGTTCACGTAAAGGACTTTTGGAGAATGTTGTGAATTGCGTTGCGCAAACCCATCCAATTCATTAACTTAAGGAAAACTTGACGGTTAATTTAAGCGGACCTAATTAACCCGGGGCGTTGAGTTTCATAATTTATCGAAAGACCAACTGAGAATCAATCTTGTATGCAAGTGTAACATGTGTGGAGAAGAACCCCTTGGCTATTCCATCATCCATTCAAATCCATCACATTCATATTTACATTCTGTTTTAATTGCAATTTGTTCATTTAGTTTAATTTTGTCAAAACCTAAATCCCCCTTTACTTTAATGTCAAATTAGTTAGAAATCAATTTAGTTTGTGTTTTAAAGAGTTTTGAGTCTTTTGAACTTGTTTGAATCTTTTGGTTTGTTTTAGTATTTTAAGCATTTAGTTTTGTATTCTTTGAGTCTAGTTTAGTGTTCTATATTGTGTTTTTACGTTTTTGAGTCAAATCCAAGTGATTAACAATCCCTCCTAATCTCCGGTCCAGAACGATCCCTACTTATACTTATACTACAATTTGACAAAAAGAGGGTTTAATTTGTGTGCGTATAAATCTCGCATCAAATTTTGGCGCCGTTGCCGGGGATTAGAAAATTTGCTAATCCCTTGGATTGTTTGTTTCTGTATTGTTTTTTAGATTTAGTTTTTTTTTATTTGTGTTTTGTTTGTTAAGAACAACATGGCACTTGATAACGCTTCTCTTTTGTCACAGCTCATGGAAAGGTCCCAAATGCAAAGAGTTGATATATTTAATCTTCAATCAAGGAATAACGTGTTTTCCAATACTTACAATTCGGATTGGAGTGATCATTCAAACTCTATGTGGTGGGAACCTCAAAATGCTCAACAAGGAGGATATTGGCAGCCACCACAACCTCATATTCAATATGCCCAACCAAACTCAAGTTCGTCAATAGATTATAATCAAAAGCTTAATGAATTAATTTGTTTGGTGCAGGGCTCACAAAATCAAGACAATGAGGCTCAACAAGAAGGATATTGGCAGCCATATGAGGAGTTCTATTCAATGCCTATGCAGCCACCACAAGGGTTAGACCATTTGGAAAAGCAAATTGGGCAGATAGCGGAGTTCGTAGGACAGTTTCGAGACCAAGGCGAACTCCCTAGTTCAACCATTGCAAATCCGAAGGGAGAATTTGAAACTGCCAAGGAAATCATGTTGAGAAGTGACAAGGAGGTTGGAACGGACCCTCAACCATCAAAATCAAATCACAAGGAAGAGGAATACACCCAACCCACGGCAAGGGTGGAAACACCTTTACCGGAGGCACCTATTGCTCCTATGCCATCTAATACAGGTATGGTTGTTCCAAATTTCATTATTTTTAACCCCGTTCCAAGATTCATGACTTCCAAGGAAGAAGAAGGTGAAAAAGACATCTTGGAAGCCCTTCCAAAGGTGACAAGTAGGGAATGTCATGAATTCATCAAAGAAGACGTTCTTGAAACCACAAAATCCAAAGAAGTTAAATTTGATGACATTGGACAAGTCATAACCATCACTTGCAATCTGGCCAAGTCCAATATCCTTGAAACTTTCAAAGGAGTGGTGTTTGTCATTGAGTTCTTGTCGGACAAAACAAGTAAGTTTTTTTTTTCAAATTCCATTAGATTTTATACTAACTTGCTATTTTTTTTGAATCAGGCACCTACACTAGAATTCAAACCAATGCCGGTTCACTTCAAGTATCACCTTCCATTTAAGGACCAATTCCATGCCGTTTGATTTTATTTATGTTAATCAAAAAAAAAAAAAAAAAAAAAGAAAAAAAAAAGAAGAAAGATACTAAACATGGAGAAAGATGGAGCCTTCACAGAGGATGTTTACGTGAAGCCCCACTACGAGGCGTCGAAGCAGAAGGAATAGAAGCGGAAGGCATAGGACCAGAAGGCATCGGAGCAGGAGGCATAGAAGCGGAAGGCATCGGAGCGGAAGGCATCGGAGCTAGAGCATTCCAGGCCTCAATACTTGGCCAAACGCTGGATGACCCAGGAAAAAGGTGCCTCTGGAGATAAGACGCAAGCCTTTGACGGTCATTGTGAATTCGACCCTCAGATTCTTGCAGCTCATCAAGCTTCCTCTTCATGCCCGCCGAATAGTTATTTGCAAGCACATGCAAACTTCTATTCTCGTACTTAAGCTGTTTGATTTCCTGCTTAAGACTTTCCACCTCTGCCATCAACGATTCCACTTGGCGGGACCGAGCAAGCAGGCGTTGGCCCATGTTGGACACAGAGCTCGCACACTGAACACTAAGTGCGAGGGACTCTTGAACGGCCAACTCATCGGACCGTCCTGACAGCAGCCTACTATCTTTTGGAGTGAGGAGGTTCCTAGCTACTATTGTAGCTGTTGTGGCGTCCTGCATCACAGAGTCTTCACCTGAAAGAGGACCGTTAGAAGATAAAAAAGAAGGGCGCCATACATTACCTTGACGGGGCACAACCGGATCGCTGCTGAGACTCAAATCTAAGCTAAGGTTCGATGAGTTTGCCATTTTCTTTCAAAAGTGTTCAAAGAGAAGGGGTGGATGGAGTTAAATTTCGAAGGGCCGGAGACGATTTTCAAGAATGGGAGATCTTCAGAGTGTGTATGTTGGCGGTGATCGATAGCTCTATAAAAAGCCAAGGCGACGCGTCCACCGATTCAAAGAGCCGGATTTTCCGGCGTAAGTTAGGCGACGCTCCCTCGGCTTTTCAGAAAACGCGTTCAACTTTGTCAAAAGATTTCTGACAAAGCTGAAAACACGTGGAGGCCATCATCTCAACTACACATCTTTAGCCGACAAGCGCAAAGTTCGGCGACGCTTTCTCTGCTTTTCAGAAGACGCGTACAACTTTGTCAAAAGGAGCCGCATCTGCACTACCACGTGTCATTCAGAAAGCGAAGGGGCGTCGTTCAGAAATCGAAGGGGCGTCGTTCAGAAATCGAAGGGGCGCCTGCTCAGAAATCGAAGAGGCGTATTCAAAGATCGAAGATGCGGGATCAAAACGTTTGTCGACAAGGGTAAAAAGTACCACCACTTGCTATTATCTCTATATATGTCGACCTTCATTTTTTTTATGGCAAGGCAGACCTGAAGAAAATGCCCAACTCTCCCTCACCTCTGAGGGCGCACTCCCAGCAAAGCCTTTTGAAATACTCAATTTTTTCTTCTTCCCCAAAGATGATACCGGATGCCTGGAGTACAGATGACCCAGGAGAAAACGGCAGATTGAAGTGTGCTGATTCATTCACCGCTTCTTCAAAAGCAAAGGTATCTCATATCATCAAGGTCAAAAGTAAAAGTATCTCATATCATGCTCTTTCCCTGTCTTTTTCTTTGTCCTTGTTCTTACTCGCATGGCAAAGTAAAAGAAGCAATCAGCCGGCACTTGGAGTCAGTCTTCCGATCTGGAGCCAACTGCCTGGAATCTATTCCTGATTGCTTACCTAGCGTTGCTCTCGAGTAGTCATCTTCAACGGTTGATACACTTCCGGAGAAGGGACCACTTCTGCAAAGGGGAGCGAGTAAGGCAAGTGAAAATGATACATTGAAGCATGTGGAGACAAACATAGGCTGAGTTATCCTCCAACCCTTTTCAATACGAATTGGAAAGATTGAACAAAGAAACAGACCAAAGGGGTAAGCTCAGACTTTCGGGGAAGACCAAAAGAATCCTCCAGCCCAGTAGCACAAAGGAAAATCAACAGGTGGAGGAGACCAAAAGAATCATGCAGCCCAGTTCAAGAGTAAGCCTGTGGAATCACAAAGATCAAAGCCTCAATGCAATTACCAAGGAGAAGATGGAATTTACACTCTATAACCAGATTTGCGTCTCTAAACTCTTCTCTTTGTTAATTACATTCTGCCATGTTTAGTATGTTTAGTTGCTTTTTGTGTGTTTACTTATGTTTTGTGTGAATCTATGCTTGAAACATTGAGGACAATGTTTGATTTAAGTGTGGGGGGGGTAACTAATGTTGTTAATGCAAATTCGTGGGATTTGATCACCCTTAACTTCAAATGTTGTTCCTTGCTGTTTTAAGGTGTTTTTAAACTGTTTTAGTGTGTTTTGTTTTATAACTTCGAAAATCACATAAAATTTTGAAAAACATGTTTTGAAAAACCTAAAAAGAGTGTTTTGAGTCGTTTTTTGTGTTTTTGTGTCGTAGGTCACCTTCCAACACAATGATAAAGATTTGGTTTCTAATTGCATGACTGTTAAAAAGAGTTATAAACATGGAGAAAAGTTTGATTTACTCTTAGTATATGCTTGGTTATGGTTATAATGTATGACTTCACATGCAATCATAAAAGAAAAAATTAGTTATGTAACATGCTTGAAGGAAGGAACTCAAACAAACGCTACAACCCTGAGAGACTTGAGCCTATAACGTTCTTTGGAGAGTATAATCTGTGATTTCTTGTTTTCTAAAGTCGTTGCATGATCTCATTATTCTTTGCTTGGTTACTACTTAGAAGGCGTTTCATCATATAGTTCCAAATGCTAGAACTCATGCCCATTTCATTCAAAGCATGTTATTGATTTGCATAACATATATCAAGATGAAGTTGTGTAGTTGCCACCATAGCCAAATAGCCTCACTTCCCATATTTCGTATTTGTTGTAAGTTTTAACCCCGTTGAGCCTTGTTTAGCCTCTATTCTTTGTTTACCCATATTTTCCTCACCTAGCCTAGTTTAGGACAATCAACACCCTTGTTCTTAAAAGATAGTGAGCATGACTTAAATGAATTCCTTTTGAGTTACATTATGCAAGAAAATGAGTGTGGGGGAAGGAATGCTTGTTCTTAAGTATGTCTGAGATTCAAAAGAAAAGAAAGATAGAAAGAAAAAAAAGAGAGCTTGAAAAAAAAAAAATGAAAGAATGAGTGATTGAAGAAAGGGTCCAAAAAGTGAATTTGGCCCTAAGTTTTGTGTGACTTTCCCTTGGGTGTTCAAAGTTGACTTCTGCGTTCTTAAGGGAATTCTAAGTGCCTGATTCAATACTTTGCTCACTATTGCTTTAAGAATGTTTGTTTATCCTTCACCTTTCATTGTTAGCCAATACCCTAGCCCCGTTACAACCCTTGACTTCTATCTTGAGTGTTATGTGTTTCAATTTGTGGAGTTTGAACTTGGTATGAGCATATGGTGTCACTGGTTCTCGCATCTAAGTAGTAGCATTCCATTCATGAGATCATATCTAAACATGCTTATTAACTCCAGAAATTGCGTTCTTTGTGATACATATATGTGAGTGTTCGTTTTCATGTTTACATCAATCTTCTCACATATTAGGGTGTGTAGTTAGAAAATCTGAGTGAAAATCGAGTGCATATCTTGTAAGGAATTGAGCAAATTCTCTAAGGCATGTTACTACATTCAAAACATGGTTTTAAATGCTTAATTGTGAACTAGTATATGGTGACTATGATTAAGAATGTACTTAAGTGTGAAGAAGACTAAAATCTGTGGGAATGATGATTTTTAACGTGTCATGTGCACTGGAAATCCCTAAGACGGTTGTTGGAAGGTTTAGGTTGTGTTTTACTTGTTTTGTTTCGTTTGGTTTTGTTTTGTTTTTCTTTCTGTTTTGCTCGAGGACTAGCAAAAGATAAGTGTGGGGGTATTTGATAGGAGCATATTCATGCGACTTAAATGGCTTGTTCTCGTGCATTTACGTTATGTTTCTCTAGTTATTTTAGTCCTTTATGCTTCTTTTGTGTGTTTTCAGGTTCTAAGGGCAAGGTATGCAAAAGGATGCCTTTTGGAGCCTTTTGGAGCAAATTAGAGATTGGAATGGATATCATATGCTTGGAGCCAAGAGGATGGACGAAATTAAAGACTTGAAGTAGGAAAGTTAAATCCTAAAAGACCTCATGTTTAAGCATCATTGAAGACTCCTACGCATTTTAGAACACAAAAACAACATTCCTTGCAACCTTAGGACATTGTCGTGTGTTTCCTTGTGTCTCCCTTCCTTGCCATGCAAGGAAGGGCTTTGTTCCCTATTTTAAACACTTAAAGCATTCACTTATCATATCATTCACTTATTATAAGCATTCACTTATCATATCATTCACTTATCAAACCATTCACTTATCACTTATCACTTCCATTCACTTATCACTCACCACATATCATTCATTTATCACTTAATACATCATTCACTTATCACTTATCATACTCATAATCATCTACACATTTCAACCATTTAAACATATGCATTTCAACTCACATGCATCATCATCATGCAACCAACCTTGCCACATGCTTTCCAAGCTTTCCCCCTTCATCATTAAGCCACATTCACTCCCATTTCTCTCCCCTTAACAGCCCTAAACCGTGCATAATTAAAGAACACCATTCAACACACACTTGCACCAAAAGACAACATTGGCATGCATCACATGCATTTCCAACACTTCCCCCTTTGTGCCGTGCCTTCCCTTCCACTTTCCAACCACATTCTTTCAATTCCCACTTCATCATTACACCACCTAAGCCACATGCACTCCCATTCTTTAATTCAGCCACTTAATCATTCAACCACAAAACAATCACACAACACACCAACACACATGCATCCTGAAATTCTTTGCCGTGCAATCACATGCATTTCCCTTGACATTTTCAGCCATCACACTTCATCATTACACCACCATTCACTCTTTAACCCACACACACTTCACACAAACAACATTCACATGCATTCACATGCATTTCCAACACAAAACACACTCAAAACCGTGGCCACCTTTGCATTTCAGCATTCCCATTTGCATTTTCAGATTTCCAGCTTTCCAACCTAGCCACATTCACATGCATTCACTCATAATCATTCACCAAACTTGCAGCCACATTTCCACCCACCTCCTAGCTGTCATGTTCCCTCCATTACTCCTATAAATACCCTTGCATTCATTCATTCAATAACATCTCATTTCATACACAACACACCACCAAACTTCCTTTGCCGTGGCTTCCCATCTCTCCCTTATAATCCAAACACCATTCCTCTTCCATTTCAATCATTCCCCAATCCATTCAACACACCAACAACATCTCCTTAGACCTTGTGCTACAACAACGAGGAAGAGAAGAGTGCCTAAACGTTCATACAATTCAAGTTTGAGTTGTTGGAATGTTTAGGTGATTCTTTGATTTCAATGTTTCATTTTAATTCTCTTTGTTTTGTACGTATGAGGAATGGAAGAGAAGAGTGCCTAAACGTTCATACAATTCAAGTTTGAGTTGTTGGAATGTTTAGGTGTTTCTTTGATTTCAAAGTTATGAGGAACTAATCCCCCTTTAGCTAGGGGGTGATTCGAAACTATGTTTATATTTGCAATATGAATTGATTAACTTTCGTTGGAATTTCATAAGTTGTTGATTCAATTTGTTTAACCGTTTGATTGATAACTTATTTATGTATGTTTATTAAGAATGCGCGCTTAATTTTCATGCATGAATATGACGCTAGAATATAAGTGAGTTTCACCTAATCGTTATGAACTTATATTCACAAGTAGTGGAGGTTGCTTATAAACAATCGCGTTAAATGAATTCTTGGCACGAGTTTCATGCTCATCATAGTAACGAATGCCTCGTCAACACTTATAGTTTTCATGTTGCTTAATGATCTTTGATGGTATCTTTATTGTGCTGTTCACGTAAAGGACTTTTGGAGAATGTTGTGAATTGCGTTGCGCAAACCCATCCAATTCATTAACTTAAGGAAAACTTGACGGTTAATTTAAGCGGACCTAATTAACCCGGGGCGTTGAGTTTCATAATTTATCGAAAGACCAACTGAGAATCAATCTTGTATGCAAGTGTAACATGTGTGGAGAAGAACCCCTTGGCTATTCCATCATCCATTCAAATCCATCACATTCATATTTACATTCTGTTTTAATTGCAATTTGTTCATTTAGTTTAATTTTGTCAAAACCTAAATCCCCCTTTACTTTAATGTCAAATTAGTTAGAAATCAATTTAGTTTGTGTTTTAAAGAGTTTTGAGTCTTTTGAACTTGTTTGAATCTTTTGGTTTGTTTTAGTATTTTAAGCATTTAGTTTTGTATTCTTTGAGTCTAGTTTAGTGTTCTATATTGTGTTTTTACGTTTTTGAGTCAAATCCAAGTGATTAACAATCCCTCCTAATCCCCGGTCCAGAACGATCCCTACTTATACTTATACTACAATTTGACAAAAAGAGGGTTTAATTTGTGTGCGTATAAATCTCGCATCACCGACAGGTTTAGGGAATACGCAGCAAGTCTGAATATCCGACTTGAGCAATCTACGCCGTATTACCCACAGGCAAACGGGCAGGCTGAGGCAAGCAATAAAGTGTTGATCGGCATTCTCGAAAAAATGGTAAGAGAGAGGCCTGGGCTGTGGCATTTAAAGTTAAATGAAGCATTATGGGCATACCGAACTTCACCCCGGCCGGCCACCGGAACGACTCCTTACGCGTTAACTTACGGACACGACGCTATGTTACCAGTCGAGTTAAGTATAAACTCATTACGAGTGATCGAGCAGAGTAGTTTGTTTAGTATAGTCAAGCTATGCGACAAGAATGAGAAGACTTGGAAGAAAATCGGATCAACGCGGGTAACTTATTAATAGCACAGAAGAAAATTGCTGAGCGAGCGTATAACCAGGCCGTCAGACAAAAAACATTCGGCGAAGGAGAATTAGTTGGCAAACGGTGTTGCCTATTGGGATTAAAGACCCTAGGTTTGGCAAATGGTCGCCAAATTGGGAAGGGCCATTCGTTGTTCACAAAGTTCTCGGCAAATGGGCATATCATCTCAGAGATCGGGCCGGTTTAACTCACAAATTGCCGATTAATGGAAATTTTTTGAAAAAGTACTATCTAGTCATGTGGGAAATGCAAGAATAAATACCATTGTATTAATTCGTAGAAAAAAGGTGAACAGATACATTCGAGAAGCTCCTAAAATAAAATAAAATAATTTTCTAGGGGGTCGAAGGGAGGAAAGTCTCGAGGGCAGCTTTCAACTCCAGCCACTTCACTTCGTTCCAAATTATCTCAGCCTGCCTCGTCTTCTTGTTAAGCTGCAGTTGCTGGATATGCCGCACGCCGGCAGCGAAGGCGGTAAGCCGAGCTCTATTCGCCTCAAAGTCCCTTTCAAGCTCTGAAGGAGTAGCGGACCTTTGTCATTGAAGCTCAGCAATCTGATGCTGGAGATCGGAGATCCGGCGATCAAACTCGGTCAACTGGGCTTTCTTTGCTTTTTTCACCTCCACCTCCACCTCCGCCCGACCAGCCTCATGCGCAATCTTGGCCGCCTTCAAATCATCCTCGGCCCGTAAAGCTTGTTCAAAAAGAGTGAAGTGCTGCCGAGTCCGCCCCAGAAGGTTAGTAAGATAAGCGATATTCTCCGTGCTTAGGAAACCGCCGCTGGCAAAGTCGTTCAAGCACTCCCCAACGGAGTCAAGACCCTTGCATTGGAGGACTTGGGAGGCAGAGAGGGACATGAACTCGTGTAGTTTAACAAAAGCTTGGGCTTCGGGCACGGCCTCCACTGGTTCGGCAGGGGCAGCAGAGGAGCCGGCCACACCAGTCGTGCTCTGAAGAAGAGCGTCGAGCTTTACTTCCCACGAAGGCTGCACATAGAGGAAAATTCGTAAGGAAAGAAGGAAAATAAGATGTGAAATGCATGGAGTGCATGACAAAGGGATTGTTTTTAGACCTGCCGAGAGGAGACTTCGGCCATGCCCTCTGGTTCATTGCTCGAACCCAGGGAACTTAATGGCCGAGCCCAGTGCCTAAGACCGCTTCTCAATTCACGCGGCCGATGGAGGTTATCTACATTTGATGGCCACGATGGTGGCCAGGAAATATAGACAACGCCTGTCGGCGCATAAAATTGTCAGTGAAATGAACGTTCGGGCACCTGACATTTAATATTTCTTGAAGAACAAGTGTGTCATGATAAAATTAACAAAAAGAAGTAAGACTTACAAAGGCCGAAGAAACTTTTTGTGGAGGAATGGAGAGGTCTTCATCCTGCGGATGGAACGGCGTTTCGACCGTCACCTCAAGATCGGCCAGGGGCCTCTTCCCACGATCCGCCGTAGGGGATCCGATTGGATGGCTGCCTCGACCACAGAAGAAGGATGGACGGGAGGAATGTTGGCTGGTCGAGGGCGACACTCCAACGGGATCTCGTCACTCTCGTTGCTCTCATTTACGACTGGAAGGTTAAATAAACAAAGGATATCGGTGGAATCATACCTCTTCCAGAATGACCGTCGGTCGCAGGATGGGGGATGCCTCGACGGGTGCGGTCGTTTCCCCCAAGGCAGGCGCAATGGCCGGCTTCGAAGCTGCAGCTGGTACAGCGGTCGGATCGGCCATAACCCCAGTCGTGGGGACGGCTGGAAGAAAGGGGTCCGCCGAAGCTGGGGCAGCCGGGATAGAAGGAGAAACGGCAGGAGCAGTCGTTCCTGTGGTGTCACTAGGAATAACATGAATCTCCCGGTCACCCTTCTTCGCCAAGTTCTTGACGTGTTTGGAAGGGCGATGAGCGTCATCCCCCGTCTCGGCATCTTAGTGGGGGCGCTTGGTTGATAATGTCCACCTGGTAGTAACAGTCTTCTTCGTGGGGACTAATTTTTTCTTGGCCACCGCCGCGGCGACCACCTTCGCCTTTCTCAACACACGACCACCTGAGATAGCGAAGTGATCAGTAACAAGGGTCAAGTAATTGAAGTACAAAGGACGAAAGGACAATGAACCTTGGGTCAATTCCTTGGGTTGGGCCGCAGGAGCTTGTCTGGGCTGGTCGCCGAAGATTCTACTCACCACGTCTTTGGCCGAGACGCCGAAGAAGTCACGGGTGTACTCGTCCCACTAGTCCTTAAAGGTGTCGGTACCCAGAGATTCAGGAATGGTCGGTCGAAGCTGAAATTTTTTACACTTGTCCTGAAACTCTTGTTTGTTCGTCTTACATTTCCTCTCGGAGGAACCAAAAAGGTGTCCTCGACTTAAGAGGGAACGAGAAGCGAACAGGGGTACGGGGCAACCTTGGAGGTAGCCGAGCTGCCGGGCGACGAAATGAGGATGATAGACCTCTCAGCTAGCTCGACGGGCATCGCAACCAAAGGGAAGGTTGCGGGTTAGTATGAATGACCCCCAAGGTTGACGAAGATCAGCATCTTCGGTCTCGGCCCACGCTGCCGTCAGAAGCCTGATCGAGGCGGGGTATTCTTGACGCTGGCACACGAGGAACTCGTCGTCAGAGAGGACGTCTAGGCCGAAGAAGTGTTTGAGGACTTCGTCGGCCCGGTGAGGAGGCACCGGTTGAGAGGTTAGTTGAGGACCAAGCGCTGCGGTACGCTGGAAAACGGGGACCTCGGGCCGAAGTGTGGAGAAGTAAACCTGGAGCCAGAGTTGGAATACCCAGAGGGGTCCGTTCTGGTGCGGGTCGATTTTGTTAATGGTCGTCTCGGCCAAATAACGGAAGAGATTGGCGAGGATGGCCGGACTGAGCACCAAGGAGTGACCGCTAGCCAGGGCTTGAGCCACCGGCATATTCTCGACCAAACATTTGTTTGACCTGGTACAACAAATGAATTTGTTGTACCAGTAGAATACGAAGGCTTCATGTTCTCCCTTCCTAAGGCTCTCCTCGCCTCGGCTGGCGAAGTGGAGGATAAGAGTGTTGTAGTTGAAGAAGTTTTTGTGTAGCTCCTGAACCTTTTCTTTCGAAGGCTTCCAATCGCCTCGGCTGAGTGTCTCGACGGCCCGTTCGTCGAACAACGCTTTTAGGTCGAGATGCGAGGGGAAGCCGGAAAGGGCGGCATCGATTGGGAAACCAGACGGGGAAGTCCCAAGGATAGCCGAGATATTAAGGACGGTAGGGGTAAGAGGGCCGAAAGGAAGAATCATGGTGTTGGTAGCCGAACACCATAAACTCAGAGCCGCCATGAGCAGTTCCCTATCCATGGTGATCTCTATGGTCGAGAGCATGATGACGTCATGAATGCCGAGAGCTTTCCATTCTTTGCCAAAGAATGCGCCCATTCGGTCGACCCAGGCGGCCCAGGCTGTAGTAGTCGAGGGCCAAGCTCCTAAGGGCCGTGCCAAACACCATTTCGATCAATCAAACCCCTGCAGCAAGGGTGTTAAGCACTGTTCCTTAAGGAGGTTGGTGATGCACGACGACACTGCATCTTTGAATAGTGGACCCAGAATTTGGTGAGTGGTGGCTAGGTCATTTTCGAAGCGTAGCGTTTTGATGGCGCTCCGGTCAATGAAGTCTTTGCATTTATTGCACTAGTTAGAAAGCTTGGAGATGAAGGAGGCCATTGGAAATGAATAAAGTAGTGCGAAGGTTAAAAAGGGGGTTTCAAAGAGATGAGCTTGAGGGTGCGTAATTTGAGCAAGCAGGAATGGTGAAAGGAAGATTTCAAAATCTCTAAAAGCGTGGGATACGAATGATAGAAATTTGGGTATTTATAGGCGTTTCAGAAGGAAGATCAAACGTTTGGTATTCGAAATCACTAGAGTTTGAATTGGGGGGAAATTTAACCGGGAAATGGCCCCAATCATTTCGGATATTTTGGGAACCTGCAAGGATAGGATCGGGGTTTTCAAGGATCCTGGATGCACGATTGCGTGCGGCGGCGGTTTTAATGCATTAATGAGGAAGAGACGCTTCGGTGGGTGCACGTTTTCAAGGGCCATGATTGAAAGTTGTTAGGATTGGCAGAGAGTCGACACGTGGCTGTACGTCGGGAGTAACGAGGATAGTGCAATCATATCCCATAAATGTGCATAGTAATGGTTATCAAGAACAGTGAAGTCTAAAAAGAAAAAGATGGTTCCGCTTCTTCAAGGTCGAAATCCGACCAAAGGTTAACAGTCGGTGACCTCAGAAGCGAGGGGGCAATGTTTGGGCCCGCAATAATATTGTTGGGCCGAGTATAGGGTTATGCTCGGCCCAAAGCTGTGTCAAATACTATGGGCTGCCTGATGGATTCTGGGCCATTTAGCAGGGTCGGTCGAGTCCTATCATAAGAAGGAGTAGTCCAGATAAATAAAGAGGGTTAAGGAAGTCCTGGTGCAACTAGGATTCTCGGCTAGGGATGAATAAAGCCTCGAAGGGGGGTGAGTTCAAAGTCCTAATGGGAGTAGGGTTGTTCGAAGTAAAGTTGGAATGGGGCAAGGACTCCCAATCTAGATAGGGGTTTGATTCGGTTTTAAGGAGTGAGTGCTATAAATACAAGAAATCATGCAACAAAGAAAGACCTTCAATTCAACATACAATTGCCCTGCCCAGAACCTCTCAAATACCTTGAGATTTTTCCTTTTCTTTTTCCGCCAACATACCTTCAGTTTGGATAAACAGCACTGTGGAGGCAATCGGCAAACACCTTCAGTTTGGAGAAACAACACTGTTGCCGTAGAATCAGCCGACTGAGAAGCATCTTCAGTTTGGATAAACAGCACTGCATCGAGGCCGACTAGTTATCTATCCAAGTCTCGGTCGAGAAGGGTTTTCGAATCCTTATTGGCAGGGGTCATCTTATCAGCCATCTTGACGAAGTAAGGTGTTACGAGTTACGACATTCGGTGTATCGGACGCCGAGTGATTTTATGATTGGATATTCACAAGTGAGTTTTAAAGTTCGGCATTCTGACGGCCGAACCACGTTCACCATCAAGACATACATCACCTTTGAATATTTGTGTCCGTATAGTCTGGTGTCGATTCGACGTGCTTACACTCTTACGAATATAATCACGGTGACCGAATCAAGCACCGACGACTTGTGAACTTCGCAGAACTAACATCCTCGTCTTTAAGCCCTAGAACCCAAAGACCGAGAGTGTTCCTTCCTCGGCCGCAGTCGCAAGATAAAGAAGTCAGCAACGCGCTCAACGTAACATCAACAAATTTTACTCCTCGGCCTAGCTCGGCCGACGAGTTGGCACACCCCGCATTCAACTGAAGGACTTAGTTAGCTTATTAGTTATTCGGCCTGCGCGCCGTGTAGGCTTTGTAATTTTTAGGGTCAACAGCAACCTAACAAGAATTCTCAGACTCCACCTTTGACTGCAGGATGGACACCCCACCATTCGATTTGTCCAAGCACTTTGACTGTCTCCAAATGACCATCTTTAGAGAAGGTATAATGCCATCTTACAAATTTTAGTCTATTTGGAAAGAATGCATCTAACTCAGTTGTTGAAGCTTTCTTCATATAAAAATTAGAAAAAAAAAAAAAAAAAAACAACGGCATTCTTTCTCACAACTAAGCATCCAAAATAAGACCAATTCAATCATGTTTCGATTTTTCTTCACTAACTAGAACCCTAGAAAATCAAACTAGATTGTTCATGCTGCAACACCCTTGAGCTTTTCTTCAAGATCTAAAGGAAATTCACACAGAGATGAGAGAGAGAGAAAGTGTCACATTCTGGCCTGGGCCCCCACCATATCCCGGGGCCGACTTCATCGTAGCACAATATTGTCCGCTTTGGGCCTTTACCACACCCTCACGATTTTGTTTCTGGGAACTCACATGAGAACTTCTTAGTGGGTCACCCATTCTGAGATTGCCCTCGCGCGCTACTCGCTTAACTTTGGAGTTTCTACAGAAACCGAAGCTAGTGAGCTCCGGAAAGATCTCGTGCTAGGTAGAGATGTGAATATACATATAAGGCTTATAGGATCCATGGCCCTTGGTGATGTGGGATGTTACAATTCTTCCCCCTTAGGGGCTCGATGTCCTTGTCAGCACACTTCCGGCCAGGGATAGGCTCTGATACTAAATTCTAGTCTATTTGGAAAGAATGCATCCAACTCAATTGTTGAAGCTTTCTTCATATGAAAATTAGAAAGAAAAAAAAAATGCCATTCTCTCTCACAACTAAGCATCCAAAATAAAACCAATTCAATCATGTTTCGATTTTTCTTCACTAACTAGAACCTTAGAAATTCAAACTAGATTTGTTCATGCTGCAACCCCCTTGAGCTTTTCTTCAAGATGGTAAAAGAAATTCACACAGAGATGAGAGAGAGAGAGAAAGTGTCATATCCTGGCCTGGGCCCCCACCACATCCCGGGGCTGACTTCACTGTAGCACAATATTGTCTGCTTTGGGCCTCTACCATACCCTTACGATTTTGTTTCTGGGAACTCATATGAGAACTTTCCAGTGGGTCACCCATCCTGGGATTGCTCTTGCGCGCTACTCGTTTAACTTTGGAGTTCCTATGAAAACCGAAGCTAGTGAGCTCCGGAAAGGCCTCGTGCTAGGTAGAGATGTGAATATACATATAAGGCTTACAGGATCCATGGCCCTTGGCGATGTGGGATGTTACAATTCATCTCCCTTAGGGGCTCGACGTCCTCGTCAGTACACTTCCGACCAGGGATTGACTCTGATAACAAATTCTGGTCTATTTGGAAAGAATGCATCCAACTCAGTTGTTGAAGCCTTCTTCATATAAAAAGTAGAAAAAAAAAACAACGCCATTATCTCTCACAAATAAGCATCCAAAATAAAACCAATTCAATCATGTTTTGATTTTTCTTTACTAACTAGAACCCTAGAGATTCAAACTAGATTTGTTCACACTGCAACCCCCTTGAGCTGTTCTTCAAGATGGTAAAAGAAATTCACACAGAGATGAAAGAGAGAGAAAGTGTCACATCCTGGCCCGGGCCCCCACCACATTCGGGGCCTGACTTCACCGTAGCACAATATTGTCGGCTTTGGGCCTCTACCACACCCTCACGATTTTGTTTTTGGGAACTCATATAAGAACTTCCCAGTGGGTCACCCATCCTGGGATTGCTCTTGCGCCCTACTCGCTTAACTTTGGAGTTCCTACGGAAACCGAAGCTAGTGAGCTCCGGAAAGGCCTCGTGCTAGGTAGAGATGTGAATATACATATAAGGCTTACAGGATCCATGGCCCTTGGCGATGTGGGATGTTACAATTCATCCCCCTTAGGGGCCCGACGTCCTTGTCGGCACACTTCCGGCCAGGGATTGACTCTGATACCAAATTGTCACATCTAGGCCCGGGCCCCCACCACATCCCAGACCCGACTCCATCGTAGCACGATATTGTCCGCTTTGGGCCCCTACCACATGATGCGAGAATTATACGCACACAAATTAAACCCTCTTTTTGACACTTGTAGTAAGTATGTAAGTAGGGATCGTTCTGGACCGGGGATTAGGAGGGATTGTTAATCACTTGGATTTGACTCAAAAACGTTAAAAACACAATCTAAAACACTATACTAGACTCAAAGAATGCAAAACTAAACTTTAAAACACTAAGACAAACCAAAGACTCAAAATGCTTTAAAACATAAACTAAATTGATTTCTAACTAAATTGAACAATAAGGTAAAGGGGGATTTAGGTTTTGATTAAACTAAATGACAGATTGTAAATTAAAGCATAAGGAAATGAAGTAAACACAAAATGAATGAATCAACAGCTAATAAAAAGAGATAGCACAAATGGAGATGAAGCTAGAGATTCGATTTCACCATTGCTAAGCCAAGTCCATGCTTGTTAAGTCAGATTATACTCATCCCTCTACTTATTTCTTGGGTTTGTTTCACTTAGATATGATCAGCCATATGATGTGTGGATTTGATCAAATGTCTCTAATCATGAGCCTAGTTGTGATGTGCAACTTTGGTTCCTAATCAAGACTATGTAGTGCACAAGAAACTTTCACAAAACCAAAGGGAACACTCGGCAGGATGTTTGCAAAACATTCCCTTCATTCATTCACATATCTACCAAGATTATGCATGATGTGTGCTTTAATCTTGCCTAAACAACCTGTGGTTAATTCAAATGATGATCAAGCATTAAAATCAACACACTAAGTCACAATTAAATCGGAGAATGAAACAAGAAATAGATAGATTAAATGAGAATTCCGAATTAACTACATGGCAATCTTGCAAGGCTACATCGAATCCCTAGAGAGAGATTAGTTACACTTCATGTTTACAAAAGATTTAACATAAAAATATAAAACATGAATGAACATAGAATTAATAAGAAGAAACCCTTGAAGCAAAACTGATGTTGAATTCCTTGAAGAGTGCCTTCGGTGTTGGTTTTCCAAATGTGGTGCGGATGAAGGTAGCTTGGTTATGGTTGAATGGTTTCTGCCCTTGGGATAGAAATGGGCAGAAATGGAGTGGTTATGCGTGTGTATCTAATGGAATGAAGCCGAGAGGAAGTTCCTCATGGTACAAAACAAAGAGAATCAAAGAAACACCTAAACATTCCAACAACTCAAACTTGAATTGTATGAACGTTTAGGCCTTCTTATCTTCCTCTTCGTCGTAGCACAAGGTCTAAGGGATGTTGTTGGTGTGTTGAATGGATTGGGGAATTATGGAAATGGATGAGGAGTGGTGGAAATGGAAGGATGGTGTTTGGATTGTAAGGGAGAGTCACGACAAGGGTGGTTTATGGTCTACATTTCTGCAATGGATGAGTGATTATGGAAGAGTGTATGAATGAGTATTTATAGGTGAAATGGGGGGAACATGACAGCTAGGTTGCATGTGCAAATGCTGGAAAACTGATGGGAATCCACGGCAAGGGTGGTAATGCATGTGTGATGGTGTGAAAGCTGCCAAGATGCATGTGAAAGTGTATGAATGTGCACGGCATGGGTTGTTGATTTTCTGGAATTGAATTAAAGGATGCATGTGGCTGCAAGTTTGGTGAGTGATGATGAATGCATGTGAATTAAAAGAGAAGGGAATGCATGTGCAATGAAGTGGATTTTCTGATGGAATGTGGAGGGAGAGCCACGGCAATGATGATTTCTGGTGGTGTATGTTTGAATGGTGCATGTGGGTGAATGTGTGGCTGAAATGTAAAGGGGGGAAGATGATGAATGCATGTGCACGGTTTTGGTGTGGAGAAAGGGGTGAATGTGGTGCAATGATAATGTCTTGTGGCTGAATGGATTAAAGAATGGGAGTGCATGTGTTGAATGATTGCACGGCATGGGTATTTTCTGGAATGTTGGATGTGCATGTGAAGTGGCTGATTAGAATCTAGGGTGCATGTGGAGTGGCTTTGTGGCTGAAATGATGAAGTGAGATGCATGTGAATGCAAAGGGAGGCCACGGCAATGAGTGGTGTGAATGATTGAATGTGTATGTGGGTTGATTATTTAAAGGGAGTGCATGTGGATTAAAGGTTGGAATGAACATGAAATGCACGGTTTTGAGAGGATTTCTGGTGGTGAATGGGTGTATGTTTGAATGATTAAAGGGTGTGGAAGATGGCTGGAAAGTTGGAAATGCATGTGTGATGCACGGCTTTTGGGCAGATTGTTGGTGAAAATGTGTTGATGGTTTATGGAGATGCATGTGCAATGGATAAAGAAAAGGTTTAAATGTCCTAGAACTAAAGAGAACAAGGTTCCAACACTTTGGTCTTCAATTAGGTCTTCAATTTCATCCAACACTTTGGCTCCAAGCATAAGCTATCCATCCTTAGCCCAAAAGTGCTCCAAAAGTCTCCAAAATGCATCTTTTTGCTCCTTTAGCCCTTTGGACCTACAAACACACGAAAATAACTAACGAAACATAACGTAAATGCATGAGAACAAGCCTTTTAAGTCGCATGAATATGCTCCTATCAAATACCCCCACACTTATCTTTTGCTAGTCCTCGAGCAAAACAAAACAAAAGAAACCAAAAACAAAACAAAACGAACAAAACACAACCTACACCTTCGAACAATCGTCTCAGGGATTTCCAATGCACATGACAAGTTAAAAATCATTATTCCCACAGATTTTAGCCATCTTTACACTTAAGTACATTCTTACTCATAGTCACCACATATTAGTTCACAATTAAGCATTTAAAACACATTTCGAATGTAGTAACATGCCTTAGAGAATTTCCTCAATTCCTTACTAGAATGCACTCTATTTTCACACAGATTTTCTGACTACACACCCTACACTAGTTATATGTGAGAGATTGATGTAAACATGAAAGACTAGCATCTCACATATGTTATAACAAAGAAAGCATTTTCTGGATTTACGATAATGATATGAATATGATCTCATGAATGGAATGCTACTACTTAGAATGAGAACCAGTGATTCCATAAGCTCATATCAATTCCAAACTCCACATATTGAATACATAACATCAAGATAGAAGTTGAGGGTTGTAACGGGGCTAAGGGTAATGGTTTAACAAAGAAAGGTAAAGTAAAACAAAGGTTCTTAAAGTAATAGGAAGCGAAGTATTGAAATTGACACTTAAACTCACTTTTAATGGCAGAAATCAACTTTTAAACACAAGGGAAGATTCATGCAACAACTAGGGTCAAATTCACTCTTTTGGACCCTTCCTTCAATAACCAATGCTTGTGAGATCATTCTCACTTATTTTTCAACTCTTTTTTTTTTTTTTTTTTTTTCAACATTTTTTTTTCTTTATTTCATTCTTTGGCCGTGCCCTATTATCTTCCCCCACACTTATTTTCTGCAGTATATTGATCAAAAGGAGTTCATTCTAAGTCATGCTTCACTACCTTTTAAGAACAAGGGGTTAACAAAGAAAATAAGCTTGAAAAGGCTCAAAAGGGGTAATCCTACAATACATGTGAAAAGGGATAGGCTTTTTTGACGCGTGATTTATACGCACACAAACTAAACCCTATTTGTGACAATTGTAGTAATGATGTAAGTAGGGATCGTTCTAACCGGGGATTAACTAGGGATGCTAAATACTTGACTCAAATAAATAAAACTAACTTTTAAAACACTAAGACAAACTAAAAGACTCAAAACAAGTTTAAAAGACTCCAAATACTCAAAAACATAAAATAAGACAAATCAAATGAATAAGACTTAACAAAATAAGGGGGGTGATTGTGGTTGGACGAGATTAAATTAAACGGACAGATTATAATTTAAAACAGATAGTAAAGATGAATGTGATGAAAATATGGATGATGGAATAGCTAAGGGGTTCTTCTCCACACATGTTACACTTGCATACAAGATTGATTTTCGGTTGGTCTTTCGATAAATTATGAAACTCAATGCTCCAAGTTAATTAGGTCCGCTTAAATTAACTTTCAGATTTCCCTAGATTCATTGGATTGAATGGAATACGCATTACAACCAAATTATTCTTAATCGAAGTCCCTAACTATGGAATACGCATGATAGAGACATTCAACAAAGATCATTAAGTTCAACGGAAATCATAAACATCGACGAGGCATTCGTTACTATGGAATACGCATGAAACTTATGCCAAGAATTCGTTTAACGCGATTGTTTATAAGCAACCTCCACTACTTGTGAATATAAGTTCATTACGATTAGGTGAAATTCACTTATATTCTAGCGTCATATTTATGCATGAAAATTAAGCGCGCATTCTTAATAAACATTCATAAATAAGTTATCAATCAAACGGTTAAACAAATTGAATCCACAACTTATGAAATTCCAACCAAAAGTAATCAATTCATAATGCAAGCATAAACATGTATTTTGAATCACCCCCTAGCTAAAGGGGGTTTAGTTCCTCATAACTTTGAAATCAAAGAAACACCTAAACATTCCAACAACTCAAACTTGAATTGTATGAACGTTTAGGCACTCTTCTCTTCCATTACAAAACAAAGAAAATTGAATTTAAACATTGAAATCAAAGAAACACCTAAACATTCCAACAACTCAAACTTGAATTGTATGAACGTTTAGGCACTCTTCTCTTCTTCGTTATTATGGCACAAGGTCTAAGGGATGTTGTTGGTGTGTTGAATGGATTGGGGACTTATGGAAATGGATGAGGAAAGATAGAAAATGGAAAGAAACCCACGGCAAGGAAGGGAATTTCAGGATGTGAAGATGGTGTGTGTTTGTGTTGTGGTGTGAGAAATGGAGAGATGTGAATTGAATGGGGAGTGAATGAATGCAAGGGTATTTATAGGAGTAGTGGAGGGAACATATGGCTGTTTGTTTAAGATGCAAGTGGCTAATTAATGATGGAAAATCAGTTAGGAAAACATGTGAAAGCTGGAATTGCATGTGAAGGTGTTGGAATGTGCTGAAATGATGTGTGAAGGCACGGCATTGATGTTTTCTTGCTTATTTTCTGGCTACATGATGAAAGGTTAATGAATAATGCATGTAGGTGGCTGCAATGATGAAGAATGAGTGGTGGAAATGAAAGGGAAAGCTAGAAAGACATGTGAAGATGCTGGAATTGTGAGTAGGCCACGACATGGATGTGTTTTGGGTGTGTGTGTGTGAATGTGTGGCTTAATGATTAAGTGAATGAATATGTGGCTGCATGTGGATTAAAGAGGTGTGAATGGTGGTGTAATGATGAAATGAAATGGCTAGAAAGGGTATGAAATGCACGGCAAGAATTTCAGGATGCATGTGTGTGTGAATGGTGGTGAAAATGCATGTGAGTGCATGTTTTGGTGCTGGAATTAGGGGGAATGCACGGGTTAGGCTTGGTTGAATGATGATGATGCATGTGATTGGTGGGAACAAAGGGGGAAACAAGGCACAAGGGTGCTTGAGTGAATGATTGAATGTGCATGTGGATTAATGAATGAATGGTGGTGTAATGATGAAGTGAAATGGCTAGAAATGTTAGGGAATGTGCACGGCAATGATGTTGGGAAATGAATGATTAAATTTGCATGTGGGTGAAAGTGAAGGGAATGCATGTGTTTGATGAAATTGCATTTGGAAAGGTTGGAAAGTGGAAGGGAAAGGCACGGCAAAGAAAGTGTGAGTTGGTGTGTGAATGTGTTTTAATTAATGAAAGTGTTTGGAGAATGAATGCAATGATGAAGAGTGAATAAAGAATGCATGTAGGGTTAGCTAGGTTGGCTTTGTTTGGGTGCATGTGTGTTAATGGTGGTTTTGCATGTGAATTGATGGATTGTTTTTGATGGAATGGATGGTTCTTTGCATGGCTATAAGGGAGAGAATAAGAGAGAATGGGCTAGGCCCCTTTGTTTTATGTCCAAAGTGAATACAAGGCCTTCAAATTCGTCCATCCTCTTGGCTCCATGGATAAGCTATCCAATCCATGCCCAAAAATGCTCCAAATGGCCTCAAAATGCACTTTCTTGCTCCCTAGGCCCTTAGAGCCTGAAAACACACAAAAGAAGCATAAATGACTAAAATAACGAGAGAAACATAACGTAAATGCACGAGAACAAGCCATTTAAGTCGCATGAATATGCTCCTATCAAACTCCCCCACACTTATCTTTTGCTAGTCCTCGAGCAAAACAGAAAAACAAAACAAAACCTAAACCTTCCAACAATCGTCTTAGGGATTTCCAATGCACATGACAAGTTAAAAATCATTATTCCCACAGATTTTAGCCATCTTTACACTTAAGTACATTCTTACTCATAGTCACCACATATTATTTCACAATTAAGCATTTAAAACCATGTTTTGAATGTAGTAACATGCCTTAGAGAATTTGCTCAAATCCTTACAAGATATGCACTCGTTTTTCACACAGATTTTCTGACTACACACCCTACACAAGTTATATGTGAGAAGATTGATGTAAATATGAATTCTAACACTCACATATGTTATAACAAAGAAAGCATTTTCTGGATTTACGATAATGACATGAATATGATCTCATGAATGGAATGCTACTACTTAGAACGAGAACCAGTGATTCCATAAGCTCATATCAATTCCAAACTCCACTTTATTGAACACATAACGATCAAGATAGAAGTCAAAGGTTGTAACGGGGCTTGGGGAGTTGGCTAACAATGAAAGGATAGGGAAAACAAACGTTCTTTAAGCCATAGTGAGCAAAGTATTGAATTAGGCACTTAGAATTCCCTTTAGAACGCAGAAGTCAACTTTGAACACCCAAGGGGAAGTCACACAAAACTTAGGGCCATATTCAAACTTTTTGGGCCCTTTCTTCAACAATCACACTTGTGAGTCCATTCTCACTTATTTTCACTCTTTTTCTTTCTTTTCTTCTTCTTTTTCTCACATTTTTTTTTTTTTTTCCGTGCCTCCTTTAAGACTTAGGCACATACATACACACCAAAATCCCTTCCCCCACACTTATTTTCTGCAACATATTAATCAAAAGGAATTCATTTAAGTCATGCTCACTATACTTCAAGAACAAGGGTATAGGAAAGTCCTACTCTAGGCTCGGTAAGGGGTGATGTGGTTAGCAAAGAAAATAGGCTAAACGAGGCTCAACGGGGTTAAAATTAATATATACGAAATATGGGAAGTAAGGCTATTTGGCTATGGTGGCAACAACTTCATCTTGATATATATTATGCAATTCAATGTCATGCTTTGAAAGAAACGGATATAAGTTCTAGCATTTGGAACTATATGATGAAACGCCTTCTAAGTAGTAACCAAGCAAAGAATAATGAGATCATGCAATGACTTTAGAAAACAAGAAATCACAGATTATACTCTCCAAAGAACGTTATAGGCTCAAGTCTCTCAGGGTTGTAGTGTTTGTTTGAGTTCCTTCCTTCAAGCATGTTACAAAAACGAATTTTTTTTTCTTTTATGATTGCATGTGAAATCATACATTATAACCATAACCAAGCATATACCAAGAGTAAATCAAACTTTTCTCTATGTTCATAACTCTTTCTAACCGTCATGCAATTATAAACCAAATCCTTATCATTGTGTTGGAAGGTACCCTAAGACACAAACACACAAAAACGACTCAAAACACTCTTTTTAGGCTTTTCAAAACATTTTCTTCAAATTTTTATGTGATTTTCGGAGTTATAAAACAAAACACACTAAAACACTCTAAAACAATTTAAAAACACCTTAAAACAGCAAGGAACAACATTTGAAGTTATGGGTGATAAAATCCCATGAATTTGCATTAACAACATTAGTTACCCCCCCACACTTAAATCAAACATTGTCCTCAATGTTTTAAGCATAGATTCACACAAAACATAAGTAAACACACAAAAAGCATTTAAACATACTAAACATGGCAGAATGTAACTAACAAAGAGAAGAGTTTAGGGACGCAAATCTGGTTATGGAGTGTAAATTCCCTCTTTTCCTTGGTGATTGCATTGAGGCTTTGATCTTTGTGATTCCACAGGCTTATTCTTGAACTGGTTTCCGCCCATCGTTGATTTTCCTTTGTGCTACTCTTGAACTGGGCAGCAGGATTCAATTGGTCTTCCCCGAAGGTCTGAGCTTACCCCTTTGGTCTGTTTCTTTGTTCAATCTTTCCAATTCGTATTGAAAAGGGTTGGAGGATAACTCAGCCTATGTTTGTCTCCACATGCTTCAATGTATCATTTTCCCTTGCCTTACTTGCTCCGTTGAAGATGACTACTCGAGAGCAACGCTAGGTAAGCAATCAGGAATAGATTCCAGGCAGTTGGCTCCAGATCGGAAGACTGACTCCAAGTGCCGGCTGATTGCTTCTTTCACTTTGCCATGCGAGTAAGAACAAGGACAAAGAAAAGGACAGGGAAAGAGCATGATATGAGATACTTTTGCTTTAGACCTTGATGATATGAGATACCTTTGCTTTTGAAGAAACGGCGAATGAAGCAGCACATGTATTTGTTGTGGTTGTCTCCACATGCTTCGATCGACCGTTTCCTTCTGCCTTATTTGTACTCCAGGTTTCTGGTATCTTCTTTGGGGGAGAAAAAATTGAGTATTTCAAAAGGCGTTGCTGGGAGAGCGCCCTCAGAGGTGCGGAAGAGTTGGGCATTTTCTTCAGGTTTGCCTTGCCATAAAAGACGAAGGTCGACATATATAGAGATAATATCAAGTGGTGGTACTGTTCTTTTACCCTTGTCGACAAATGTCTCTTCGATATCAGAACGACGCCTCTTCGATTTCTGAGCAGGCGCCCTTTCGATTTCTGAACGACGCCCCTTTGCTTTCTGAACGACACGTAGTAGTGCGGATGCGGCTCCTTTTGACAAAGCTGCACGCGTTTTCTGAAAAGCAGAGAAAGCGTCGCCGAACTTTGCGCTTGTCGGCTAAAGATGTGTAGTTGCGATGATGGCCTCCACGTGTTGTCTGAAAAGAAGAAATCTTTTGACAAAGTTGAATGCGTCTTCTGAAAAGCCGAGAAAGCGTCGCCTAAATTACGTCGGAAATTCCGGCTTCTTGAATCGGTGGACGCGTCGCCTTGGCTTTTTATAGAGCTATCGATCACCACAACAAACACACTCTGAAGATTTCCCATTCTTGAAAATCGACTCCGACCCTTTGAAATTTAACTCCATCCCTTCTCTTTGAACACTTTTGAAAAATGGCAAACTCATCGAACCTTAGCTTGGAATTGAGCCTTAGCAGTGATACGGGCGCGCCGCGTCAAGGTAACGTATGGCGCCCTTCTTTCTTTTCTTCTAACGGTCCTCTCACAGGTGAAGACTCCGTGATGCAGGACGCCACAACAGCTACAATAGTAGCTAGGAACCTCCTCACTCCAAAAGATAGTAGGTTGCTGTCAGGACGGTCCGATGAGTTGCCCGTTCAAGAGTCCCTCGCACTTAGTGTTCAGTGTGCGAGTTCTGTGTCCAACATGGGCCAACGCCTGCTTGCCCTCTCCCGTCAGGTGGAATCATTGATGGCAGAGGTGGAAAGTCTCAAGCAGGAGATCCAGCAGCTTAAGTATGAGAATAGAAGTTTGCATGTGCTTGCAAATAACTATTCGTCGGGCATGAAGAGGAAGCTTGATGAACTGCAAGAATCTGAGGGTCGAATTCACAGTGACCGTCAAAGGCTTGCGGCTTATCTCCAGAGGCACCTGTTTCCTGGGTCATCCAGCGCTTGGCCAAGTATTGAGGCCTGGAATGCTCTAGCTCCGATGCCTTCTGCTCCGATGTCTTCTGCCCCGATGCCTCCCGCTTCTATGCCTTCTGCTTCGACGCCTCGTAGTGGGGCTTCAAGTAAACGCCCTTTGTGAAGGCTCCATCTTTCTTTGTTTAGCAGTGCCTATCAATAAATCAAACATTTTCTCAATGTTACAATCATAGACTCACACAATTAATAAACAAACAACAATAACTAAACAACCTAACAAGGCAGAAACGAAATAGCAACAAAGAGAAGAGTTTTTAGGAATCTGGAATTGGAGTGCTTTCTAAGTCTTCCTTTGTTGAATGCATGGGTTGCCTCCCAAGTAGCGCTTTCTTTTACGTCTTGCAGCCGGACGGTACCTCCGTTTAAGCTTGACTAGGTTCCACGGCATGGAGGGGTACCTCCTCCACGACATGCTCCTCGAACATCTCGTAATAGGGCTTCAATCGATGCCCATTCACTTTGAATTCTTGCTGCGTCCTTGAACTTTTGATTTGTACTGCACCATGAGGGAAAACATTAGTGACAATAAAAGGACCAACCCATTTGGAACGCAACTTACCCGGAAACAACCGAAGGCGAGAATTGAACAACAACACTTTCTGCCCAATAGAGAACGTCTTGGCACGAATCATCTTGTCATGAAATGCCTTTGTTTTCTCCTTGTAAATCCGGGCATTCTCATATGCTTCATTTCGGATTTCATCAAGCTCACATAATTGAAGCTTCCTATGTAAACCTGCGGCATCAAGGTCCATATTGAACGTTTTGACGGCCCAATGTGCACGATGCTCTAATTCGACGGGAAGATGGCATGGCTTCCCATAGATGAGCCGAAAAGGTGACATCCCAATGGGGGTTTTGTAGGCAGTGCGATACGCCCACAATGCATCGTTTAAGCGCAAACTCCAATCCTTCCTTGTAGGCCCCACGGTCTTCTCAAGAATTTGCTTGATTTCCCTATTCGAAACCTCGGCTTGCCCGCTCGTTTGAGGATGATAAGGTGTGGCCACCTTATGTGTGACATTGTATTTCTTGAGCAACGCCTCGATGGTTCGATTACAAAAATGGGAACCTCCATCACTGATTAGCACTCGTGGCATTCCAAACCTTGCAAAAATGTTAGTTTTCACAAAATCTGCAACCACTCAAGAATCATTAGTTCGGGTGGCTTTTGCTTCCACCCATTTCGACACATAATCCACAGCAAGCAATATATAAATAAACCCATGTGACGAAGGAAAGGGACCCATAAAATCAATACCCTAAACATCAAAGATTTCAACACTAAAAATGGGGGTTTGCGGCATTTGCTGTTTAGGACCAATATTTCCCGTTCTTTGGCATCTATCACAAGACATGCAAAATGTTCTAGCATCCCTAAAGATGGTAGGCCAATAAAAACCACATTCTAACACCTTAAGTGCTGTTCTTTGAGTGCCAAAGTGTCCCCCACAAGCATAAGTGTGACAAAAGGTTAGAATAGCATTAAACTCAGAATCGTGCACACACCTACGTATAACTTGGTCAGGGCAATATTTCCATAAATACGGGTCATCCCACACATAAAACCGTGCCTCTTTCTTTAATTTATCACATTGGTGTTTAAGTAATTCTCTAGGAACATGTTTAGACACCAAATAATTCACCAAATCAGCATACCAGGGTTCACTTACCTTGACGGACATCAGTTGCTCATCTGGGAATGTCTCTATGATAGGCACGGCATCCTCTTCGTGCACCATACGGCTCAAGTGGTCAGCCACCACGTTTTCACTTCCTTTCTTGTCCCGGATTTCGATATCGAATTCTTGGAGAAGAAGCATCCATCGGATAAGCCTCGGCTTTGCTTCCTTTTTCGTGAGCAAGTACCTCAAAGCTGCATGATCAGAATAAACGATTACTTTAGTTCCAATTAAATATGAACGGAATTTATCTAAAGCAAAAACCACAGCTAGAAGTTCTTTTTCCGTCGTGGAGTAGTTTAATTGGGCATCATTGAGAGTCCGAGAGGCATAGTATATGACATACGGCCGCTTGTCTCTTCTTTGTCCTAGAACAGCTCCTAATGCATAGTCGGATGCATCGCACATGAGTTCGAACGGAAGGCTCCAATCTGGAGGTACAATAATGGGGGCCGAGACTAGCTTCTCCTTGAGTTGGTTAAATGCCGAATTACACTCTTCATCAAACTTGAATGGCACATCTTTTTGAAGCAATCGGCAAAGAGGGTTGGACATCTTGGAGAAGTCCTTGATAAAACGCCTATAGAACCCTGCATGGCCAAGAAACGAACGTACCTCTCTAACCGAAGTAGGAGAGGGTAAGTGACGTACAAGGTCTATTTTCGATTTATCTACTTCAATGCCTTTTTCTGAAACAATATGTCCTAAAACTATACCTTGTTTCACCATAAAATGACATTTCTCCCAATTCAAGACAAGGTTAGTTTCAACACATCGTTTCAAAATTAAGGTCAGATTATCCAAGCAATTATCAAATGAACTCCCAAATACACTGAAATCATCCATGAAAACCTCAATGATCTTTTCAACAAAATCGGAAAATATACTTACCATACACCTTTGGAAAGTGGCCGGTGCGTTGCATAAGCCAAATGGCATGTGACGATAAGCAAATGTTCCACAGGGACATGTGAATGTGGTCTTCTCTTGATCATCCGGGGCTATCACAATTTGGTTATATCCAGAGTATCCATCAAGAAAACAGTAAAAAGCATGACCGGCTAACCTTTCGAGCATCTGGTCGATGAATGGCAAAGGAAAGTGATCTTTCCTAGTCATGGCATTTAGCTTCCGGTAATCGATACATACTCGCCAACCTGTTTGAATGCGGGTTGGCACAAGCTCATTCTCAGCATTCTTCACCACTGTCACTCCGGACTTCTTTGGAACACATTGCACCGGTGACACCCAACGACTATCAGAGATCGGATAAATCACTCCACAATCAAGAAGTTTGATAATCTCCTTTTTCACAACTTCCATCATTGGAGGGTTGAGACGGCGCTGAGCCTCTCGAGTTGGTTTAGCCCCCTCCTCAAGAAGTATACGGTGCATGCATGTGGTAGGGCTTATTCCTTTAATGTCGGCCAAAGTCCACCCTATGGCCGTTTTGTGCTCTCGCAGCACCCTCACAAGCTTCTCCTCCTCCATTGCCGTGAGACTTGATGAAATGATGACGGGCAATGTTTCGCCTTTTCCCAAAAACACATACTTCAAATGGTCCGGCAACGGCTTAAGTTCAAGCGATGGTGCCTGAACAACAGAAGGTAGCATCTTAGTGGAAACTGAATTTGAAAGTGAGAGTGGAACCTTACCATATTGTTGTGGCAATGACTCAAGGGCTGCCACAACCTCAATTATTTCTTCACTAGAACCCATTGCAAAGAATTCCTCCTCCTTGCCGTGGCCTTGCATTGGCCCAAATCCTTCATTTTTGCGCTCTATGGCCTTAGTGATGGTTGTTTCCAGGGCGTCCTCATTCAATTCTTCAAGGTATACCTGCGCCAAAGAATCGATAACATCAATGGAAAAACAAGAATGGTCATCAACGGGATATCTCATAGTTTCAGAAATATTAAAATCAATCACTTCCCCATCGAATTCCATTGTCAAGGTGCCTTTGTATACATCAATCTTCGTTCGGGCCGTCTTCATGAATGGCCTACCAAGGAGAATCGGCAAAGATGTAGAATGGGCTGAATCCTCCATGTCTAGGACGTAGAAATCAGCCGGAAAAATTAAATGGTTCACCTGCACAAGCACATCTTCCAAAACTCCTTTTGGATACGCGTTAGAACGATCGGCCAATTGTATAATTACACCATCTTGTTTTAATTCACCCAAATTCATAGATGCATAAATAGAATAAGGCATGACATTTATGGATGCACCTAAATCAAGCATGGCATGTTCAAAACGATTATGTCCAATCACACAAGGAATCGTGAAACTACCGGGGTCTTTGCACTTGGTAGGCAGTTTACGTTGCAAAACAGCGGACACATTCTCGCTTACCTTCACTACCTCTTTGTTTGCCCTTCTTCTTTTTGTATTGCATAGGTCCTTGAGGAATTTAGCATACTTTGGAACCTGTTTGATTGCATCGAGAAGCGGTATGTTCACTTGCACCTTCCGGAACGTTTCAAGAATGTCCTTCTCGCTTTCTTCCTTTTTTTCTTGCATGAACCTGCTAGGAAAAGGTACATTGGGCAGATTAGGATGTGAAGTACATGAATTTGAACTTAAATTACCTGATTTGGCCGAGTTAGGGTGATCTGCCTCAAGTTGTGTCGTCTCTTCATCTACTTTCTGGGCAGATTTGGGATTGTTTGGCTCGGTCCCAACTTCTTTTCCACCCCTTAGGGTGATGGCCTTGGCGGATTCGAATCCTCCCTTTGGATTGACTGTGGTTGAGCTAGGAAGCTTTCCTTGCTCTCTAATTTGTCCAAGGAACTCAGAAATCTGCCCTATTTGTTTCTTCATATCCATCATCTCCTTTTCGTTATTTGCTATCCGGTTGTTTTGATTTTGCAATCCCTGCGAAATAGAGGTTAGTAATTGCATAGCTTGATCACTTTCCAAGGACGTACCTGAATGAGATGATGCCGAAGGTTGTTGGGGTTGTTGGGGTTGTTGGGGTGCATACGGCTTGGAATAAAAACCAGGGGGGTTTGGCCTAAATCCTCCTTGGTGGGCAGCTTGTTGTGGCTCCCTCCATTTGAAGTTTGGATGGTCCCTCCATCTGACATTGTAAGTGTTCGAGTATGGGTTGTTTTGATTTTGTCCTTGGAAACCAATTGCATTGGCAGATTCCCACCCACCATTCTCGATTAGTTGAGGGCACTTGTCGGATGGATGCCCTTGAATTGAGCACACGCCACAAACTTGGTGTTCTTGTGCTTTTGGACCAATCACAACCTGAGAAACAAGAGAAGTAAGATTAGCAAGTTGTGATTGAATTTCAGAAATAGCACTCACCTCATTTACACTTTGTTATCGTGGGGCTTCCCTTTGACCCACTCCTTCATATTGTTGAGCGTTGAGCGCTCGGTTGGCTATGAGAATCTTGGCATCCCTTGGTGTTTTGTCCACCAATGCTCCTCCCGCTGATGCATCAAGCATTTGACGTTCGATAGGAAGGAGGCCCTCATAGAAATATTGAAGGAGAAGTTCCTCCTTCATTTGATGTTGAGGACATGAAGCTTCAAGGCCCTTGAAGCGCTCATAATAAGCCGGGAATGTCTCACCATGATTCTGTTGAATACCACTAATTTTCTTCCGTAGGAGAATCACTCTCGAAGTAGGGAAGAATTTCTCCAAGAAAGCACGCTTCATACTCTCCCACGAAGTCACAGTTCCCGGGGCTAGTTCGTAGAGCCAATCTTTGGCCTTGTCCATAAGTGAAAATGGAAAGGCCTTCACCTTCAATATACTCCCATCCACATTGACGGGGGTCATGCTCGAACAAACTACCTCGAACTCCTTCAAGTGTTTGTTGGGGTCTTCTATAGACAAGCCATGGAACTTCGGAATATGGTGTAACAAACTGGATTTGAGTTCAAATTCATCGGTCTTGCCTTGGGCAGCCGCGGGGTATTGAATGCAAAGAGGGGCTGCATTGGCCAAACCTGAGGCAGAAAGCTCTTTAATGGTTCGATTGTCCACGGCCATGGTTGGTACTTCCTCTTTAACCCAATCCGTGGCTTCCTCTTCTACTTCAGGTTCGGGACTAGGAGGATTAGACTCTTGTAATTTCTTGTTCCTTCTCAAAGTCCTTCGAAATCACCGTCAAAGTCGGAGATATGCTCACGAACAGGTTGTGAGCTACGGGTCATAAACTAGTACCTACACACAAAAGTAAACAAGATAAGTAACCAACTTAATAGACTTGGCACAAGTAAGAAAACAAGTTGCCACACACGGCACAAAAACACATACACACGGTGCAAAAAAAAATTAAAACAAAACAGAAACTAAACAATTTAAACAAGACTCAAGACAAGGGATTAGCAACTTTGCCAATCCCCGGCAACGGCGCCAAAATTTGATGCGTGATTTATACGCACACAAACTAAACCCTATTTGTGACAATTGTAGTAATGATGTAAGTAGGGATCGTTCTAACCGGGGATTAACTAGGGATGCTAAATACTTGACTCAAATAAATAAAACTAACTTTTAAAACACTAAGACAAACTAAAAGACTCAAAACAAGTTTAAAAGACTCCAAATACTCAAAAACATAAAATAAGACAAATCAAATGAATAAGACTTAACAAAATAAGGGGGGTGATTGTGGTTGGACGAGATTAAATTAAACGGACAGATTATAATTTAAAACAGATAGTAAAGATGAATGTGATGAAAATATGGATGATGGAATAGCTAAGGGGTTCTTCTCCACACATGTTACACTTGCATACAAGATTGATTTTCGGTTGGTCTTTCGATAAATTATGAAACTCAATGCTCCAAGTTAATTAGGTCCGCTTAAATTAACTTTCAGATTTCCCTAGATTCATTGGATTGAATGGAATACGCATTACAACCAAATTATTCTTAATCGAAGTCCCTAACTATGGAATACGCATGATAGAGACATTCAACAAAGATCATTAAGTTCAACGGAAATCATAAACATCGACGAGGCATTCGTTACTATGGAATACGCATGAAACTTATGCCAAGAATTCGTTTAACGCGATTGTTTATAAGCAACCTCCACTACTTGTGAATATAAGTTCATTACGATTAGGTGAAATTCACTTATATTCTAGCGTCATATTTATGCATGAAAATTAAGCGCGCATTCTTAATAAACATTCATAAATAAGTTATCAATCAAACGGTTAAACAAATTGAATCCACAACTTATGAAATTCCAACCAAAAGTAATCAATTCATAATGCAAGCATAAACATGTATTTTGAATCACCCCCTAGCTAAAGGGGGTTTAGTTCCTCATAACTTTGAAATCAAAGAAACACCTAAACATTCCAACAACTCAAACTTGAATTGTATGAACGTTTAGGCACTCTTCTCTTCCATTACAAAACAAAGAAAATTGAATTTAAACATTGAAATCAAAGAAACACCTAAACATTCCAACAACTCAAACTTGAATTGTATGAACGTTTAGGCACTCTTCTCTTCTTCGTTATTATGGCACAAGGTCTAAGGGATGTTGTTGGTGTGTTGAATGGATTGGGGACTTATGGAAATGGATGAGGAAAGATAGAAAATGGAAAGAAACCCACGGCAAGGAAGGGAATTTCAGGATGTGAAGATGGTGTGTGTTTGTGTTGTGGTGTGAGAAATGGAGAGATGTGAATTGAATGGGGAGTGAATGAATGCAAGGGTATTTATAGGAGTAGTGGAGGGAACATATGGCTGTTTGTTTAAGATGCAAGTGGCTAATTAATGATGGAAAATCAGTTAGGAAAACATGTGAAAGCTGGAATTGCATGTGAAGGTGTTGGAATGTGCTGAAATGGTGTGTGAAGGCACGGCATTGATGTTTTCTTGCTTATTTTCTGGCTACATGATGAAAGGTTAATGAATAATGCATGTAGGTGGCTGCAATGATGAAGAATGAGTGGTGGAAATGAAAGGGAAAGCTAGAAAGACATGTGAAGATGCTGGAATTGTGAGTAGGCCACGACATGGATGTGTTTTGGGTGTGTGTGTGTGAATGTGTGGCTTAATGATTAAGTGAATGAATATGTGGCTGCATGTGGATTAAAGGGGTGTGAATGGTGGTGTAATGATGAAATGAAATGGCTAGAAAGGGTATGAAATGCACGGCAAGAATTTCAGGATGCATGTGTGTGTGAATGGTGGTGAAAATGCATGTGAGTGCATGTTTTGGTGCTGGAATTAGGGGGAATGCACGGGTTAGGCTTGGTTGAATGATGATGATGCATGTGATTGGTGGGAACAAAGGGGGAAACAAGGCACAAGGGTGCTTGAGTGAATGATTGAATGTGCATGTGGATTAATGAATGAATGGTGGTGTAATGATGAAGTGAAATGGCTAGAAATGTTAGGGAATGTGCACGGCAATGATGTTGGGAAATGAATGATTAAATTTGCATGTGGGTGAAAGTGAAGGGAATGCATGTGTTTGATGAAATTGCATTTGGAAAGGTTGGAAAGTGGAAGGGAAAGGCACGGCAAAGAAAGTGTGAGTTGGTGTGTGAATGTGTTTTAATTAATGAAAGTGTTTGGAGAATGAATGCAATGATGAAGAGTGAATAAAGAATGCATGTAGGGTTAGCTAGGTTGGCTTTGTTTGGGTGCATGTGTGTTAATGGTGGTTTTGCATGTGAATTGATGGATTGTTTTTGATGGAATGGATGGTTCTTTGCATGGCTATAAGGGAGAGAATAAGAGAGAATGGGCTAGGCCCCTTTGTTTTATGTCCAAAGTGAATACAAGGCCTTCAAATTCGTCCATCCTCTTGGCTCCATGGATAAGCTATCCAATCCATGCCCAAAAATGCTCCAAATGGCCTCAAAATGCACTTTCTTGCTCCCTAGGCCCTTAGAACCTGAAAACACACAAAAGAAGCATAAAGGACTAAAATAACGAGAGAAACATAACGTAAATGCACGAGAACAAGCCATTTAAGTCGCATGAATATGCTCCTATCATTTTTGTCTTTGGCTTGACTAACAACTTCATCTTATTGTATGTTATGCAATCAATATCATGCTTTGAATGAAACGGATATAAGTTCTAGCATTTAGTTCTATCATGATACAATTGCATTCTAAGTAGCAACCAAGCAAGGAATAATGAGATCATGCAACAACTTTAGAAAACAAAGAATCACAGAAAATAACTCTCCAAAGAAGGTAATGGCTCGAGTCTCACAGGGTTGTAGCGTTTGTTTGAGTTCCTTCCTTCAAGCATGTTACAAAAACAAATTTTTCTTTTATGATTGCATGTGAAGTCATACATTATAACCATAACCAAGCATATACCAAGAGTAAATCAAACTTTTCTCTATGTTAATAACTCTTTTTAACCGTCATGCAATTATAAACCAAATCCTTATCATTGTGTTGGAAGGTACCCTAAGACACAAACACACAAAAACGACTCAAAACACTCTTTTTAGGCTTTTCAAAACATTTTTTTCAAATTTTTATGTGATTTTCGGAGTTATAAAACAAAACACACTAAAACGAGTTATAAAACAAAACACACTAAAACACTCTAAAACAATTTAAAAAAAAACACCTTAAAACAACAAGGAACAACATTTGAAGTTATGGGTGATAAAATCCCACGAATTTACATTAACAACATTAGTTACCCCCCCATACTTAAATCAAACATTGTCCTCAATGTTTTAAGCATAGATTCACACAAAACATAAGTAAACACACAAAAAGCACTTAAACATACTAAACATGGCAAAATGTAATTAACAAAGAGAAGAGTTTAGGGACGCAAATCTGGTTATGGAGTGAAATTCCATCTTCTCTTTGTTGATTGCATTGAGGCTTGATCTTGATGATTCCACAAGCTTACTCTCGAACTGGTTTCCGCCCATCATTGATTTTCCTTTGGGCTACTCTTGAACTGGGCAGCAGGATTCTTTTGGTCTCCCTCGAAGGTCTGAGCTTACTCCTTTGGTCTGTTTCTTTGTTCAATCTTTCCAATTCGTATTGAAAAGGGTTGGAGGATAACTTAGCCTAAGTTTGTCTCCACATGCTTCAATGTATCATTTTCACTTGCCTTACTCGCTCCCCTTTGCAGAAGTGGTCCCTTCTCTGGAAGTGTATCAACCGTTGAAGATGACTACTCGAGAGCAACGCTAGGTAAGCAATCAGGAATAGATTCCAAGCAGTTGGCTCCAGATCGGAAGACTGACTCCAAGTGCCAGCTGATTGCTTCTTTTACTTTGCCATGCGAGTAAGAACAAGGACAAAGAAAAAGACAGGGAAAGAGCATGATATGAGATACTTTTGCTTTTGACCTTGATGATATGAGATACCTTTGCTTTTGAAGAAGCGGTGAATGAATCAGCATACTTCAATCCGCCGTTTCCTCCTGGGTCATCTGTACTCCAGGCATCTGGTATCATCTTTGGGGAAGAAGAAAGAATTGAGTATTTCGAAAGGCTTTGCTGGGAGTGCGCCCTCAGAGGTGAGGGAGAGTTGGGCATTTTCTTCAGGTTTGCCTTACCATAAAAGACGAAGGTCGACATATATAGAGATAATATCAAGTGGTGGTACTGTTCTTTTACCCTTGTCGACAAATGTCTCTTCGATATCAGAACGACGCCTCTTCGATTTCTGAGCAGGCGCCCCTTCGATTTCTGAACGACGCCCCTTCTCTTTCTGAACGACACGTGGTAGTGCAGATGCGGCTCCTTTTGACAAAGCTGCACGCGTTTTCTGAAAAGCAGAGAAAGCGTCGTCGAACTTTGCGCTTGTCGGCTAAAGACGTGTAGTTGCGATGATGGCCTCCACGTGTTTTCAGCTTTGTCAGAAATCTTTTGACAAAGTTGAACGCGTTTTCTGAAAAGCCGAGAAAGCGTCGCCTAACTTACGCCGGAAATTCCGGCTCTTTGAATCGGTGGACGCGTCGCCTTGGCTTTTTATAGAGCTATAGATCACCGCCAACATACACACTCTGAAGATTTCCCATTCTTGAACATCGTCTCCGGCCCTTTGAAATTTTAACTCCATCCACCCCTTCTCTTTGAACACTTTCGAAAAAATGGCAAACTCATCGAACCTTAGCTTAGATTTGAGTCTCAGCAGCGATCCGGTTGCGCCCCGTCAAGGTAATGTATGGCGCCCTTCTTTTTTATCTTCTAACGGTCTTCTTACAGGTGAAGACTCCGTGATGCAGGACGCCACAACAGCTACAATAGTAGCTAGGAACCTCCTCACTCCAAAAGATAGTAGGCTGCTGTCAGGACGGTCCGATGAGTTGGCCGTTCAAGAGTCCCTCGCACTTAGTGTTCAGTGTGCGAGCTCTGTGTCTAACATGGGCCAACGCCTGCTTGCCCGCTCCCGTCAGGTGGAATCATTGATGGCAGAGGTGGAAAGTCTTAAGCAAGAGATCCAGCAGCTTAAGTACGAGAATAGAAGTTTGCATGTGCTTGCAAATAACTATTCGTCGGGCATGAAGAGGAAGCTTGATGAGCTGCAAAAATCTGAGGGTCGAATTCACAGTGACCGTCAAAGGCTAGCGGCTTATCTCCAGAGGCACCTTTTTCCTGGGTCATCCAACGCTTGGCCAAGTATTGAGGCCTGGAATGCTCTAGCTCTGATGCCTTCCGCTCCGATGCCTCCCGCTTCTATGCCTCCCGCTTCTATGCCTTCCGCTCCGACGCCTCGTAGTGGAGCTTCACGTAAACAACCTTTGTGAAGCTCCATCTTTCTCCATGTTTAGTATCTTTATTTAATATATAAAATTTTTTTTTTTTTTTTTTTTTTTTTTGAACATGCTTTGTTTATTCAGTGCATTGGGTTGTCTCCCAAGTAGCGCTTTTTTTTTACGTCTTGCAGCCGGACGAAGAACCCAATCACTCCAGGATATGTTCACGAATCGGATGAGAACTCCGAGTCACAAACTAGTACCTAAAACAAGAAAAAAAACAAGATTAAGAATCTGGAATAAAAACAAACAAAAATAAAACAATCCAAGGGATTAGCAAATTTTCTAATCCCCGGCAACGGCGCCAAAATTTGATGCGAGAATTATACGCACACAAATTAAACCCTCTTTTTGACACTTGTAGTAAGTATGTAAGTAGGGATCGTTCTGGACCGGGGATTAGGAGGGATTGTTAATCACTTGGATTTGACTCAAAAACGTTAAAAACACAATCTAAAACACTATACTAGACTCAAAGAATGCAAAACTAAACTTTAAAACACTAAGACAAACCAAAGACTCAAAATGCTTTAAAACATAAACTAAATTGATTTCTAACTAAATTGAACAATAAGGTAAAGGGGGATTTAGGTTTTGATTAAACTAAATGACAGATTGTAAATTAAAGCATAAGGAAATGAAGTAAACACAAAATGAATGAATCAACAGCTAATAAAAAGAGATAGCACAAATGGAGATGAAGCTAGAGATTCGATTTCACCATTGCTAAGCCAAGTCCATGCTTGTTAAGTCAGATTATACTCATCCCTCTACTTATTTCTTGGGTTTGTTTCACTTAGATATGATCAGCCATATGATGTGTGGATTTGATCAAATGTCTCTAATCATGAGCCTAGTTGTGATGTGCAACTTTGGTTCCTAATCAAGACTATGTAGTGCACAAGAAACTTTCACAAAACCAAAGGGAACACTCGGCAGGATGTTTGCAAAACATTCCCTTCATTCATTCACATATCTACCAAGATTATGCATGATGTGTGCTTTAATCTTGCCTAAACAACCTGTGGTTAATTCAAATGATGATCAAGCATTAAAATCAACACACTAAGTCACAATTAAATCGGAGAATGAAACAAGAAATAGATAGATTAAATGAGAATTCCGAATTAACTACATGGCAATCTTGCAAGGCTACATCGAATCCCTAGAGAGAGATTAGTTACACTTCATGTTTACAAAAGATTTAACATAAAAATATAAAACATGAATGAACATAGAATTAATAAGAAGAAACCCTTGAAGCAAAACTGATGTTGAATTCCTTGAAGAGTGCCTTCGGTGTTGGTTTTCCAAATGTGGTGCGGATGAAGGTAGCTTGGTTATGGTTGAATGGTTTCTGCCCTTGGGATAGAAATGGGCAGAAATGGAGTGGTTATGCGTGTGTATCTAATGGAATGAAGCCGAGAGGAAGTTCCTCATGGTACAAAACAAAGAGAATCAAAGAAACACCTAAACATTCCAACAACTCAAACTTGAATTGTATGAACGTTTAGGCCCTCTTATCTTCCTCTTCGTCGTAGCACAAGGTCTAAGGGATGTTGTTGGTGTGTTGAATGGATTGGGGAATTATGGAAATGGATGAGGAGTGGTGGAAATGGAAGGATGGTGTTTGGATTGTAAGGGAGAGTCACGGCAAGGGTGGTTTATGGTCTACATTTCTGCAATGGATGAGTGATTATGGAAGAGTGTATGAATGAGTATTTATAGGTGAAATGGGGGGAACATGACAGCTAGGTTGCATGTGCAAATGTTGGAAAACTGATGGGAATCCACGGCAAGGGTGGTAATGCATGTGTGATGGTGTGAAAGCTGCCAAGATGCATGTGAAAGTGTATGAATGTGCACGGCATGGGTTGTTGATTTTCTGGAATTGAATTAAAGGATGCATGTGGCTGCAAGTTTGGTGAGTGATGATGAATGCATGTGAATTAAAAGAGAAGGGAATGCATGTGCAATGAAGTGGATTTTCTGATGGAATGTGGAGGGAGAGCCACGGCAATGATGATTTCTGGTGGTGTATGTTTGAATGGTGCATGTGGGTGAATGTGTGGCTGAAATGTAAAGGGGGGAAGATGATGAATGCATGTGCACGGTTTTGGTGTGGAGAAAGGGGTGAATGTGGTGCAATGATAATGTCTTGTGGCTGAATGGATTAAAGAATGGGAGTGCATGTGTTGAATGATTGCACGGCATGGGTATTTTCTGGAATGTTGGATGTGCATGTGAAGTGGCTGATTAGAATCTAGGGTGCATGTGGAGTGGCTTTGTGGCTGAAATGATGAAGTGAGATGCATGTGAATGCAAAGGGAGGCCACGGCAATGAGTGGTGTGAATGATTGAATGTGTATGTGGGTTGATTATTTAAAGGGAGTGCATGTGGATTAAAGGTTGGAATGAACATGAAATGCACGGTTTTGAGAGGATTTCTGGTGGTGAATGGGTGTATGTTTGAATGATTAAAGGGTGTGGAAGATGGCTGGAAAGTTGGAAATGCATGTGTGATGCACGGCTTTTGGGCAGATTGTTGGTGAAAATGTGTTGATGGTTTATGGAGATGCATGTGCAATGGATAAAGAAAAGGTTTAAATGTCCTAGAACTAAAGAGAACAAGGTTCCAACACTTTGGTCTTCAATTAGGTCTTCAATTTCATCCAACACTTTGGCTCCAAGCATAAGCTATCCATCCTTAGCCCAAAAGTGCTCCAAAAGTCTCCAAAATGCATCTTTTTGCTCCTTTAGCCCTTTGGACCTACAAACACACGAAAATAGCTTAAAGTACTAAAATAACTAACGAAACATAACGTAAATGCATGAGAACAAGCCTTTTAAGTCACATGAATATGCTCCTATCACCACACCCTCACGGTTTTGTTTATGGGAACTCACACGAGAACTTCCCAGTGGGTCACCCATCTTGGGATTGCTCTCGCGCGCTACTTGCTTAACTTCAGAGTTCCTACGGAACCTGAAGCCAGTGAGCTCCCAAAAGGCCTCGTGCTAGGTAGAGATGGGGGAATATACATATAAGGCTTACAGGATCCATGGCCCTTGGCGATGTGGGATGTTACAGAAAGAGAGAGAGAGAGAGAGAGAAATGGGCTGGGGGAGGTGAAAGTGGAGTAGGATTCTCTCCCTGCTTTTTTCCCCTTCCTTTCCCTCTCATACTATTTGAACGGTCATGGTTAAGCCACGTCAACATCTTATATTAATTTTATATAGAAAGAGAAAGACAAAATAGAGAATGTTAGAGGAGAGGAGGGAAGATGATGGAAATAGGAGATGAGAGGATCCTAGTCCGATGAAAGGTTGCTATGCTTTTTCAGTTTTTTGGTTTGTTTTCCATTTTTTTGGATAGGAAGATTATAATAAATTTATAAATAGTGGTCTAAAAGTCTTTTTCTAAAAGCATAAATACGTCATTATCATTTTTATTAAAATAGGGTGGAAAAATAAGACAATAAGGTGGATTTAGTATCACTCTAAATGTATTTTATTTGATTTTTATTATTCTTTTGCCCTTGCGTTTCAAACTTTTGTTTTCTTCCCTTCTTTATCACAATAGTCCTTTATGATTTAGGAATCTATAATTTTGGTATTGAATTGAAACATAAAAAACGAAATTATGGATTTTGCGAAACATAAAAGATCAGTTGTGATAAAAAGCATTTTGGGAATTAACTTGGTTTCTCGAGTAGAAGATCTTACTCAATTCACTATGTACTCGATTCGCGAAAGTTCATGCTTATGATTGACACCATTAATCTGATAACACTAAGTAATAAAATATGAGATTGTTTAGTGGTCAAAATACATAAAAGAAGATGGACGGTTCAAGAAAAATATTAAAAATCGTTTATCTATTTACTACAATTGATTGACTAAACAATCCTATCATAAACGAAATTGTGCTAAAACTAGGTTCTCACCCAAAATGACGTGTTGTGTGGCCCGAGTATAGTGATAAGTGAGCAAGTGTTGATGTATCTCCCAGTGTTAAACGAGCAAGGGTTATGTAGAAACTTCTTTTTAACGACTACACTCAAATTTGTTTAGAAGCATCTACTGACATCAACTTTAACCAGGACACGCAAAAGAAGTTTGTTGACCTTACTGGATGGGTGAGGTCAAAGAAGCTAGAACATAAAGGTATGGTTCAATAGACTAGAATGCATTTAGGAGCATGGAATGGAAGTAGTGGAAGTTATGGTGAAAAGTGTAAGTAAGTGCCTCTAGGAAATTAAGTGGGTTGATCTTAAGGCAAAGGATCTTGAAAACTCAGATTTTAAGCTTTGGTATTCGGGCACAAACAGATTAAGAAATGGTGTTGGCATCATCGTAGATAAGACTTTAACAAAATATCTTGCAGATGTCAAGACGGTCGGGGATATAATTATAGCAATCAAGTTTGGGATAAAACAATAACTCATCAATCTCCCAGACCAAGAAATTACTCATATGAGGAGATTTAAATGCACATGTTAGCAAGGAGACATGCAACTATAGAGGTTTCCATGGGGGCCATGGTTTTAGGGAAACAAACGAGAAGATTGAAGCCATTTTGGATTTTGCAATGGCATACGATCATTCTCTAGCCAATACCTTCTTTAAGACAAAAGAAGGGCATTAGATCATCTACAAGAGTGGATCATCAAAACACAAATAGATTTTTTTTAATGAGGAAGAGGGGTCGTATAACTTGTAAAGATTGCATAGTTTTACTGAGAGATAGCCTCCTTAAACAAAATCATAAGCTGGTGATTGATGTACATGTTAAAAAAAATAGAAGAAAGAACAAGATCTTGAAGTGTCCAAGAACAAGATGGTGACATCTAAAAGGAGAAAAGCAAGTCACTTTCAAAGAGAAAGTACTCGCCCAATGCATTTGGGATATAGAAGGGAATGCTAGCCAAATGTTGGATTCCATGGCTAGTGTTATCTGAAAAATTGAAAAAGTGGGTATTAGGAGAGTTGATAGGTGCATTACTTATCACATTTTCATGTTAACTTCCCCTAACTTTTGTTAAGGAATTGGTCTTAAAAGAGCCTTATTACTTTTTTTTTTCTCTGTTTCAGCCAATCTGCGCATACAGGACGTTTTGGGTGATAATTCAATTTTCCGGCGTAGTTTTGATGCAAGGCCAATTGGAGAAGGAAGCTAAGAGGTGGAAGATCTTTGTGTCCAAATTTTGGTAATTTTTCATGGAGCCAAACATTCCAGTTTTGCAAATCAATCTCGCAGAAGTAACTTTCCCGTCAGAACTGCGCAGCTGTGGGAGAATGAAGATTTGGAGGCTTTCCCAATTTTTACTAGTGGCGTACAATATATGCTTGGAAAGATGAGAGATCAAGCTATGTTTCCCATATTTTTACAGAATTTTCTAGAAGGGAAATCGACTCCAAATCTGGCGTGTCAATCAGATTCCGCGTTTCCCAAGTCAAGAAGGATTCTTTCCTAGTTTCTCTCATTGATTATTTAGGAATTTGTTTTCTTTTAGGATAGGTTCTTATCAAACTTTTGAGGAGTTTACTAGAATAAATAGAGGGCCCTAGGTTGTCAAAAAGGAGAACAATACATAGGATTATTCGAAAGTGAAGGAGAAAAGCTTAGCGTGCTCTTACCATTTTTTTTCCGGGTTTATTTCTTCTATGACTTCTTTTGTGATTTTTATTATGACTATGTGTAACTAAAATACTTTTCTAAGGTTTATGATGAAGCCATGACATGATTATTCTCGAAGTATCTTGTTGATTATTATTTGATTACATGCCATGTTTAGTTCTTAATCTTTGTGCTTAATCTATTCTAGTTTCGAATGTTCTTGTGATTGGCCATCATTGTGAACTTGTTTCTAGATAATTAGATAAATCTAAGAGGATGACCAATATCAAACTAGTCCTACTTGGTTGACATTATTCTTCAGTACTTAATGGGTTTTTATGTGTTTAACTGTATGCCTAACCAATAGGATATAGTTGTCACATATAGATACACGAGTTGATGCCTGACCAAGGATTAATTCATATCTTAGAAAGAATAACCTTAAATATTGGCATGGTAATTGAATAGTAATCGGCTTGAAGAAAAGGGGATATGATTGTTATTGGTGGATTCATGACCTTAGGCTTCCATCACATTAATTTCTTTTAAACTACATTCGTTGTGTGTTTTTGGTTATTCATATTCTTGGTTTAATTTTAAGTTGAACTTTTAATTATTCTTCATAATCAATTAATCGATCCTTCGTTTCTTAGTTAAGTTTCACGTGATCAACTGGTTGAATTGGTATTAAAAGCAATCCCTGTGGGATCGACCTCGTATTTGCAAATATTTCTACAATTGATTCGTGCGCTTGCGAGTTTAATTTGGTTTAAATTAATCTATTATTTAGGTTAGTTTAAATACACATCAAGAGTCCTACAATTTGTTTCACCTCAAAAAAATCTTAGTGGTGGAAGGAGGAGGTACATGAAAAGGTTAAGGCTAAGAAGGAATGTTGTAAAGCCTTATACAAGGATAGAACTAATGAATGTATAAGGATAGAACTAATGAAAACTGTTAGAGGTGTAAAATAACAAAGAAAGAGGTGAAGAAAGTTGTGAGAGAAGTGAAGCTAGTGCCTTTTGATGATATGTATAAGCAATTAGACACCAAAGAAGGAGATTTGGATATCTATAAACTGGTTAGAGCAAGGGAAAGGAAGACAAGAGACTTGAACCAAGTAAGGTGCATCAATGATGAGAATGGAAATGTTGTAGCTACGAAGAACGTGGTTAAAGGCAAATTTAGAGCTTATTTTCATAATCTTTTCAATGAAGGGCCAATAAATGAGTACTTCTTTGGAAGAGTTGAGTAACTCAGAAGAGTGTAGAAAAAACTCCTACCACCGAATCTAGAAAAAGGAAGTGCTTGTAGCTTTGAAAAAAATGAAGTCATAGAAAGGCAGTGGATCCTGACGATATACTGGAATGGTCTTGGGAAGATAGGTATAACACAACTCACAAACCCATTTAGCTACCTCTAACCTACACTTAAAATCTTCAATTAAGAAATTTTAGTTGGGATTTGTAAACTGAAGATGTTAGCAGCTACACTTAAAGTTCCTCACACCGGGGATTTGTAAAGTTCTAGTCGCTCCAAATCCTCAATCCCCATTACAACTACACTTGAAGTTCTTCGTACTTGGTGAAACCTATTAACTTGCAAAGCCGGTCCTGCACCATTGGAATAGTGCATATGGAAAATCAAACTCGCATAAGCCGTGAAACTCGTATGAGTAGTAAGTTGGTAAGTTGTGGTCCTCAATATACGGCAGGGATCTAATATGAATACTATATTATGATCACTAGTTGTCCCCCAATGCTACCTCTTCCTCAATTGTTTTCTATGGATAACATGTGTCATGTTCTCCTAGGTTATCAATCCTCACTTTCACACATATATAAAATTATAAAACTAGGATAGCACATTTTGCCTAAATCTACACTCCATAGGATTCCAAAACTTCTCATGGAGCCATCTAAGAGATAAGCTTAGAGTCCTAAAACCACACAATGGAACTCGACAAGAATCAGCATTCTAGACCCACCCAATGGAATCTATAGGTTGTAGGTTCCAGACCAACTCAACCGAACAAAATAGGAAGTGTGATCCAAACCAACTCAACATAATCCATAGGATGTACGGTTCGAGACCAACTCAACGAAATTTAAAAAAGAGTAGGATTCCAGACCAACTCGCTGAATTCAATAAGATGTAGGGTCCAAGACCAACTCAACGATACTGTTGACCCTAAAAATTACAAAACCTACGTGGCGCGCAGGCTGAGTAACTAATAAGCTAACTACGTCCTTCGGTCGAATGCGGGGCGTGCCAACTCGTCGGCCGAGCCTGGCCGAGGAGTAAAATTTGTTGATGTAGCTTTGAGCGCGTCGCTGACTTCTTTAACTTGCGATTGCGACCGAGGAAGGAACACTCTTGGTCTCTGGGTTCTACAGCCTGAAGACAAGGATGCTAATTCTCCGGAGTTCACAAATCGTCCGAGCCCGATTCGGTCACTGTGATTATATTCGTGAGAGTATAAGCACGTCGAATCGAGACCAAGGTGTATGGGCACAGGTACTCGAACGTGATGTATGTCTTGATGGTAAACGTAGTTCGGCCGTCGTAATGCCGAACCCTGAAACTCACTTGTGAGTATCCAATCATAAAACCACTCGGCGACCAGTACGTCGAGCAATGTAATTCGTAACACCTAACTATGCCGAGAAGGCTAGCAGGGTGACCTCTGCCAACAAAGGTTCGAAAACCTTTCTCGACAGAGACTTGGATAGATAATCGGTCGACCTCGACGCAGTGCTGTTTATCCAAACTGAAGATGCTTCTCGGTCGGCTGATTCTGCGGCAGCAGTGCTGTTTATCCAAACTGAAGGTGCTCGCCGGGTGCTTCCACAGTGCTGTTTATCCAAACTGAAGGTGTGTCGGCGGGGAAAAGAAAAGGAAAAAATCTCAAGGTGTTGAGAGGTTTTGCGCAAGGCAATTGTATGCTGATTTGAAGGTCCTTTCTGTTTGCATGATTTCTTGTATTTATAGTGCCCCATTCCTTGAAACCGACTCCGATTTAGATTGGGAGTCCTTGTCCCATTTCGCTTCTTCCTCGAACAAACCTACTCCTACTGGGATTCTGAATTTTCCTTCTTTCCGGGACTTCATTCCTTGCTGGTCGAGAATCCTAGTTGCACCAGGACTTCCTCGACCTTTCTATTTATCTGGACTACTTATGATAGGATTTGGCCGACCCTGTTAGCTGGTCCGGGCCCTATTATTCGGCCCATAGTATTTATCATCTCCTTGGGCCGAGCACATCCTGCTGCTCGGCCCAGCAATAATATTTTGGGCCCAAACATTGCCCCCTCGCTTCTGAGGTCGCCGACTGTTAACTCTTGGTCGGGCCTCGACCTTGAAGAAGCGAAAACGTTTATTGCTTTTTTGAACTTTACTTAATGACCCTTATTCCTGCGCATTTATGAGGCATGATTGCACTTTCCTCGTTGCCCCCAAAGCGTGGCCACGTGTCGATTCTCCGCCGCTCTTAAAACTTTCAATCGTGGGCCTCGAAACCGTGCACTAACTGGAACGTCTTATCCTCATTAATGCCTTAAAACTGGCGTCACACGCAATCGTGCGTCCTGGATTTTCGACTCCTGGATCCCCTCTTCGCAGGTTCCCAAAATATCCGAAATGATTGAGCCTTTCCCGGTTAAATTTCCCCCCAATTTGAACCAGTGCTTTTCGAATCCCAGACGTTTGATATTCATCCTAAAAGGCCTATAAATACCCATATTTCTGCCATTCGCCTTTTACGCTTTCAGAAATTCTAAAATCTCAATTTCCTCATCCTTGTTCGTTCCAATCAAACCTTCCAGTTCTTCCTTCTGCAATTATTTTCTCCAGCTCTTCCAAATTCTCCCATACCATCTTTATTAATGGCCTCCTTTATCTCGAAGCTCTCTGACGAGATCAACAAATGCAAAGATTTCATCGATCGGAATGCGATCAAAACACTACGCTTCGAGAATGACATGGCCACCACTCATCAGATCCTGGGCCCCCTCTTCAGGGATGCAGTGCCGTCGTGCATCACCAACCTCCTCAAGGAGCAGTGCCTAACACCCCTGCTTCAAGGGTTCGACTGGTCCAAATGGTGCTTGGCTCGGCCTCAAGGAGCCTGGGCCGCCTGGGTGGATCGAATGAGATCATTCTTCGGTGAGGAGTGGAAAGCCCTCGGCATCTATGATGCCATCCTGCTCTCGACCATGGAAATTACCATGGACAAGGAGCTGCTTATGGCGGCCTTGACCCTATGGTGTTCGGCCACCAACACCATGGTCCTTCCATTCGGACCCCTCGGCCCTACAATCCTTGACATCTCGGCTATTCTTGGGACTCCACCATCCGGTCTCCCAATCGACGCCGCCCTCTCTGGATGCCCCTCCCTCCTTGACCTGAAGGCGCTTTTCGACGAGCGGGCCGTCGAAACACTCAGCCGAGGAGATCGAGAGCCTTCCAGAGAAGAAGTTCAGAAGCTTCATAAGAACTTCTTCAACTATAATACTCTGATTCTCCACTTCGCCGGCCGAGGCGAGGAGAGTCTCAGGAAGGGAGAACATGAAGCCTTCCTCTTCTATTGGTACAACAAATTTATTTGTTGTACCAGGTCGAACAAGTGCCTGGTCGAGAATATGCCGGTGGCCCAGGCCCTGGCTAGTGGTCACTCTCTGGCGCTTAGCCCGGCTATTCTTGCCAACCTCTTTCGTTGCTTGGCCGAGACGACCATCAACAAGATTGACCCGCACCAGAATGGGCCCCTCTGGGTTTTCCAACTCTGGCTGCAGGTCTATTTCTCCACTCTTTGGCCTGAGGTCCCCGCTTTCCAGCGCTCGGCCGCCCTCGGCCCCCAACTGGCCTCTCGACCGGCTCCTCCTCACCGGGCTGACGAGGTCCTTAAACACTTTTTCAGCCTCGACATTCTTTCGGACGACGAGTTCTTGGTGTGCCGGCGTCAGGAGTACCCTGCTTCAATCGGGCTCCCGACGGCAACTTGGGCCTTCGTCAGTCCTGGGGCTCAATTGTACTGGCTCGCGACCTTCCCCTTGGTTGCGATGCCCGCCGAGCCGGTTGGGAGGTCTACCAACCCCATTTTGTCGCCCGGCAGCTCGGCTACCTCCAAGGTTGCCCCGTACCCCTGATCGTCTCTCGTTCCCTCCTGAGCCGGGGACGTCTTTCTGGTTCTTCCGAGAGGGAGTGCCGGACGACGGAGCAAGAGTTTCAGGACCGGTGCAAGAAGTTTCGTCTTCGGCCAACCGTTCCGGAATCCTTGGGCACCGACACTTTTGGGGATTGGTGGGATGAGTATACCGGCGACTTCTTCAGCGCCACGGCCGAGGACGTGGTGAGCAAAGTGTTTGGTGACCGGCCCAGACCAGCGCTCTCGACCCAACCTAAGGAGTCGGCCCAAGGTATATTGTTGACTACTTTGCTACTTCAGAAAAAAAAACTCACTTGTCCTCGTTACTAATTACTTTGCTATTTCAGGGGGTCGCGGGTCCTAAGGCCACGGCTGAAACGCCGATCCACCCGCAGGACGAAGAATCCTCCCATTCCTCCACAGGAAGTCTCTTCGGCCTTTGTAAGTCTCGCTTTTTGTTGTGTTGATTTTTTTTTATCACATGGTATTTAAAGCTATTAAATGTCAGGTGCCCGAACATTCATTTCACCGGCAATTTTATGCGCCGAGGGGCGTTGTCTATATTTCCTGGCCGCCGTCGTGGCCATCAAATGTAGATGACCTCCATCGGCCGCGTGAATTGCGTAGCGGTCTAAGGCACTAGGCTCGGCCATTAAGTTCCCTGGGTTCGAGCAATGACCCAGAGGGCATGGCCGAAGTCTCCTCTCGGCAGGTCTAAAACAATTCCCTTTTTCTTTATGCACTATACCATGATGTCTACTTTCCTTCACAAAGTTCTCTTTTTATGTGCAGCCGTCGTGGGAAGTGGAGCTTGACGCTCTTCTTCAGAGCACGACCGGTGAGGCCGGCTCTTCTGCTCCTCCCGCCGAACCAGCGGGCGCTGTGCCCGAGGCTGAAGTCTTCGTGAAGCTGCACGAAGTCTTGTCGCTGACTGCCTCCCAAGCTCTCCGGTGCAAGGGCCTTGACTCTGTTGGAGAGTGTCTCAATGACCTCGCCAGCGGTGGTCATCTGAGCCCGGAGGGCATCTCTTTCCTAACCGACCTCCTGGAGCGGACTCGGCAACACTTCCTTACCTTCGAGCGTGCCCTACAGGCCGAGGACGATTTGAAGGTAGCCAAGGTCGCTCATGAGGCTGGCCGAGTAGAGATGGAGGCTTTCAAGGCAAAGAAAGCAAAGCTGACCGAGTTTGATCGCCAGATCTCTGACCTCCAGCGCCAGATTTCTGACCTTCAACGCCAAAGGTCGGCTGCTGCTTCCGAGCTTGAGAAGGATTTTGAGGCTAACAAGGCTCGGCTGACGGCCTTTGCTGCCGGCGCACGGCGTATCCAGCAACTGCAGTGCAACAAGAAGACGCGGCAGGCTGAGATAATTTTGAGCGAGGCGAAGTGGCTGGAGCTGAAAGCTGCCCTTGAGACTTTCCTCCCCTCGACCCCTTAGGAATTTAATCATTGCATTTGTTCTCTTGTAATGATTTTTTGTTATCAATACAATGGTCATTTTGCTATTAATACAATGGTTGTCTTGCTATTAATACAATGATTTTTTGGATAATACTTCTTTAAAAACTTTCCATTAATCGGCAACTTATGAACTGAACCCGTCCGGTCTCTTAGATGATATGCCCCCTTGCCGAGGACTTTGTGAACGATGAATGGCCCTTCCCAATTCGGCGACCACTTACCAAATCTGGGGTCTTTAATCCCAACAGGCAACACAGTTTGCCAAACCAATTCCCCTTCACCGAACGTTTTTTGTCTCACACGCTGGTTATATGCTCGCTCGGCAATTTTCTTTTGTGCAACCAACAAGTTACCCGCGTCGATTCGACTTTCTTCTAAGTCTTCCAACTCTTGCCGCATCGCTTGACTGTATTCAATACTGCATAAATCACTCTGCTCGATTACTCGTAACGAGCTTATACTCAACTCGACCGGTAACATAGCATCGTGTCCATAAGTTAACGCGTAAGGAGTGGTTCCAGTGGCCGATCGGGGTGAAGTTCGGTATGCCCATAATGCTTCGCTTAACTTCAAATGCCACAAACCAGGTTTCTCTTTTACCATTTTTTCAAGGATGCCGATCAACACTTTGTTGCTTGCCTTGGCCTGTCCGTTTGCCTGTGGGTAGTATGGCGTAGATTGCTCGAGTCGGATATTCAAACTTGCCGCGTATTCCCTAAACCTATCGGCCGTAAATATAGTACCATTATCAGTTATGATCGTTTCTGGCACGCCGAATCTGGTCACAATATTCTCCTCTACGAAGTTGCATACCTCTTTAGCCGTTAATTCGGCGTATGACCTTGCCTCGACCCACTTAGTGAAATAGTCAGTTGCTACAATTATCCATGCGTGTTTCGCTGCCCCCGATGATGGCGTGATTTTGCCAATTACATCCATTGCCCAACCCCTGAACGGCCACGGTTTAGTAACCGAGTGTAGCAATTCGGCCGGGGCTCTCTTCACGGGTCCATGAATCTGGCATGATATGCATTTCCGTGCATACTCGATGCAATCATTTAATATATTGGGCCAAAAATAACCGTGTCGTCGGAGTAACCAACGCATCTTTCGTCCAGATTGGTGTGCTCCGCAAATTCCTTCATGTACCTCGGCCATTACTTGGGCAGCCTCGTGTGGGCCGAGGCACAATAGTAGTAAACCATCCTCGCCCTTGCGATATAATTCATTTTGATACGACACGTAATTCGTGGCGAGCACCTTCGTTCTTCGGTCGTGTTTCCCATTGGGGTTATCGAGGTATCGTAACATCGTCCTTCTCCAATCATCTGGTTCTACTTCGACAGCACATACTTCTACGGGATCTCCTCGTTCTAGTAGGGATGGGAGCGACATTACCCTTGTACTTATTACGTGCGCGCGTTGGAGAGTTTGCTGATTGATCAAGGCGGGGTACGAGCGTTGACCCGTGTTCGCAATTCTCACAATTCGACCTAGTTTGCCCCCCATGAGTTGTGCTCCGGAGGCAATCTGGGCGAGTTCATCGGCGTCAGTATTGTGGATACGTGAAATGTGTTCAAATGTGATTCGTTCGAATGACTCGGCCAGGTAGGTGGCGACCATGTGATAGGGAGCTAAAGTACAACTCATGCAACGAAACACGCCGTTCAGTTGGTTAATCACAAGTTCGGAATCACCAAGGACAAGAATGCGGGGGGCCCGCAGATCGTGTAAAACATGGAGGCCGATAATGAGGGCTTCATACTCGGCCTGATTATTGGTGCAGCTGAAATCTAACTTGAGAGAAAAATACCATCGGCAGTGATCAGGCGACTGAATTGCGATACCAACACCTGCCGAGGTCGAAGTACTGGAACCATCAAAATGCATAGTCCAATGGTTATCACGTGTGGTGACGAAACCGATGTCGACATCGCCCCCCTCAAAACCATAAGGGGATGGGTGTTGTGCCAGGAAGTCGGCGAGGGCTTGCCCCTTGACGGCCTTTTGTGGTACATACTGAAGGCTGAACTCGGATAAGGCGAGTGTCCATTTCCCAATTCGGCCTTTGACCATAGGCCGAGTCAGCATGTAACGAATTACATCGGTTTGGGCGATGACCTGCGTGACTGTGGGGAGCATGTAATGCCGAAGCTTGGATGCGGCGAAAAACAACGCTAAGCAAAGTTTTTCGACAGGGGAATAATTAAGTTCTGGTGAATTCAGGTTTCGGCTACGGTAAAAGATAGCTTGTTCGCGTCCGACATTATTATCTTGCGCGAGGAGGCAACCAATGGATTCGGCGGCTGCCGAAATGTATAATTTAAGGGGTTTGTTGCGACAAGGTGGAACGAGCACGGGCGGAGTGGAAAGGGCCACCTTGATTTCCGTAAACGCAGTTTGATGCTCTTCGCGCCATTCAAATTGGTCATTCTCCTTCAATTTAAGGAGCGTAGAGAATGCTTTCATTTTACCGGCCGAATTGGCGATGAAACGTCGGAGGAAATTTATCTGCCTGAGTAACGACTGGAGCTATTTCTTTGTCGTCGGAGGTGGGGCGCTAATGATGGCGCGAGCTTTATTTTCATCGACCTCGATGCCGTGACGGTGTACCAAAAAACCTAGGAAATTACCGGCCGAAACACCGAAAGCACACTTGGCCGGGTTCATCTTGAGGTTGTTTTTGCGCATGCGAAGGAACGCTTGCCTCAGGTCGTCCAGGTGTGTTTGACGACGCTTGGATTTTACAACCACATCATCGATATAAACTTCGATGATTGTACCGATTAAGTCATGGAAGATCATATTCATGACGCGTTGGTATGTGGCGCCGGCATTCTTGAGGCCGAAAGGCATGACTACCCATTCATAAGTACCAAGTGCCCCCGGGCAACGGAAAGCCGTCTTGTGGACGTCAGCTTCGGCAATGAAAATCTGGTTGTAACCCGCATGACCGTCCATAAAAGATAGCAGTTCATGATTAGCTGCGGCATCAATTAATAAATCTGAGATCGGCATCGTATATTCGTCCTTGGGAGTAGCCAGATTTAGATTACGGAAATCGATGCAAATGCGAAGGGCACCGTTTTTCTTTAACACGGGGACGATATTGGCCAACCACTCGACATACCGAGCGGTTCTAATAAACCCGGCTTTCAGAAGCCGAACTAATTCTTCCTTAATGCCGAGTTGTACTTCGTTCGAAAATCGGCGAGGAGGCTGTCGAAAAGGCTTACACCCCTCCTTGATGCGTAGCTCATGCTCGACAAGGTTTCGGTCGAGGCCGGGCATTTCATGATAGCTCCACGCAAAGCAATCTTTAAATTCGTGGAGTAGCTTACGGAGTTCGATCTTCATGGATGGTGGGAGTAACGCACTAATAAACAATGTTCGAGGATCCTCGGTCGTGCCTACGTTAACTTCTTCTAACGGGTCCTTGACTTGAGGTCGATGGTCTTCGAGTTCGGCCGGCGCAGCCTGAACTTTATCGAAAGATAGAACGGGGCCATTATCTACTTCGGCCAGAAATTCGATTAAATTTACGCCAAAATGTGGTTGCTTTGTAATGGCGTACCAATGGGCCAGCAGACGTTCCATTGTAGATGATCCTCGGTGTGTTCAATCATCGGCATTGATGACTAAGTTCGCCAAACCAAGTCTCGCCGAATCCTGTTGGACAGTCTCGGCGCCGACCTTAATCACTTTTTGTACTGAAATTCTCGTCGGCCACCCATCCTCGTTGAGGCCTTGGAGGGTGATGTAACCGACGTGATCATCATAATAGCGAGCCTGAATCATGTTGGTTTCAAATGGTTGGTTATCGGCTGGGTGAACTACGACCGATTTGCCATCCCAAAAGATGAGGACTTGGTATAACGATGAAGGAATGCAACTGGTTTGGTGGATCCAGTCGCGGCCGAGTAATGCGTTATAATCGGTCTTGGAATCAATGATAAAGAATGCCGTCATGTGTTGACGACCGGCAATGCTAACTTCCAACGGGAGCACCCCTTTGGTCTGAGATTTGTCACCAACAAAGCTGCTCATAGTGATCCCCGACGGAATGAGTTCATTATCAGAACGGCGTAAAGCCTTCATGATGGATATTGGCATAATGTTGACTGTGGCTCCACAGTCGACAAATACTTTAGAAATGGGAAAGCCTTCGATGTGAGCCGTGACGTACAACGGCTTCAGGTGTTGGAGGTTAACCGAAGGGGAGCGGGGAAATAGCTCGGCCAAAGCTGCCTTAAGGTTATCCCCGCTCTGGCTTTCTCTGTCGTCGTCGTTTGCGACGAAGTCTACTTGTGTTGCTTCCTCGGCAACTACGTCCCCGTCCAAGAAGCTTGACTGGTGGGTACTTGGTTGGAATTCAGCTGGTAGAACGTGGACCATACTGATCTCCATATGTTCGAGGACCGAGGGGCCCATTGGGTCATGGTCGTCGTCTTCTGGGGAACTATCCCCTGTAGCAGTCGTCGGAAAATCCTCAATCAAACTTTTGAGTTCCTCGGTAAGAGCCGATATCTGAGATGTAGGAACCAAATCAAGTGCCGGCGAGCCATTTCCTTCGGCGATGTGGACTACCGAAGATTTATGTTGGTCCTTTGTTACACGGGCTCGTTCTTCATATGCAATACTGGCGTTCCTCGTGTCTAGATATGTATCCAAACGTGCTATCCATTTTTCCTCATCGGCCGTGAGGCCGAAGAGCGATACAGCCGAGAAGACTTCGAAATGATAGCATAAATGTTGAAGGTCTTCGAGCGAAAAGGGTAATTCGGCGGTGTCGATATCTGTATAAGGATCGACCTCAAAACCAAGGACCCGAGCCTCCCGTATATGTTGAAACCTAGCTTTAATGGCTGGATCAGAAGTTTTCTGGATAATTTGCTCGGCATCAGGACAAGTTAGCGCTAAGTCGAGGGCTTCCTGACATGCCTTGGGTAATCCGTACAAGTCATTGGCGGAGTGTTTCTTATGAAACTCCCGCATGTATTCCAGGGATTCACCGAGGAATGGAGGGTGTAAGTTGCGCCGTATTTTAATAAACGGCTCACGCGGTGGTAACGGAGAAAGTTTCCTTTCGGCCTCTTGTCTAAAATACTCTAGACGAGCTCTCGTTTCCCCAGGCCGGAGAAGGATCTTGATACGTTTCTCAGCCTCCTCAATGGTGGTTTCGAAACCGGCAGCTGCTACTTTCTTCCCTTCGGCTAACTCGGTCATGATAGTCGGGGTTGGCCGTTCGCTACTATCTTCCACGGCCTTTTTTGGTTGCCATTGGTTGGCCGGGCTGGCCTGCACTTCTCGTCGCCGAGCCATGCAATTTATCCGTTGACGACGACGTTTTTGGGATTTGGACAGCGCCGTATACAAACCAGTCGGAGAATTGTAACTGTACCAGCGTTGATCCGATGTCCTTGGTGGTTTGAAAGTTTTGCGATCGGCTGGTAATCCCGAACTGTTGGCATTGCGCGAGTAATAATCCTCATTATAGAAAGGTGCGTCGAAATCAAGACGCCACCTGACCGAGGTCTGGTCTTTCGGCTGTACTTGTGGGCCGAGTCGATCAAACACTTGACGTCGTGGACCTAATCCCTTTGATGTTGTTATAGGGGCCGTGGATGGTGTTGAAGATTTCTTCCCAGGTTCAACTGGTGTTTTACAATGGTCACATAAAACCTTCGATCCACAAGTTTCGTCGGACTTTGACCTTGTCATTGGCTCATCGGCGGGTCGCACTGATTGTTCCGTTGGTGGTGCATTTGAAAATATTTCAAGCTTTAGTCTTGTTCGACCATTTTGTTGACGGATATGCTGCACCGGGACATATTCGGCCTTCCCCTTGTTTTTGGGAAGGTGAGCATCCACCATACCAATCGTTGTTGAAGGGAAAGGATTAACATCAACCGCCATCTTTTCCGGAAATTTCAACTTTCCCTTTTCGATCCAACTTTGAATTGTGTCCCGGAACACAACACAATTATTGGTCGCATGTTTATTAGAATTATGATACTTGCAGTATATCTTTCCTTTCAATTCATCGGCCTTAGGGATAGTATGTCCCGACCGAAGCTTGATGATTTTTGCTGCCAGTAATTGATCGAAAATTGCATCAGCTTTGGTGATATCAAAAGTGTATACTTTTGATGACTTACTCGTTTCCTCGGCGGCCAAACGGGTTTTGGCGTCTTTGGTATTTACTTGCGCCAAAGCCTTGTACACATAGGGTTTGTCTATTATTATCTCGGCCGCATCCACACTAGCATACTGAGGGTCTTCACTTTCGGCCGATGCATAGCTCACCGTGGGGTTCTTATACAACGTCCCCCGGGATGGTGACTTTGATATCTTTTCTTCTCAGAGCAGATACTCATATTGTTCGAATATTTTCCCCCAGAAACTTCTTTTTGTACTCCACGTCTAATTCGTTAAGGGCGATCCTGACGAACTCCACTTCGGGGAGTGGCACTCGGCACCAATTCCTGGCCGATTTAAACCTTGTTAAGTATTCCATTGGAGATTCATCAGATGCTTGAGCCATTCTGGCCAAGGATGATACGGACATCTCCATCCCTGGCCGATAGAATTGTTCATGGAACTTTTCGACCAACTCTTCCCAACTCTGCACGGAGTTGGGTGGAAGATTAATGTACCAGGCGAAAGCTGAGCCTGTCAATGAAAAGTTAAACAACCGTAGTTTGTAAAAATCGCTATTGACGTCCCCACACTGCGCTGTGAACCGAGCCACATGTTCTAGTGAGGATAAAGATGATTCCCCGGTGAAGAGGCTGAAATCGGGGATCTTAAATCCTCGTGGGTATTCAAACCTTTCCACATAAGCCGGGTAGGGGTGAATGAATTTTGGAAACTTCGGCCCTTTCTTTAGGGCCGAATCAATCATTCTCTGGACTTCGGTCACGTTTATAGAAGCGACTTCTTCTCCCTGGCTCGGTCCCTCGGATCTATTTCCTGGTCCTCTTCGTTCTAAGGGGACTGGTTGCGACCAAACGGATCCTCTCTCGGCTGGTATAGGCACATTCGTCGGGAGCTGCCGAGGTTGGCCGACCTGGCCATCTTCGAAGGCTTTACTAACCAGTAGTTCAATCATTCTGGTCTGTGTATCGCTGTTACTACGTATGGCGTCTAGCAAATCATTCATCTTCTGACCAATCGACTGCTCGACCTGACGATATTGTTCATCCAGTCGTCTTCGAAGGAATGTCCTAGTTGGTGGATCAGAACCTTCCCCACCATCGTCATCACAATCTTCCACAATCCCTTCCATGAACATTCCAGGTGTTTGATTTGGGACTGCTGGGTTGTAAGGTTGCCCGCCGAGACAGACTTCATTCTCTCGGCGTGTTACACTTGTGGCCTCGGGCGGCGCCACTATGATCGGATTTTTTGTAAAGTGCAAATCCTGCCCAAGGCCTTGCACTGGCAAGTCAGTCGTTAACTTTCCCATGGTTGTTTTCTGCTTCGTAGACCGTGTCTCAATGGTCATGAACTCCGAAGGTTTAGCACAAAGGTCCCACCGGGCGTGCCAAAATGTTGACCCTAAAAATTACAAAACCTACATGGCGCGCAGGCCGAGTAACTAATAAGCTAACTACGTCCTTCGGTCGAATGCGGGGCGTGCCAACTCGTCGGCCGAGCCTGGCCGAGGAGTAAAATTTGTTGATGTAGCTTTGAGCGCGTCGCTGACTTCTTTAACTTGCGATTGCGACCGAGGAAGGAACACTCTCGGTCTCTGGGTTCTACAGCCTGAAGACAAGGCTGCTAATTCTGCGGAGTTCACAAATCGTCCGAGCCCGATTCGGTTACTGTGATTATATTCGTGAGAGTATAAGCACGTCGAATCGAGACCAAGGTGTATTGGCACAGGTACTCGAACGTGATGTATGTCTTGATGGTAAACGTAGTTCGGCCGTCGGAATGCCGAACCCACCCTGAAACTCACTTGTGAGTATCCAATCATAAAACCACTCGGCGACCAGTACGCCGAGCAATGTAATTCGTAACACCTAACTATGCCGAGAAGGCTAGCAGGGTGACCTCTGCCAACAAAGGTTCGAAAACCTTTCTCGACCGAGACTTGGATAGATAATCGGTCGACCTCGACGCAGTGCTGTTTATCCAAACTGAAGATGCTTCTCGGTTGGCTGATTCTGCGGCAGCAGTGCTGTTTATCCAAACTGAAGGTGCTCGCCGGGTGCTTCCACAGTGCTGTTTATCCAAACTGAAGGTGTGTCGGCGGGGAAAAGAAAAGGAAAAAATCTCAAGGTGTTGAGAGGTTTTGCGCAGGGCAATTGTATGCTGATTTGAAGGTCCTTTCTGTTTGCATGATTTCTTGTATTTATAGTGCCCCATTCCTTGAAACCGACTCCGATTTGGATTGGGAGTCCTTGTCCCATTTCGCTTCTTCCTCGAACAAACCTACTCCTACTGGGATTCTGAATTTTCCTTCTTTCCGGGACTTCATTCCTTGCTGGTCGAGAATCCTAGTTGCACCAGGACTTCCTCGACCTTTCTATTTATCTGGACTACTTATGATAGGATTTGGCCGACCCTGTTAGCTGGTTCGGGCCCTATTATCCGGCCCATAGTATTTATCATCTCCTTGGGCCGAGCACATCCTGCTGCTCGGCCCAGCAATAATATTTTGGGCCCAAACAGATACTAAATACGAAGTAGGATTTTGGCCTAACTCAATGGAATCCAACTAAGAGGTGGTCGTGCTGGGTTTCCAGACATATAATTAGGTTATATTTAATTTGAATAACTAATTATGTAGTGGAAAATAATAAATAAGCATACTATTTAATCCCAATTACATTTCTGGTTTGATATAGTCGATTATGTAACAAATAAAGATGATGAAGAAGTTAACTTACTTGAATCCTTAGCCATATACGTTCCGTTTAATTGGACCATTCTCAAGCTTGCTATCTTCATCACGTGAAGCTCTCCTATTGTTGATCCTCTAAACTCGATACTGATAATCTAAGAACAGATGACGGACTGATTGATATAAATGTGATAGCAATATCTCTCACTTGGATCAATAGGAATGGGTGACACACAAGATGTTTTGAATTATGATTTTTCACTCTTTTCTTTAAGGGACAAAACTGATTGCATTTCAACTTATGGACATATAAGAGAAAAATAAGGGGTATATATAGACTCCATAGTAGCACCTTTTAGGGTTTTCTGCTATGGGATTTGTCCCATGCATCAACCCTTTCTTCATTTGCCGTCTTGGGCTTCTGACTTGGACCTTTTTTCATTAATACAGCCCAATTATTTATTATAATTAAAACTATGTCCAATAGACCTAAATAATTAATATAATAAATAATTCATTATATCTAATCATCGTTCTACCAAATGCTAGTTAACGTTGACCAATAAGTACTTTGCATAGAGATTTTCGAGATGAATTTTTAAGTGGCTTCAAATAATTTATCCTTCGATCGAACAATTACTAGAAGTCAATAAGTTTCTTATTGCTTATTTATGTATCTCTGTGAACTAGTGAGGGCTTCGAGGTGAAGTAAAGTTTGAAATTGGTACTAGGCGAAATATCGTGTAAATAAAATATGATATGTTGGACTGACTAGTCAAGCACACTAGTCAACTAAGACAGATTTGTTAGTCAACCAAACATAGATTATATAATCCAATTTAAGTTACCAATACATGTCTTAGTCAACACTTCACCAGTTCATTTTATGTTGGTATTGTGTTGACTGAGCATGACTATGTGCACAAATCTATTAACAAGTTAAGAGGTGCATGTAGCATGTACAAATAGGTGACATGTGAAAAGTAATAAAAGATTTTCAATGTGAGATCCCACATCGTCCAGGGGAGTGGATCCTGTGAGCCTTATATGTATATTCCCATCTCTACCTAGCACGAGGCCTTTCGGGAGCTCACTGGCTTCGAGTTCCATCAGAACTCCGAAGTTAAGCGAGAAGCGCTCAAGAGCAATCCCATGATGGGTGATCGACTGAGAAGTTCTCGTGTGAGTTCCCAAAAACAAAACCCTGAGGGTGTGGTAGGGGCCCAAAGCGGACAATATCGTGCTACGGTGGAGTCGAGCCCGGGAAGTGGTCCCACCCAGGTCAGGATGTGACATTCAACACAAGAAGTTGTTGGCCAGAAAAATCTATCTATAGGTTAAAAAACTGAGGACTCTCCACTGGGTCCAATCCACTAGTACAAATAAGGTTCTTACAAAGTACCATACAAAGCTTAGTTCTTAGACCTAATCTACTGAGTAGCTTTATCTTTGTGAAACCTTACTTTCCACGAGATGAGGATCCATTCGGTCTTCACAAAGAGGCAGCTTTTACCTTGAACTCAACCTATGCAGATGATGTTATGATGATGATATGAAAATCTGGATTCAATGACTAGTCCATTTCTCCAATCAAATAGTTGAAGGAAGAAATTGATGAGAATCCAAAAACGAGCCAATGTTGAAGTTCCTTTCGAGTGCAAATATAAGGATAGTATAGCGGCACAAGTAAAGGTGTCGAACCACAAGGACTGAGAAACAACTTTGTAAAACATTTGACTCTTACAAAATAGCATTAGTTAAAGATTCCTATGACTTAATATGGGGGGTTTGAGTAATTTTGGAAAAGAAACAAAAACAGAAAGAAAAGGGAAAAATTAGAACTATCTAAAAACAAACCTAAGACATGGAATAGGTTAAAAACATTTTAGGACATAAATCTGACTTCAAATAAACAAAGGCCTTCCCCTAAACATTCCTGAATCAGTGATATGATCTTTTAACTTATCCCTTTCAAATGCACAACTAAGATGTTCACATACCTAGTATGGCATATAACTATATTGTATGAATCCTCTCTTACTTCGCATGTTAGATGCATGGCATATACATAAAACTTATATTTATAGGTGCAACCTAGCATGGCATATACTTAGATTAGCACCTAGAAATTTGATGGGAGCATATTTATGCGACTTTGTTAGCTTGTTTCTTTGCATTTACATAGTTAGTTTCTATTTATTATAGTGATTTAAGCTATTTTCATGTGTTTGTAGGTCTAAATGGCAAAAGAGGCAAGAAAGTGCATTTTGGTGCATTTTAGAGCAGTTTTAGGCTTGGAATGGATAGCTTGCATATGGAACAAGGTGGATGGACGAATTTGAAGTCAAAAGAGGCTAGGAACATGCTACAAATCTGGAGAAACAAGTTCAAGACAAAGAAGATAAGGAAAGAGCAAGAAACATGGAACATTATCCAAACTACCTTATCTTATCCAAACCTTATCCAACCTTATCTTATCGTATCCTATCCTAATCTTTTGCTACCTTAATTCCTGCTGCAAGGAGGGCATCCAAATGACATTAGAACGCCTAAATATCAGGTTTCTAGAAGCACTATCCTTCTCCTACATTGATCCCACACCTTTCATCCCTTTCCTTCTAGAAATCTGCCACATTACCCTTTCTAGAAGGCCTATTCCCTACTGTAGGTTTTGAATCCCTTTTCTCCTCCGTGTAACCCTAGTCTTTTTCCCCTAGGATTGTGCAATCCTTTTCCCTTCAGAAATTGTGCAAAATCCTAGCCTATAAATACATGTCTTTGCCGCATATATCAGACCACCCACCATCCATCATTCACCACAATTCACAACACACATCCATCATACACACAAATCCTTTTTGTGCAGCAACTTAGAAAGGAGAAAGGAGAGGAGAGCCTTAGCCGTGCCATCGCATTCAAGCTTGGATTGTTGGAACGTTTGTAGGTGTATTCTATTCTTTGTTTTCAATGTTTAAATTTAATTATCTTTGTTTTGTGAACATGAGGAACTAATTTCTTTTTAGCTAGAGGTGAATTCAAAGCCATGAATATATATGTGATATGAATTGATTTCCTCCAATTATTGTTTCGTAAAACATGAATGCGATTTACTTATCTGTTTGATTGATAACTTATTCTTGTATGTTGATTAAGGGTGCACACTTAGTTTGCATGCATGAATTTGATGCTAGAATATAAGGGAATTTCACCTAATTGTTATGAACTTATATTTACAAGTAGTGGAGGTTGCTAGTCACAATCGTGTTAAGTAAATCCATGGTAGGAGTATCATGCAGTTCATAGTTACGAATGTCAGGTCAATGCTTATGATTTTCACAAAGCTTAATGATCTTTGATTGTATCTCTATTATGTTGCTCATGTACGGAACTTGATAAGAATAATTTGGTTGCTGATGCGTATTCCATCCAATTCAATGAATTTAGGAAAATCTGAAAGTTAATTTATGCTTTTCATGATTAATTTGGGGCATTGTCCTTCATGGTTTATAGGAATAATAACTGGATATCGATTTATATGCATATGTGTCATGTGTGGAGAAGGACCCTCTAGCTAGCCATTCACCCATTTAAACACCCAATTTAGTTCAAATTGTTTAGAGTCTTTAAATCTGTTTGTTTTTACTTTAATTTCTCGTGTTTACTTAGTTAGAACCTGTTTTAATTTGTTTCTTTTTAGTGTTTGGAGTCAACGTAAGTTAGAATTCATCCAAATCACTATCTAGTTCTTGTTTTGAGTCAAGCTAACTTAGTTTTGTGCTATTTGAGTCAATTTAGCTTGTTTTGAGTTGTTTAAGTTTAGTTTTCTATTTTTGAGTCTAGTTTAGTGTTTTTGAGTCTAATTTGAGTAGATTAGCATCCCTTGTAATCCCCGGCCTAGAACGATCCCTACTTACACATACTACAATTATAGGGTTTAATTTGTGTGCTATTATATATATCACATCAAAACTCATTAAGAACAAAGAGGATTATGAACATCACATGAACCCTAGAACATGGCATTTATCCTAGAACTTCATGGAATCAATTACATGATTAGTTCTGAACCTAACCACATGTTGCTAATGAATGAAAGAAGATATGGCAGTCATCCTTATCATTCTCAACAGAAAGCAAACATAAAAAAGGTAGCTAAGCTTGAAAATATGTGCTTGAAATGATTGAAACAGAAAACTGATTCTAGCTTGCAAATGAAATGATAAACTAAAACTGCATCATAACATTAATTCAATTATGTCTAGGGCTTCAAAGTAACCCTAAGTATCCATAAACTAAATTAAAAACATAACAAAATACATAAAAAATTAGGAAAGCTAGAACCTAGAAATTGCTCAAGGCTGAAAACTCCTGCTCTCTCCAGATTCTCCTCAGATTTTGTCTTTCTCTCCTATTAAAAGTCTTAGGAGTTTTCTAACATCTGACACATTTACATCCTTGAATTGACTATCATTTATAGCTCATAACAACCAACTTTTAGTATTGGAGTAACTGAAAACTAGTTGTTATCAAAATTTATAGCTGAGCAGCTCCTCTTTATTCTGTCATAACTTCTTGTCGAAACCTCCAAATCACAAGCTGCAAAGACTTAGGGGCAAAGCTCTTAGGACTTAGGGGCAAAGCTCGCAATTTGGTTGTTCTGCAAGGGCCTTTTCTGGCAAATCTTGGGCCACTTGTCACAATATTCAAAATAAGATGACTTCTGCAAGCCCTTACTTTCATCTTGAAATACAATATAAACAACAAAATACCTTGTGATGCATAGAGATTTTAAGTCAAAAACCTAAGTAAAAGAGGACATATAAATATAACTTTATGCACTCAACAACCAATAAGCAGATTTGAAACTTAGAAAAACTCGACCACTAATTTAATGCAAAACAATGAAGACAATACAACCCTATTATACGATGATTGGGTGTTTAATGCATGAAAATGGTTTGCAAATAGGGTTTCTTAAATGAAGAACAAGGAGGAAGTTGAAACTTTAATGTGCTCTCTCTTTCTCTCTCACTCTCTCTCTCACTCTCTTTTTTTCTCTCTCTCTCTAGTTGGAAATGTGCCCTAAAACCAATCATATGATGATACTTTACGAACATTTCACATGTTAAACTAATCTGATTTAATATATAGGGCAAAGATTATTGTTTTAAGCCGTCATATATAAATGTTATATGCTTAAACGATAAGTCCAAGGAATATGTAATTAGGAGAATGTGATCTAAATAAGTTAGATTCATGAGACCATTCTCTTTCGTATACATATCCTAAACGTTCTTGATTATAGGATTGCCAATTGGGCATTGATAGTCCGTTAAGATCAGTATGTGCTATGTATTCTCTTAGGGAGAGTGACTGGTCTCGAATCATTGGTGTGACTGACACCAAGACAAGCATGTTGGTGCTCAATAGCGAATGAGTCCACTGAATGCGATCAATAAGGAGTTCTCATACTCATGTCACATGAGAACTCATGGTTGAGATAATGCAAGGTAGTCATTTGACATGAGGCATTATAGTTGTCTTGTGATTAGGTCCTTGATCTTTGACTATGTCAAAGTCACTCCATAAGAGGGTGTCCACGGCATCATTGGGGTTAACCACTTAGGCATGGAGGCAAGTGAATGCGCAACAAGGGATCTCTAACCTTCAAACCGTTTGAGGGAGAATACTCTATGATATGATTAAGAATCTCTGGCCAGAGTATGAATGAGATTTAGGAAGTCGTTCCAAATCACATTCAAGGTAATCATATAAGTAAGAGAATCATATTGGATAGTAGACATGAATGAACTATCAAACCAAACAATGTGGTCAAGAGTATTGTATTAGAGAAAAACCGTATTGCATTGAAATCCCAAACTGAATAGGTTCTCCAACCTCTTCTGATTAGCTTGGGTAGCCATGACATACTGCTAGGTGTCACTCATGATTTGTGGAAGCCCTAAAGTTTATAATCGCTAAAAGGAGAATTGAAAGTAAGTTTCAATTCACAATTGATTTGAAGAGTTCTAATCGCCCACTGCTTCACTAAAAGGAACCTAATGGATCGCACACCATGTAAGGTAATGATTGAAGGATATAACGGAGATGAGTAAAGACAATTAAATGGTTTAATTGTATATGGCAAAGATTAATTAATATGTTAATTAATCAAACGAATAAGTTCGTTTTTAACCTTGAGTTAGTGTTGGGCCTTAAAGCCCAAATGGGCTTCGAATCATCAAGCCCATTAGCTTAAATTGTACGACAACTTAACAACCAAAATTCAAGAAGCCCAAAACAGCCCAAAGGCTTGGGAAAACAGGCCATAGAGAGAGGAAGGGCCTTTTGATCCAATATGCACACAAAAGTTGAAAGCATAGAAAGGGTATCTTTGCTCCATCCTCATTAGAGTTTTTTCCAAGGATGAAAAGTGAGAACAACTCTCTCTCTTTTCTCTCTAAGACAACCGGCCATCATGGGAGAGTTTACTAGCATCTAACTCTTTCGTGGCCACTCATCTTTTTGCTCAACCATCCTTGGTGTCGGAACTTAGAGATCTCCAACTTTCGGGACTTTTGGAGAAACCAATTCTTCCATCCATATCCAAGAAGGCATGGAACCAAGAAGCAAATTTCCTCCATCCACATCCTTGGAGCCAAGGAGCAAGGTGACAAAGGAAGAAGGCCCTCACATGGGTGATTAACCTTTGCTAAGCAAAAAGGTGCTTCAAAGGTACAAAGAAAGCTCAACTCTTTCTCTTAGATCTTGAGTTGAGTCTTGGTTCACAATAACTACTAGGCTTTGAATTTCATGGGTTAAGTTTTGTTTTTGAGTGCATACAAGCATGATTCCGCCTTTAATTGTTAATTGCATGTATAGATGTTGCTCAAATGAACTAGTTTTCACAAATATTTCCTTAATCTCTTTCTCTCTCTCTCTCTCTCTGTCTCTCTCTTTAGGAAAATAAATCTGAAAACCCCTCCAAAAAAAGGAACCAGCTAGGGATCTTAACCCAAAAAGCTTTTGTTTGTTTTTCAATCAACGAGGGACATATATCGGGCTTCAAAACGATTTGAAAAGATCAAGCATGAGGAACAACACATTCAACAAAAAGGTGTCTGTTAGCCCATATGGGATGTCTTAAATTACATGCCCAACTAGCTGGAAAGTAGTGAACAATTTTGAGGAGAGAACAACACTGATCAGAATGAAACAAAAATATTTAGACGTGAAATGTATATGAATTATCGAACCTTACTTGAGATGATGTACCACATCCTTGAACTCTTGTCTTCAGCAACTTAAGCCTTTAAGGATGAATTCTAAAAGCCAGTTAGAGAAAGTGTGGTATAATTACAATATTGACAAGGAAAGCCAAACATATAAGTCTAGACTCGACAATCTCCCTCTTTGGCTTTCCTTGACAAAATACCCCAAATCTAGAACTAATTTCATTCACCCACGCTCAAGAGAAGAACCAAGGACTGAATCCTGCATATGAACATCTCTTGACATGTACAAGTAAAATTTATCTTTCGTATGTAGTTTCAAGGTATGAAATACATGGGAATCGAAATTAAATTTTCTCCCCCATTTTGTAATGGTAAGACAAAGAAAATGCAAATTTTAATGAATAAATGAACTCCCCCCCCCTGGGGCAAGGAAAGGATGCATTGTATTGAACTCCCCCATAAATGATGCTTTTCATATAAAACTCCCCTATAAATCAAGACCACCGATTGAAACATGCACTAACAGAAATACCCTTAAAAGATTTCACTTTTCTAATGAGGGACAATGACTTAGGAGAAAAGGAAGATGTCCATTTACAATCAGTTTTGTACAAAAGAATGGCACAATGTACCCAAACAAACGAATTAAGCTCATTGAAAAGATAGAGATCAAGATAACAATTGTAATCTTTGCACCAATAAACGATAGCTAAACCATAGGCCACAAAGGGGATAAGAATAAGTAGTTTGAATATCGATGCTTCCAAGAGATATTGATAAGACAAACATTTGACAAAAAAGACATGTAATGTAATCCTCAAAAGACAACTCTTCAAGGGCATACAAAGATAGTAATGGAAAGATGAACACTTGCTCATGGTGCAACAAGGATGTGTCAAGGTAAGGGAATTGGAGATAGCCATCTTGAAAGCATATAACCAGGCACAAAACCTTAAAATTAATTTCAGAGTTAACCGAGCTGTTAATAATCCATTGACCTTAGGAAGCAACACTTTCTACATAATATGAACAAAGGACAAAAAACAAAACACAGGTCTTGCAAGAAAAGAGAACTTTGGTGAAGAACTTTGAGTTAGGACCATTTTGACCTGTCAAGGAGATCTTGAAGCACAACCTCATGACATTGCATGGAAGGCCAATTTGATGGGATTTTCCTTTTCTTTTTTTTTTTTTAAATGATTTCTTTTTGAAGACACCCCTTTCTTACAACTCTCGTCAAATTTTTTATTTGATTTGTAGAGAGGACAAAGAAAATGAGAATTGACACTTAATTCAGATTATAAAGTAAGTAAAGTCACTACCATTCAATTAGGACCAATGCAAATTTAAATCAAAGATCACCTTTGACATCGCAGTGAATAATTATCCAAGGTTAATCCACATATTACTGATAATTTATGACAACTATGCATATTGAGAACAAAAAGAAATTATTTGATGATTTAACTGTCTAAACAAAAATATGCATAGAGACTGGACAAAATATCCAACTCTTGGAAGCAAGGCTATACAACCTATTTAATTCACAGCACAAAGACTAATAGACCGTCGAAGATATTCGTACGTTTGATTATCTAGAGCTTTAGTGAAGATTTCAGCTAGCTGTTTTTCAATTGGCACAAAGGTTAAGGTAAGAATTTACCCTCCACAAGATCTCTAATGAAGTGATGCCTTATATTGATATGTTGGGTTCTTGAATGTTGGACAAGGTTCTTAGAAATGTTAATTGCACTCAAGTTGTCACAATAAACAATAAAAGTGGACTGGGAGATACCATAGTTTTCACATCCCGGCCCAGGGCAGATCACTTCCCGAGCCCGCTCCACCACCGTAGCACGATATTGTCCGCTTTGGGCCCCGACCACGCCCTCACAGTTTTGTTTCTGGGAACTCACACGAGAACTTCCCGATGGGTCACCCATCCTGGGAATGCTCTCATGGCCTACTCGCTTAACTTTGGAGTTCCCATAGAACCCGAAGCCAGTGAGCTCCCAAAAGGCCTCGTGCTAGGTAAAGATGGGACTATACATATAAGGATCACTCCCCTGGGCGATGTGGGATGTCACAATAGTCACTGAGCATTTGTTTCATCCACATCAACTGAGTGCAATAGCTTCCAACAACAACATATTTAGCCTCAACAATAAGCAATGAGATGCAGTTTTGCTTCTTGCTGTGCCAAGCTATTGGAAATTATATATTAATAATATTAATTTATATTATTTAATTTGTGTATGAATGAAAAATAAGAGTAAGTGTGCTATAGTTGAATTCAAATTCATGAGTTGCATCTATTCATTGGAACTTTAGGCAACAATCATAAGGTTTCAAAGAAGGTGGCTTGAGTTCTATATAAACTTAAGCATTCCACGTGTCTAATTTTTAAGAGAAGAGTTTTCTCCAGTATCTTTTATTCCTTTGTTGTTCAAAATTTGAGTAGTGTCTTGGGAGATGGATGCCTACCGAACAACAAACACAAGGGTAGGGGAAATATTCTATCTTTAGGACATTGAATTTATGCAAGCCTCAATCTGTAAGTTTGTCAGTTTTTTACTTTCTCTCTAGTTGTTTATATAAACCTTATATATATATATATATATGTGTGTGTGTGTGTGTATAATGGTGATGTGATTTTCTTTATGATTATTATCATTAGAATTTTGTTGTTATTTTCATATTTTCTAATATTGCTCCAACAATCCAAAGACAGAATTTTTTACGGAATAATTAGAAAATATGATGATGTGTTTGTAAGATGTATATGTAGTTAACGGGAAAAGCAAAAGGAAGTCCATAGTGCAGATTAGTATCAATTCGTGGGATAAGTTCCTCTTCAAGGAAGGGATTGAAGGAAAATTTGTGAAAAACAAGTTCATTTGAGCAACATCAACAACATGCAATTAACAATTAAAAGGCGGAATCATGTTTATATGCACTCAAAAACAAAACTTAACCCATGAACTTCAAAGCCTAGTAGATAGGTGAACCAAGACTCAACTCAAAACAAAGTGAGTTGAGAAATCAATACCTTTGTAGATTCCTCTTTGCATAAGCAAAGGCTAATCACCCAAAGAGAGGGCCTTCATTCCTTGCATCTTAGATCCATGGATTTGGATGGATGAAAAGGTTTCTCCAAGTTCCCAAAATTGAAAACCTCTAAGTCTCCACACCAAGGCATATTGTAGAAGAAATGAGTGACCTTGGAGGAGTTTGATTGCTAGATGATCCCTCCAAGGTGGCTGAAATTTTAGAGAGAAAGGAGAGCTTGTGTTCTCATCCTTTCCCCAAAAATTACCCTTAATGAATTTTTGGCTATTAAGTCATACTTATTCCTTAATTCATTTGAGTGGCAAACTTGTAAATAAGTCCAAAACCACTCCTTCTTTAACATGGGATTTATTGGGCTATTTGGGCCTTTGTGAATCATTATTCATTAAGTTGTCACACAACTTAAGTCAATGGACTTGACGTTCGAAGCCCATTGGGCCTTAAGGTCCAAAACTATCCCGTGGTCTTTTAACGAACTTATTCGTTTGATTAAGAATCATATTAATTAATCCTTGCCATAAATAATTAAACCATTTAATTATTCTTACTCATCTCCGTTGAATCTTCAATCTCTACCTTACACGGTGTACGATCCATTAGGTTCCTTTTAGCGAGGCAGTGGGCGATTCAAACTCTTTCAAATCGATTGTGAATTTGAAACTTACTTTCAATTCTCTCGTTAGTGATAATACACTTTTAGGGCTTCCACAAACCATGGTTGACGCCTAGCAGCATGTCATGGTTACCCAAGCTAATCAGAAGAGGTGGAGAACCTATTCAGTTTTAGGATTACAAATGCAATACGGTCTTTCTCTAATACAATACTCTTGACCACATTGTTTGGTTTGATAGTTTATTCATGTCTACTATCCAATGTGAATCTTGTGCTTATATGATTACCTTGAATGTGATCTGGAACGCATTCCAACATCTCATTCATACTCTGGCCAGAGATTCTAAATCATATCATAGAGTATTCTCCCTCAAACAGTTTAAAGGTTAGAGATCCCTTGTTGCGCATTCACTTGCCTCCATGGCTAAGTGGCTTAACCCCAACGATGCCGTGGACACCCTCCTGATGGAGTGACTTTGACATAATCAAAGATTAAGGACCTAACCACAAGACAACTGTGATGCCTCAGGTCAAAAGACTAATTTGCATTATCCCAACCATGAGTTCTCATGTGACATGAATATGAGAACTCTTCGTTGATCGTGTTCAGTGAACTCATTCTCTATTGAGCACCTACGTACTTGTCTTGATGTCACACACACCAATGACTCGAGACTAGTCACTCTCCCTGAGAGAAGACATAGCACGTACTGATCTTAACGGACTGTCAATGCCCAATTGACAATCCTATGATCAGGAACGTTTAGGATGTGTCAACGAAAGAATGGTCTCATGAATCTAACTTCTTTAGATTGCATTCTTCCAATCACATATTCCTTGGACTTATCGTTTAAGCATATAACATTTATATGAGACGGCTCAAACAATAATGTTTGCCCTTAATATTAAAGTAGATTAGTTTAACATGTGAAATGTCCATAAAGTATCATCATATGATTGGTTTTAGGGCACATTTCCAACAGGGACTTCATTTGAATTAATGCATTAAATTCATATTGACACACCCCGACCCGGAATATCCACTAGGACCTCGAATCGATTTGTGCTGGGTGACACCTGGAAGGTGACGAAGCCATAAAGTGTGATAATGTAAAAATGTGAATAAATTAAAATCTAATTTGCCTAAGTACACGAATGCGCGGTGAGCGGGTTGGACCCATTTCACGCGTGATACAGAGCATAGGTATAGTACAGTAAGGTAAGATAATGATTATACCATCATAAGAAGACATCTGTACTGAAAAGTGCCACGAATCATCGTCCATACGAAACTTTGCTGCTAGAACTTGGACGGGTGCAAAAATAGAAAATGTGAGTGAGTAAAACAAAACTTTTCAAACCAATTTCAATTACCAAAGGCAGTAGCCCCTACCTGTATAATTTCCCAGAAAATAACAGGCGTGACTATAACTCTAAAGTTTAACCAAAATAACAGTCTCACAGTTATGCCATGTCAAATATCTCAACAAGAATAAGTAATCCAGGTGAAATAAATCAATATGAAGTGGTATGTTAGCCGGATCCATCTATTGTGGCCTGTACAGCTGAACCAATAACTTATCAACATGCTAGCCAGAGTCACCTCACGTGACCTATACGGCTTATCCATATCTCATAAATCAATGCTAACACATAAATCGAAGTCACCTATAGTGACCTGTACGACTTATCCATATCTCATCAATCAATGCTAGCATATAAGTCGGGAGTCACCTATAGTGACCTGTACGACTTATCCATATCTCATCAATTAAGGCTAGCATATAAGTCGGGAGTCACCTATAGTGACCTGTATGACTTATCCATATCTCATCAAACATGCCTGCACACGAGTCAGAACTACCTCTAGTGGTCTGTACGACATGACTAGGTGTAAATAAGTACGCTCAAGTGCTACGATCATGTGAAGACTGTGCAAATAATCGCGGCTCACCTATGAGCCGGGACCACCTATAGTGGTCTGTATGATAGGCCTGTGCACCTACCTTGAGTTCAAGGTGAGCATAAGGTGTGGGAGGTGAACATCACGTGAAGGACTATGCCTTGGCCACGGGCAGGGGCACTAACACCGAGGTGTAGGTTTATGAGCTCTCAATGCATCTCAATATAACATGTACAACTCATGGGCAACCTGTACGATAGTGTCGGAGTTGCCTAACACATAAATGTAATCATGCCATAACTTCATCAATTCAACTAATACCATAAACTCACCTGAACTTACCTGGGTGTCTTGCATTTTCTTTTGCACTTCAAAGCATTCACAATAATTGTGTGCAGGTAATATACATATGGACATACTTGATGCAATCTAATACTCAACCATGTCATAGCATTTTCAATTATATACATATATATAATATGGCGTAAAATGTATAAGCTGTAACGGCCTACTCCCGAACTATTTATTTTTTGGGGATAATCATCGGTGATAAGTTCAACTAGACACTAGTTTAATTAATTATTATTTTGATTTATAACCAACATTTAACCACCAACACATAAGGTTAAATCTCACATTTTACACCAATATCCCTCACATTGTTCAATTCCCCAAACAAAGCTATTGTCTCAATTATTTAATCTCACTTCTTCTATGGCTGCATTTAATGTCTCGTTAGACTGCCTACGTACCCTAAATAGGGATTAAGCCATTCGTAGTTCACGTTAGTACTTTAAATCATTCACAGTAATCATAAGCAATAATCAATTTATAAACGTTTGTGGAATTATCAATCATATATATATATATACACGATAGAAAGGAAAAGACCCACTCACTTGAGGTCCGTGCTACAACTCCCTAGCACATATATCGAGACATCAAGAACCAATGTCGCATGTGGCCATGACACACCCTGACTGAGATTAGGGCATGCTGGCCATCATGTGGAAGTGACGTAACCATGTGCACAGTGTGGAAGCTAAGAAATAATAATAAACGTATGAATAAATAAGAACCAAGCTATACACTGCGTAAATAACATACATGTGCAAGAGTAAGTGTGAAAAAACAATGTTTAGAGCACGGAAGACCTAGTGCAGTCCTGGAGAAACAACACTAAATAAACACACCCAAAGGTGGTCCTCCACTGGTGATAATCTGTCAAATATGTTGAGAAATCCTCTGGGGAGCCACCAAAAGTGCTAGCCAAACTAGAACCTGGAGGGGCGCCAAACAGAAAGCATGAGTGGGCAAAAAACAAAGCTTTTCAAAAATCATTTCATAAATAAAGTTCTAACCCTTCGCCGTAAAACCTGTATACTTCCCAGAAAATAGAATATATACGTATATATAAGTCATGCTCAGAAATATGCCATGTCAAATGACTCTATATAAAGTGCAAGTACTCAGGTAATGCCAATCAATGCCATGTAATCTGTCAGCCGGAGTCACCTAACATGACCTGTATGGCTGAATCTAGAGCTCAAATTTCCAACTCACTAACTACACCTGAACACGAGTCGGAACCACCTAAAGTGGTTTGTACAACAGGACTGGGTGTAAATAAGTGATAGGAGCATATTTAGGCGACTTACTTAGCTTGTTTTCGAGCATTTATATTGTTAATTCATAGTTGTTTTAGTAGTTTAAGCCATTTTCGTGTGTTTTTAGGTTCATTTGGCTAAAGGTGCAAAAGGATGCATTTTGGTGACTTTTGGAGCACTTTTGGGCTTGGAATGGATGGCTTATGCTAGGAGCCAAAATGTTGGACGAAATTGAAGGCCTTGTATGCACTTTAGGACATACAACAAAGGGCCTAGCCCATTCTCTCTTAAACCAACCCCAAGGCCATGCATTTCCTTCCAATTCCAAAATCCACAATCACTTCAAAGCCATGCAAAACCTTTCAACACCCTTTAATCATTCCCCTTTAAGTTATGATTTTATTTCCTAACCCTACATGCATTATTTATTAGCATCTTCACATGCATTCATCATAATTCACCCTAGCTACCACCATTCACACTCACATGCATTCACACACACTTCACACATTCAAACACTAGCCTTTGTCGTGACTTCCCTTTCTCTCCAACATAATTCACATGCATTTCAGATTGCATTCCCATTCTTTAATTCAACCAACACAACCATGCACTCCACATGCATTTCCACCCTTACAAGACCCTAATCATTCATCCACACAATCTACCATCATTCACACAAACAACATCCATGCCGTGGCTCCCCCTTTGAAATTCCAGCTTTCCCATTCATCATTTCACCAACAATTCAGCCACATTCCACATGCATAACCAACCTAGTGTCACTCCCATTCATTCCCTTTAATCATTCAGCCACCATCATACATTTATTCTCTTCACAAACACATACACAACCTGCCATCATTCCAGAAAAACATTCCATGCCGTGGCCTTCATTCCCATTTCCAGCTTTCACATGCAATTCCAGCTTTCACATGTTTTCCTAGCTGTTTTTCCATCATTAATTAGCCACTTGCATCCTAAACAAACAGCCATATACACCTCCATTCCTCCTATAAATACCCTTGCATTCCCATTACCTAAAGACATCTCATTTTCATACATAACACACCACATTCACTGTCCACCTTCTTTAGCCGTGAGTCCCCCTTCCCTTATAATCCAAACACCACTCCTCTTCCATTTACACCACTCCTCTACCATTTCCATAATCCCCCAAACCTCACCTTAGACCTTGTGCTACAACAACGAGGAAGATAAGAGGGCCTAAACATTCATACAATTCAAGTTTGAGTTGTTGGAATGTTTAGGTGTTTCTTTGATATCAAAGTTTAAATTCAATTCTCTTTGTTTTGTACGTATGAGGAATGGAAGAGAAGAGTGCCTAAACGTTCATACAATTCAAGTTTGAGTTGTTGGAATGTTTAGGTGTTTCTTTGATTTCAAAGTTTAAATTCAATTCTCTTTGTTTTGTACGTATGAGGAATGGAAGAGAAGAGTGCCTAAACGTTCATACAATTCAAGTTTGAGTTGTTGGAATGTTTAGGTGTTTCTTTGATTTCAAAGTTATGAGGAACTAAACCCCCTTTAGCTAGGGGGTAATTCGAAATAAATGTTTATGCTTGCATTTTGATTTGATTACTTCTAATTGCGTTTCATAAGTTGTGAATTCAATTTGTTTAACCGTTTGATTGATAACTTATTTATGTATGTTTATTGAGAGTGCACACTTAATTTTCATGCATGAATATGACGCTAGAATATAAGTGAGTTTCACCTAATCGTTATGAACTTATATTCACAAGTAGTGGAGGTTGCTTATAAACAATCGCGTTAAATGAATTCTTGGCACGAGTTTCATGCAATCATAGTAACGAATGCCTCGTCAACACTTATAATCTTCATAGAGCGTAATGATTCTTGCTTGTATCTCTATTATGCAATCATGTAGGGGACTTGTGGGGAATGTTTTGGGTTGTCGTATGCAATCATCCAATTCAATAACGTTAGGAAGATTTGAAGGTTAATTTAAGCGGACCTAATTAACCCGGGGTGATGAGTTTCATAATTTATTGAAATGCAATTGGAAATCTTTTTATTATGCAAGTGTAACATATGTGGAGATGACCCCCTTAGCTAGCATTCATCCATTCTATTTCATCAATTTCATATTTACATTCTGTTTTAATTTGTTCATTTAATTTAATTTCGTATAAACTTAAATCCCCCTTTACTTTAATGTCAATTTAGTTAGAAATCAGTTTAGTTTATGTTTTAAAGCATTTTGAGTTTTTGGTTTGTTTTAGTGTTTTAAAGTTTAGTTTTACATTCTTTGAGTCTAGTTTAGTGTTTTATATTACGTTTTTACGTTTTTGAGTTAGTTTCCAAGTGATTAACAATCCCTCCTAATCCCCGGTCCAGAACGATCCCTACTTATACTTATACTACAATTGTCAAAAAGAGGGTTTAATTTGTGCGCGTATAAATACCGCATCAAATTTTGGCGCCGTTGCCGGGGATTAGAAAATTTGCTAATCCCTTGGATTGTTTGTTTCTGTTATGTATTTTAGATTTAGTTTTTTTTATTTGTGTTTTGTTTGTTGAATTCAAGTACTAGATGGCACTTGATAATGCTTCTCTTTTGTCACAACTCATGGAAAGGTCCCAAATGCAAAGAGTTGATATATTTAATCTTCAATCAAGGAATAACGTGTTTTCCAATACTTACAATTCGGATTGGAGTGATCATTCAAACTCTATGTGGTGGGAACCTCAAAATGCTCAACAAGGAGGATATTGGCAGCCACCACAACCTCATATTCAATATGCCCAACCAAACTCAAGTTCGTCAATAGATTATAATCAAAATCTTAATGAATTAATTTGTTTGGTGCAGGGCTCACAAAATCAAGACAATGAGGCTCAACAAGAAGGATATTGGCAGCCATATGAGGAGTTCTATTCAATGCCTATGCAGCCACCACAAGGGTTGGACCATTTGGAAAAGCAAATTGGGCAAATCGCGGAGTTCGTAGGACAGTTTCGAGACCAAGGCGAACTCCCTAGTTCAACCATTGCAAATCTGAAGGGAGAATTTGAAACTGCCAAGGAAATCATGTTGAGAAGTGACAAGGAGGTTGGAACGGACCCTCAACCATCAAAATCAAATCACAAGGAAGAGGAATACACCCAACCCACGGCAAGGGTGGAAACACCTTTACCGGAGGCACCTATTGCTCCTATGCCATCTAATACAGGTATGGTTGTTCCAAATTTCATTATTTTTAACCCTGTTCCAAGATTCATGACTTCCAAGGAAGAAGAAGGTGAAAAAGACATCTTGGAAGCCCTTCCAAAGGTGACAAGTAGGGAATGTCATGAATTCATCAAAGAGGACGTTCTTGAAACCACAAAATCCAAAGAAGTTAAATTTGATGACATTGGACAAGTCATAACCATCACTTGCAATCTGGCCAAGTCCAATATCCCTGAAACTTTCAAAGGAGTGGTGTTTGTCATTGAGTTCTTGTCGGACAAAACAAGTAAGTTTTTTTTTTCAAATTCCATTAGATTTTATACTAACTTGCTATTTTTTTTGAATCAGGCACCTACACTAGAATTCAAACCAATGCCGGTTCACTTCAAGTATCACCTTCCATTCAAGGACCAATTCCATGCCGTTTGATTTTATTTATGTTAATAAAAAAAATAAAAAATAAAAAAAAAAATAAAAAAAAAAGAAAGATACTAAACATGGAGAAAGATGGAGCCTTCACAGAGGATGTTTACGTGAAGCCCCACTACGAGGCGTCGAAGCAGAAGGAATAGAAGCGGAAGGCATAGGAGCGGAAGGCATAGAAGCAGGAGGCATAGGAGCGGAAGGCATCGGAGCGGAAGGCATCGGAGCTAGAGCATTACAGGCCTCAATACTTGGCCAAACGCTGGATGACCCAGGAAAAAGGTGCCTCTGGAGATAAGACGCAAGCCTTTGACGGTCATTGTGAATTCGACCCTCAGATTCTTGCAGCTCATCAAGCTTCCTCTTCATGCCCGCCGAATAGTTATTTGCAAGCACATGCAAACTTCTATTCTCGTACTTAAGCTGTTTGATTTCCTGCTTAAGACTTTCCACCTCTGCCATCAACGATTCCACTTGGCGGGACCGAGCAAGCAGGCGTTGGCCCATGTTGGACCCAGAGCTCGCACACTGAACACTAAGTGCGAGGGACTCTTGAACGGCCAACTCATCGGACCGTCCTGACAGCAGCCTACTATCTTTTGGAGTGAGGAGGTTCCTAGCTACTATTGTAGCTGTTGTGGCGTCCTGCATCACAGAGTCTTCACCTGAAAGAGGACCGTTAGAAGATAAAAAAGAAGGGCGCCATACATTACCTTGACGGGGCGCAACCGGATCGCTGCTGAGACTCAAATCTAAGCTAAGGTTCGATAAGTTTGCCATTTTCTTTCAAAAGTGTTCAAAGAGAAGGGGTGGATGGAGTTAAATTTCGAAGGGCCGGAGACGATTTTCAAGAATGGGAGATCTTCAGAGTGTGTATGTTGGCGGTGATCGATAGCTCTATAAAAAGCCAAGGCGACGCGTCCACCGATTCAAAGAGCCGGATTTTCCGGCGTTAGTTAGGTGACGCTCCCTCGGCTTTTCAGAAAACGCGTTCAACTTTGTCCACCTAACTTGCGGGTCACCTACGAGTTGGAACCACCTAAAGTGGTCTGTACAACAGGATTGTCCACCTAACTTGGATCCAAGATGAGCATGTGGTGCGGGAGGTGAACATCACGTGAAGGACTGTGCCCAACTCTGGGCGGGAGCACTAACACCGGGGGTGTAGGTTATGAGCTCACTATGCATCTCATATCACCACTAAGCATAAACATAAACCATAACATATGTATATATGCAACTAATAATGCATAATTAAACGGGCAAACATAATGCATGGCATATAAACGTATAAACGTTTCATTTCACTTTCTGGGAAAAACACAAGTATATAGGTATATACGGAAAACCAAAAGCCCACTCACTGGTATGTAGAAGGGTCGTAACCCCCTTGCCTCGAGTGACTGCACTCGTCCTCGGGATAGGTCTCATCTATATGCGAAACAACTATAAAAACGTTAATTTTAAAGCACATAACCAACAATACGAAATAACTTCTCATACAATGCTCAAATGGGGTGTATGAATACACCAACGTGATCTACTCAACCTCACGAACATCCCCATATTTTAAAAATAATTTTCTGACACCGCACGCGCCCCCACACGCCGGCCAAGGCACGGCCACACGCGCCGCCCACGCGTAGGCACGTGCCTGGCACACTGACAGCATCAGTTAATACCGTTAGGAATATTTCATTAAGTCTAACAGATTCTGTTAACGTCGTTAGGAATATTCAGTCCAAACTGACGGAATATTCCGTCATCTTCTCCAGCCAAACTCTGGCGCCGTCGCTGTCGCCGAAAAACCGGGAAAACTTCCAAACTTCGTATCTCACTCGTTTTTCACCCAAATTTCACGAAATTGGTACCAAAATGAAGCTTACAACTAGAGGAACAAATCCTTACCACTTTCAAGCACTAAAACCCACAGAATCTCGCCGGGAAAACTCCACCAAATCCGGCCAAACCTACAACTCACAATCCCGACGTTGAAAACCTTCAAACGAACCACCCCGAGCCTCCTAAGGACCTCACCAAGCTTCCTACAAGATTGAAATTCCCAAAAACACAAGAATTAACGTGTGCATGAACAGTACCCTGATTTACACCTCTTATGTTCGACGTGAAAATGAAGGTTCCCTTACCTGAAATGGGTATGGTTGAACTCCTAAGGACCTCACGAGCACAAATATGTAGTTTGTTCCCTTGTTCCGTAACGTTTCCAATGGTTTTGGTGTTGTCCGTACGTATGGTGAAGAAAAGAGAGAAAGAGAGTGTAGTATCCCACATCGCCCGTGAGGGCGTGGTCTTTGGGCCTTATATATCCATGCCCAGAGCTTTAACTTCAGAGAGGCCTTTTGTGGACTACGGTCCACAAGAACAAAACCGTGCGGTAGCTGGGTGGCTGCGACATAGTCCAGGCCCAGAATGCCAAAGCGGACAATATCCGAGAAGTTGGAGTCTGGGATGTGACAATTTGGTATCAGAGCCAGACTCACGGCCGTGGTGTGCCGACGAGGACGTCGGGCTCCCTAAGGGGGGTGGATTGTAGTATCCCACATCGCCCGTGAGGGCGTGGTCTTTGGGCCTTATATATCCATGCCCAGAGCTTTAACTTCAGAGAGGCCTTTTGTGGACTACGGTCCACAAGAACAAAACCGTGCGGTAGCTGGGTGGCTGCGACATAGTCCAGGCCCAGAATGCCAAAGCGGACAATATCCGAGAGGTTGGAGTCTGGGATGTGACAGAGAGAGAGAGAGAGAGATAGTTACGGGACAGGGCAGAGAGAGAGGAATGAGTGTGGGTGCGTGTGTGGTCGAAAATCAACCAACCAAATTCCAAAAACAACCACACAACGAAACAAACATACTAGGGGCAAAATCGTCATTTCACCCCTACGGTACGAAAAGCCCGGGGCGGGCTGTCAAAACCAGGTCCAATTTGGCCGGGAAAAGCTCCAAATTCACTTAAACCCGTCAAAAACCCTAAGATGGGTGTTCTTTGATTCGACTTCCTTGATGTTCCAACGCCCTTACAACTGATTGGGTCTTGTTCTTAGGTCTAAGGGGAGTTGATTAAGAGTGGTGGTGGGTAGTGAAACTCGCCGGACCGGAGGAATCACCGTCGAGCACCTCCGGTGCTCCGGTGAGGTTTTTCACGATTTTGGTCCTTAAACCCTTCGATCTTGGGTAGAAATGGAAAAGGGAAAGTCACTGAGAGTTTTGCAAGTGTTGGATGGTAGTGGTTCAACGGAAAAAATGGTGAAAATCGCCAGAGTTCGATCCCTTTGGGTGTGCGGTTGCACTACCCGACGGGAAGGTTTCTTTCTTTATTTATTTATTTTTTCTTTCCTCCTCCCTTCCTGATTGGTTCTCCTTTTCCTACCTCTAAAAATTTGATTGGTCCCCTTTTATTTTAACTAATTTAACCTTTAACCCACATGTGAAAATTAAATAATTCCCATAATCTATAGTTTTACAACTTCAAACGTCTGTAACTATATCGATATAATCCGGACTCGCAAACGGCTTTCACCTATGCGTTCGTACCAACGAGTACTACACAAATGCGCTAAGTGAATAAGTCAAACGTTTCTGTGCAAGTTGGTCAAAGAAAGTCAAAACCTTCACCTCTAGGGCATTGGGCATAAATTCATTCTTTTAAAATTTATAAAATTGTAAAACTAGGGACGGGTTGTCACACATATACATGCGGCCAAGAACTTGTGGTAGAAAGATGAGAAGTGGCAAATCAGTTTTATATTCAATGGATTTAGATAACTGCCAAACAGTTCGGCTATCCATGGAGTATGGCTCATGCACATACTCATGTCTGTTGGTGGAAACATACCAATATGTATAAATTAAACTATATGATCTCTATAGTTTGGGTCAGTGATGACAAGACCAAGGTGAACAAGTATGGTTGTTTTTAATTGGTATGATTGTTTGATTTAGATAATGAGGACTTGGGGCCCATTGTCGCTAATCATTGCACCTGTTAAAAATGGTTTCTTAAACATGTTGTTATGAAGTGATTCCTCTAAGAAAATCAAATTGATATGCATGCAATATTACATTAGCTTAGATAATCCCATTATTTAAAATGGAAGATGGAGTGGCTTTGATAGGAATTTTACCACGCACGCAAAAGGGTTAAAAACTCCTAAAATACTTGCACGAATGACTAGGATATTGTAGTATAAATCGTTGTCGCAAGGTTGTTCTCCACAGGAATTATTAAATAAATCGAAGCAAACCAAATTCCAATTAATTATTGTAAAGCATAAATTGAGATGATTGATTTTATGACCTACTTAAATTAAAACGAATTTAATTAATAAAAGTAAACTAATATGCAATATTAAAGATGAAGAAAATAGAAACAGTTTTGTAGAAATCAAATTAAGAAAGCACTAGGGATCCGCCGCCATCTTAACAATCCTATATAGTTCTTCTAAATTACTTATGATCTATACATGCATATTTCAAAGGTTAGGTGTTCCTAATATATGCCTACTTGGACCCCCAATATAAAGCGTATTAAACATGCAATCCGTCTGTGGTATTCAGATCAAATCTAAACAAGCATGACTCATTAAGTTTTGTGAAACCTTTTGAAAAATCATACAATCCTTAAGACGTGGTATTCTTTCTAAGTGAACTTGCACATAATAATCACAGGAAGCCTTCGTCAATTTCAGGGACCGACCTCTGACCAAAATTGCATCAAATTACTTTTCTAAACATCCTAATGGTGATCAAGCATCAAGACAATTAGATAGTTTAAACCAGTGATTAATAATTCGAAAACTTGCATGCATATAATTACAAGCAATTTGAAGATAAACTACATATTCTTGCTAAAACTTGTGGCCTCACCCTAGCAAAAAGAAAATCAGTTATGCATATTCATAATAAAAATCATAAAATTATTTATTGAAATAATAAAGGATCGAAAGCACTTTGAATGAAAAAAAAAAGTTTGAAAATCTTTACGCTTCGCCAATTTCCTCTCTTAAAGACCGCACAGAGAAGAAGAAGGCTGTCTAGGAATAGGGTTGGCCAAGCTTATTTAACCTAATAAAAATTAAATCCTCCTAATAAAAAGTCTCCTAATCAAACTAGGAAACTAAATACCAAAATAAAATAGGAAACATAACCCTAAATTAAATGGTAAAATTCGCCTAAAATCAGAAAAGTCACGTTTTGGACCCCTAAACTGCTCCAAAACCGGCCCAATATAGCTGGATTTAAAGTTTATAATATTCTGAACACTTCTGCAAAAGGCCACGAACCCATCAAAGGTCATTTTGGGCCTTAAAAATGTAATTTAAGCCCAGAAACGTCATTTTTCAGCCCTGCTCACTGCTTCTTTATTCCATCGCCAGAAAATAACCGCTTGGTAGAAAAATCCCAAATTTTTATACAAATATGCTAAGAGACACACAAACATCCTTCAATTTGAATCACTCCAAAATTCGTTCGTTTGACCACATTTTTCTCTAGAGGAAGTCGAATGTCCTATATTGAAAATATAAAGCAGAGTACCAAAATTCTACCAAAATAATTACTAAAATATACTAAGAATTGGTAAAATATATAATATGAAATTGACTCATCAGGCTTCATCATCCAGACAAATCATGTCTTGATAGGGAAGACAGAAACCATTGTATATGATTTGAAGGAGCCATATCTGGGCTTGATATGCCAGGCTAATGTTAATACAGAACAAACATGAAAAGGCATTTGGTGGTGAACCGAAAACAAAGGTGGCTTTCCATTCGATATGTATAGGTTGCCAAGCATTATTGTACTTGCAGTGGCACGTTCAGAAAATTAAATTTTGGTATCAATCAAATGGATTGATTTTCATATGCCACATGTTTCCAGCTCATTTCAGATTAGCATGAGCATGTCATACACATAAATACTTGAATTTGTCCAAGAGTATTTGAGAAGCATATAGTGCTTGCACTAGTCCAGGTTGTTGATCATGAGAAAGACACACTAGTGTAATCAAACAAGAATAAGGGCTTGGAGGTTTTTAATGTATTTCCTATTCCACCAAATTGTGTGTTTGGGGTTGTTGAAAAGATGTCCCACTTTGCATCATCTAATGAAAAGACACTAGAAATTTGGAGAAATTTGGAAGATTAAGTCTTCAAATGATTTTGCAGAATAAGAGATATAATGTCTAACTACATGCAGATTGTATTTCAACCACAATTATGAAAGAATTGTGGGGGTCGATTAAAAGTAATTTGCTAATTGAATGAAGAGGTCATCTCTTTTATTGAGTAATTTTAAGGTGTGAAGAGGTTAGAGATCTTCTTACAAATACCTTAAATGTGTGGGAAGTCTACTTCCTAGTGTTAGCAAATTATTGTGTAAGTCCTAACATATGTTTTGAGGACTTAACATTGAAAATAACTACTCTTGTATGAAATATAATTTCATAATTGTTTTGTTCCTTCCTAGTGCAAAAATATGGTTAGTTTAATGGCACGAGTAAGGTGTCAAACCACAGGGACTGATTGGAGCTCTATAAATTAGTAACTTTGAAAGAACCCTAACTAAAGAATGAAAGTAATCAATTGAGAGTAGTTTTTGTGCTGTAAGCTTAATTAAATTAAAATGCAAGAATGTAGCAGCGAATAATATATTGATGTAGAAGCAATGGAGATGAGGCTAGGGATTCAAATTCACCATTAAAAAACCAATTCCATGTTTATAAAGTTATGCCGTATTCAACTACCAACCTGGTTCCTGAGTTTGTTTTACATATATATGATCAGCCATATGATGTGTGGTTTTGATCAAATTCTCCTAGTCTGCAACCCAATTGGGATGTTCAACTTCGGTTCCCAATTAACAGTCTTTAGCATGCAAGAAAACATTAAAGAACCAAAAAAAATACATGGCAAGATGTTTGCATAGCATTCTCTTCATTTATTCACATGTCTACCAAGATTAAGCATGATGTTTACTATAATCTTGATTAAATGATATGTACTTAACCCTAATGGTAATCAAACATTAAAATCAACAAACAAATTTAACAATAGATTTAGTGAATGAAATAAAAAGCAGATTGATGAACTGAATACTTTAACTTAAAAACCTGGATCAATTTTGCAAGGCTACATCGAAATCCTAGATATGAACGTAGTTACATGTCATGTTCACAGAAATTAAAATGAAAATACACACCATGAGTGAAAATAAATTCAGGAGATGAAACCCTTGAAGCAATTATGATAGAACTTCTCCAAGAACAACCTTCTGCGATGAGTCTTCAGTAGTGGTGAAAGTGTATGGAACGACTAGGGTTTTTTTAAGAATGAATAAAAAAGAGAGGAAAAAATAGATAATCAGAATTGTGTAATTCACGTAGAATAAAAAGGGCATATAAAAGTGGCTAAAAGGCAAGTTTTTATGGGTAAAAAATGTTGGAAGGTATTCCAAAGTGATCCCAGCAACTTAGCCTTTATTTTGCATGTTTTTGCCTTATTTGGCACCTCCAAATTAGGTTATATATCCTAATTCCTTTCCCATTTCGTTCCTAATCTTCTAACAAGCCAGATTCGTCTTAGATTCTTTATTTGGACTTCAAAACAAGTAACAACTTTACTTGGTCTCCAAAACATGCCACTAAACTTCTCTCCACGTTTGAATAAGGATCAGCTCCAAAAAGGGCATGTTTTCACTTCTTCTACCCTCAAATTGATCATAAAGTAAATGTAACTGCACACTAACACAAAATAGGGTAATATGCAACTAGTTTAATTGAAAAACATCACAAAGAGACTAGAAATGGATCGTATAAATGCATGAAATATATGAGTTATGAAATACCCCCAAACCTGGTTTTTGCTAGTTCTCGAGCAAAACTATAACTAAAAACACACAAAAACAATAAAATCTAACTATACCACTTTCGCTAGCTAAATGATTTCACTAAGCATGTGGAACAAGCCTTTAAACTTCTAGGTGTCCCTAGTTAGGGGAGTTGTGTCTGCTGAGGGTTTACAACGATGACGCCCACAAACATCTATAGACTCTGCAAATAAATTGGTTAAAGCATACTTGAAACAAACTAATAAGAACCAATGAAAGCTTAGTCATACATTCAAACCAAAAGTCTGCCACTTCAAAGAATCGTATCATATGTAAAGTGTAAGAATATTACTCCATGACTCATGACTTCAAAGACACCATACTCAAATGCTAAGGATAGAATTCGCCTCAACTCTATTCCTCACAGATATCACTAAAATTTTTACTTAGATCCTAAGGTGTAGTCTCTCCACAAACATATGTGAGTGAAATTATGTAAAAGGGAATCAAAATTCTCACATATGAAATATGAAATAAAAGCACAATTTCTGAACAGATCTCATGAAATGAATGGAACACTAAGAATATGGATAACATACATACTTATCATCACCCATGAATACGTCCTCAAAGATCAGCTAGGTCTTTTACACGGTTGTAATGTAAGGATTAGGCGAAGGGCTATGAAAAAAATGGATAGGAAATACTAAAGCTTGGAACATACCAAGGTGTCTTCCTTGTGAAACCAGCAAGCTCTTCTCTTCAATTGACCTTAGTTGTTTTTTTTGGCGAGATGAAAGGGTAGGGAAATATAATGGTGAGAAAAGAAAAAGGCTAAAAGTGTTTGGCTTCAAAACGGCTAAAATGTTTGGCTTCAAAATGGGGTAATGGCATACACATAAAGGTAGGGAATTTGGCCTTTTGGTGGTTAAAACATGCATAGCCTAACATCATCTCATTGAGTTCATTCATGAGTGATACCAAACACATGGTATCTGTAAAAAAGAATAATTCTTAGCATTCAATCAAACATAAATAATGAGATCATTTAAAGTGAAATTGAAAGAAAAAGATTGGAGCAGAAACACTTTAAACCCTCTGAAAGAAACAATTAGGCTCAAAATAACTCACTAGGGTAGTCTCCACTATTCTTCTTCCAAAATTTGAGCATGGTACTTTAACCATCATAATTCCAAGAGTAACAACTTTGCAAAAGAAAATAAGATATCAAACTTTTTCATGACAACACTGTAGTTTTGTTTGTAAACATAGCCCTCATATACATTCACATTAGTAAGCAAAAACAACTTAACCAACACTAAAAACAAACGAAAAGTTTCAATCCCATACCCCCAAACCTAAACTAAGCATTGTCCTTGATGCTTAAAAATGAATGGAATGCATGCAGTCCAAATAGGCAGAGCGTGTGGAATGAAAATAAATAAAACTAAAAGACATAAATAGAAGGAAAGACCACAAACCTAGCTAGGTTGCCTCCTAGCAAGCACTTTATTTAATGTCTAGGCAAGACATGGCAGCGTGTCTAAGTTGTCGTAAACTCGAGAGAATCTACAACTTGATAGGCCTGCTCCTCTGTGACATTCTCTAAATAAGGCTTCAAAGGCTGCCCATTGACCTTAAAATAGGTGCCATTCTTGATGTTCTCTATCTCCACAGCTCCATGGGGAAATAATTGAAGCACTTTGAAGGGTTCAACCCATCTAGACTTCAATTTACCTGGAAAAAATCGCAAACATGAGTCATACAAAAACACTTTCATACCTGGTTGAAACTTTTTCTGGAGAATTGTTTTGTCATGATAGACCTTGGTTCGTTCTTTATAAATCTTAGCATTCTCATATGCTTCATTTCTGAGCTCTTCCAACTCATTAAGTTGGAGGTTCCTTGCTACACCAACTTCCTTGAGATCAAAATTGAACTTTTTTATGGCCGAATATGCACGGTGCTTGAGCTCCGTCGGCAAATGGCATGCCTTTCCGAACGTAAGTCGATAAGGGCCCATTCCAATTGGGGTCTTATATGCTGTTCTATAAGCCCAAAGTGCATCATTCAACTTAAGTGACCAATTCTTCCTTGTAGGGTTAACGGTCTTCATCAAAATGTTCTTTATTTCCCTATTGTTGATCTCCACTTGGCCCGAGGTTTGAGGATGATATGGAGTTGCCACCTTATGTGTGATGTTGTACTTTTTCATCAATGCCTCGAAATGTTTGTTGCAGAAGTGGCTGCCACCATCGCTAATGATAGCTCTCGGAGTTCCAAACCTACTACAAATCAGATCCTTGAGAAAATTCAAAACAACCTTGTGATCATTAGTTCGTGTAGTTGCTGCTTCAACCCATTTGGATACATAATCTACTACCACTAATATGTACATGTATCCAAAGGAGGACGAAAATGGTCCCATGAAGTCGATTCCCCACACATCGAACAACTCCACCACCAAAATATTGTTCAATGGCATTTCATTCCTGCGGCTAATGTTCCCCATTTTTTGGCACCTATTACGCTTAGAACAAAAATCAAAAACATCTTTAAATAATGTAGGCCAAAAGAAACTAGATTGTAAAACCTTTACAGCTACCTTTTTGGCACTGAAATGTCCTCCACATGCCAATGTATAACCGAATGTTAATATGCTTTGTTGCTCACTCTCCGAGACACATCTTCGGATGATTTGATCAGGGCAATACTTGAACAAATATGGCTCATCCCAAACATAGTGTTTCACCATTGAAAGGAACTTTTTTTTTTCTCCTGAAAAGTGAAATCGTCTCTAATTACACCACAAGCAAGATAGTTAACAAAATCATCATACCATGGCTCTTTTTCTTGAATGACAAAGAGTTGTTCATTCGGGAATGATTCGTTGAGAGGCAAAATTTGTCCATCTCCATGGTTTTCATCAACAATGCATTACAAGTGGTCAGCAAAAACATTTTCACTCCCCTTCTTGTCTCAAGTTTCCAGTTCAAACTCTTGTAACAAGAGTACCCATCTAATCAAGCGTGGTTTGGTATCCTTTTTTGTCAACAAGTGCCTTAGAGCTGCATGGTCAGAGTAAACAATTACTTTAGAGCCAACAAGATATGAATGAAACTTCTCTAAAGCAAAAATAACAATAAGCAACTCTTTCTCGGTTGTGAAGTAATTGAGTTGAGCATCTTTTAATGTTTGGCTTGCATAGTAAATCACATGTGGGAGCTTATTCACTCTTTGTCCGAAAACAACACCAATAACATAGTCAAAGGCATCACACATTAATTAAAAAGGTAAAGACCAATCCGGTGCCATAATAATCGGAACATTAGTTCATGTTTCAAGGTGTTAAACACATAGTGAAATACAACATATTTAGCCAAAAGATTGCATAATGGACAACTGATCGTGGAAAAATCTTTAATGAAACAACGATAAAAACTAGCATGTCTTAGAAAGCTTCTAATTCCCTTCACTGATGTAGGGGCTGCCGTATTTGAGATGATGTCAATTTTAGCTTTGTCAACTTCAATTCTCTGGCTAGATATTACATGACCCAATACAACACCTTGTTTCACCATGAATTGACACTTTTCCCAATTGAGAATCAAATTTGTGTCCTGACAAGCACTAGAGAGAGATGGTTAAGGTAATCACCATAAGAAGAATGAAAAATTGAAAAATCATCCATGAATACCTTAATGAATCTCTCAATCATGTCTGAAAATAATGCCAACATACATCTTTGGAATGTTGCTGGGGCATTGCAAAGGCTAAAAGGCATCCTCCTATATGCAAAAGTGCCAAAGGGACAGGTGAATGTAGTATTTTCTTGATCTTCTAGAGTAATCGTAATTTGATTATAACTTGAATATCCATCAAGAAAATAATAACATGAGTGACCAGCTAATCGCTCAAGCATTTGATCTGTAAAAGGCATAGGAAAATAATATTTCCTAATGTCCGAATTCAACTTCCTGTAATTAGTGCAAACATGCCAACTAGCTATGGGTCTTGTTTGCATAAGCTCTTTGTTCTCATTCTTTACCACTATGATTCTAATCCTCTTAGGCACTACTTGAACAACACTAACCCATTTGCTATCAGAAATTGGGTATATGATACCCACATCTAGAAACTTCAACACTTTAGCTCTTATTACTTCTTGCATGTGTGGATTGAGCCTTGTTTGTGGTTCATGGGTTGGTTTTGCTCCCTCCTCCAATAAAATCCGATGTATGCACATGGTAGGGCTTATTCCTTTGATATCTGCAATAGACCAGCCAATGGCTGATTTGAACTCCTTTAACACCCTAATTATCTTATTTTCTTCCTTTAGGGTGAAATTAGATGCTATGATAACTGGAAGAGTTTCAAATTCAACTAGGCAAGCATATTTTAGATGCAGTGGAAGTGGTTTAAGCTCAAGCTTTGGAGGCTTAACAATGGAAGGGATCAGATGTGTGTAGATGGTTTTAATGACTCTATAAGAGGTGAAATAATTGAGGGATATGGTTTTAATGCTTCCAAGGCAGCCACCACTTTCATGAGTGCATATTCTTCATCAAATTCATCTTGAGACTGACTCAAAACAGATTGTAATGGATCCTTGGATTGTGCCTGCAAAAACTTGATGAAAAGAAGCGAATCAAGCACATCAATTGAACAATAATCAAGTGAACTAGAAGGGTGAGAAAGAGATTCAAACACTTTGAATCGCACAGTTTCTCCTAGCATAGTCATGGTGAGAAAACCATTTTGCACATCTATGATAGTCTTTACAATGGCCATAAAGGGTTTCCCAAGTAAAATAGGTAACTCACAATTATGTATAAGAGCTTTTTCCATATCCAACACTACAAAATCAGTAGGCAAAATTAGTTTGTCAACTTGAATTAAGATATCTTCCACTATACCTCTTGGATATTTCACTGATCAATCAGCAAGTTGCAATGAAATAGTTGTTACCTTAAATCCCTCAAACCTGATTAAAGTACACTGAATAGGGCATTCAATTGATGCTAGCACCTAAATCGAGCATAACCTTTTCTACTAGCTTGTCTCCAATGGTGATATTGATAGAAAAACTGCTTGGATCCTTGAGTTTTGGTGGGAGCTTTCTTTGAAGCACATCACTCACATTTTCAGACACCATCACTTTCTCATTAGATCTATACTTTCTCTTATAGTTGTTCAGCTCCTTGACGAATTTTCCATACGCTGGCATATTCTTAATGACATCAAGCAAATATAAATTAACATTCACTTTACTTAAAATATCAAAAATTTCTTTAAATGACTTATCTTGCTTACTTTTGGCAAGTCTTCCAGGAAATGGGATGGGATGAGTGTAAGGTTTTTCAACCTTGTGAGGATTTGGGGCTTCAAATGAAAAAGTGGCATTGCTTGGATCATCATTCAGTTTCTCATTCTCTTCTTGAGTGGCACCTGCATTCACATGATCAGATTCATTAGTAACTTCATTGCCAACTCCATTAGTAATAACCTTACCACTTTTAAGTGTAGCAATTGCTTTGGCCTGGTCTTGGTTCCTTTGAAGTATCACCGATTGGCTCGGAAACTTTCCGACCTCTTTTCGACTTAAACCATCTGTAATCTAACCTAATTGTGTCTCCATTTTGGTTAGAGCAGTTGAATGTTGTTGGAGAGTACTATTGGTAGTTTGTTGGAAATGAACGGTGTTTTGAGCTAGCATTTTGACCGTATCTTCAAGTGTAGTGGTAGGCTTTGGTTTGAAGTTTTGAAATTGATTGCTATTCTTCCATAAGAGGTTGGGATGATCTCTCTAACTAGGGTTATATGTATTAGAGTATGTGGCATTCCTTGGCCTTTGATTGTACGAGTTCATGAGATTCACATGCTCTTGGACGAATTCAAGATAAGCCTCACTAGCTGAGCATTGATAAGTAGGATGGCCTGTTATGTTGCAAATGGCACACACCTCAACTATCTTGGGCACCATATTGAGCACAAAATCAAGCTTATTTTCCAAACTTGCCACCTGCAATGCAAGATCATTATTATAACTCATTTCATACTATCACACCTCAGCCCAAGCCCCCACCACATCCCGGGTTCGACTCCACAGTAGCACAATATTGTCCACTTTGGGCCCCGACCACGCCCTCACGGTTTTGTTTCTGGGAACTCACATGAGAACTTCCCAGTAGGTCACCCATGATGGGATTGCTCTCGCGCGAACTCAGTGAGCTCCCAAAAGGCTTCGTGCTAGGTAGAGATGGGAATATACATATAAGGCTTACATGATTCACTTCCCTGGGCAATGTGGGATGTTACACATACACTTTAGCTCATTTACCTCTTGTATCTTTGTGTTGAGCATTAGATCCCAACATCTCATAGATGTTATATGACTCTTAAGCATTCTTTTTCTTCGAAGCCCCACCTACTGCATTATCAATAGTTGATTGACATGTTTGGGTTAATCCATCATAAAAAGGTTGCATTTGTAAGTAAGGAGGTAACCTATGATGTGGAAATTGCAGCAAAAGGCCTTTGAAGCGCTCCCAACATTCATTGAAAGGTTCTCCATCATCTTGCCCATAGTTAAAGATTTGCCCTCTCAAAGTGGCTGTCTTTTGAGTAGAAAAAAACTTCTCTAAAAATTTCTTAGCTAAAACATCCCAAGTGGTGAGCGAACCAGGTGCTAAAGTCATTAGCCAACCCTTAGCCTTATCTTTCAATGTGTAAGGAAATACCCTCATCCTCATATTTGCTTCATTCAGTCCCTGCAAAGGTAAACCACTCATAACATTATAGAAGTCTTTAATATGGGCTAATGGATCTTCGTTAGGTAAACCATAAAAAGAAGGAAGCATGTGAAAATGTGAAGATTTGAGAACATAGTTTCTAGCTTCAAGAGGTAGCAAGATGCATGAAGGTAAATTTGGTATAATTGGTTGAGCATAATCCTCCAAAGCTCGATTGTCATCATTATTGTCAGCCATCTCTTCTTCTCCATCTGAATTAGAGTGCTCAGAATAAGAACCTACAATCACTGATCTAGAAGAACTATCGTCCTCATCTTCACGGTTAATCAGAGCACTAGTTGATACAAAGTTGTCAAAGGTGTTGCCCCTTAACTGTTCAAGTCTTTGGCCTATCTCAGCAAGTTTATCTGACATATACTCCCCTGAGAAGAAGAAAAAAAAAAAAAAAAAAAAAAAAAAAAACCAGAATTTAGGAATCTAAACTTTAAATGAAAATAGATAGGGTTTTAAACAAAAACAAGCAATTATAAGGGACTGAAATTAGTCCTTGGCAACGGCCCTATAATTTTGTTGTGTTCCTTCTTAGTGCAAAAATATGGTTAGTATAATGGCACAAGTAAGGGTGTCGAACCATAGGGACTGATTAAATGATATGTAGTTAACCCTAATGGTGATCAAACATTAAAATCAACAAACAAATTTAACAATAGATTCAGTGAATGAAACAAGAAGCAGATTGATGAACTGAATACTTTAACTTAAAAACATGGATCAATTTTGCAAGGCTACATCGAAATCCCTAGCTATGAACTTAGTTACACATCATGTTCACATAAATTAAAACGAAAACACACAATATGAGTGAAAATAAATTCAGGAGAGGAAAGCCTTAAAGCAATTCTGATGTAGAACTTCTCCAAGAGCAGCCTTCTGCGATGAGTCTTTAGTAGTGGTGAAAGTGTATAGAACGGCTAGGGTTTTTTTAAGAGTGAATAAAAAAAGAGGAAAAATAGATAATCATAATTGAGTAACTCGCCTAAAATAAAAAGGGCATGTAAAAGTGGCTAAAAGGCAAGTTTTAATGGGGTAAAAAAGGTTGGAAGATATTCCAAAGTGATCCCAGCAACTTAGCCTTTATTTTACACGTTTTTGCCTTATTTGGCACCTTCAAATCAAGCTAGATATCCTAATTCCTTTCCTATTATGTTCCTGATCTTCTAATAAGCCAGATTTGTCTTGGATTCTTTATTTGGACTTCAAAACAAATAACAACTTTACTTGGATTCCAAAACAGGCCACTAAACTTCTCTCCACGTTTGAATAAGGATCAGCTCCATAAAGGGCATGTTTTCACTTCTTCTGCCCTCAAATTGATCCTACAGTACATGTAACTGCGCATTTACAAAATAGGGTAATATGCAACCAGTTTAACTCAAAAACATCACAAAGCATGAAATATATGAGTTATCAATAATATGGAAGTGCATACCATAACAGTAGTCAACCTTAGTGGTACCGATTATTAAAGGTTTTTGACTAGAGAGAGTTGATCATTGACAGGAATGAGGCTAAAGCCAATGTAACTGATGAATCACCCAGGCAGAAATCTAACTTAGTTGATTGGAGATCCTATGGTCTAAGTTCAATAGGCCAATTGGTTGGGCATGATTCAAAGAAGTTAACACACTATATACCTCATTCCTATGGTGGAAGAAGTGTGTTGTCTGCAAAAGTTTTAGTGTGTATATTTATACTTAATGACATTGATATCTAAAAAATATGAGGAATAGAGCAGACTAATCTTTATCAACAGTCACCTATGTGAGAGTAGAAGTGGGTCGTTTCTATAAGAATGAGATAGCTAAGTTCTCTAAGCTTCTCAAGAATCCGGGAATTGTTTAGGACCGAAAGGAACACAACCTTATGAACCATAATATATTAAGATTAGTGATGTATGTTGTCTCGGTTTACTGCTGCGATGAATAGTTCAAGATCTTCCATATCCACTGTGTCACCAAGTAAATCCTATAAGTATTCACTGGGGTAGGTTCAAGTCCAAAAGACACCTCTCCCGATGCATCTTTTGTCCATCTGTACTCTCAAATTCTTTATCATTTTTCATTCATGTGGGGAATTGTTGTAAATTATATATTATAATAATTTATAATATTTAATTTGTGTATGAATGAAAAATAAGAGTCAAGTGTTATAGTTGAATTCAAATTTTTATGATTTGCATCTGTTCATTGGAACTCTAGGCAACAGTCACAAGGTTTCCAAATAGGTGGCTTGAGTTCTATATAAATTCAAGCATCCCACCAATCTAATTTTTAAGAGATGTATTTTCTCCAATGTCTTTTATTCCTTTGTTCAAATTCTGAGTCGTGTCTTGAAAGTACAAAATATATAAAGTTCGCCAGAGTTAGAAAGATTGCGTTGCTTCAAACTTTGGATTTTAGATTGTTGAATCCTGGGAGATGGGTGCCTACTGAGCTACAAGCGCAAAGGTAGGGGTGAAATTCTGTCTTTAGGACATTGAATTTATGCAAGCCTCAATCTCCAAGTTTGTTAGTTTTCTTACTTTTTCTCTAGTTGTTTATATATATATATATATATATATATATATATATATATATAATGATGTGATTCCCTTTATGACTATTATCATTAGAATTTTGTTGTTATTTTCGTACTTTCTAATATTGCTCCAACACAAGCTACTAGATTGTTCCCAACATAGAAGGCACCACCTAAAGTGCATTTCCAATTAGTGACACAACTAGCCCAATCAGCATCACTGAAACCTACCAGATTTGTGTTCGTGTCATGCACAAATTGAGCCCAATATCTATATTTCCACCTGCATATTTGATAATCCATTTGACAGCCAATATGTGGGATTCCTTAGGACAACTTTGAAATCGAGCACACACTTCAACTGCAAAGGCAATATCAGGTCTGCTTGTAGTCAAATAGACTAGACTTAATATTATGCTTTTTATAAGGTTTGATCAACATCCTTGTCACTTGAGTCCTTATGAATTTTGGCACAAGTGCTCATTGGAGACCTTTGGACCATTCAAGACCAAGTTTGTTCACAAAATTCTTGGCATACTTAGCTTGAGAAATGAAAATGTCATCCACTTCTTGTATTACTTAAAGCCCAAGAAAGTAGTTTAGTTCTCCAACCAAGCTCATTTCATACTTACTTGTCATCTGTCATCATAAAAGAATTAGAAGTGGAGCCAATAACGATATCATCCATATACACTTGAGCAATCACAACATGAGTTTTCACATTCTTTATAAACAATGTCTTATCAACTGAACCACAACTGTAGCCATGAGCAAGAATGTAACATCCCACATCGCCCAAGGAAGTGGATCATGTAAGCCTTATATGTATATTCCCATCTTTACTTAGCACGAGGCCTTTTGGGAGCTCACTGGCTTTGGGTTCCATCGGAACTCCGAAGTTAAGCGAATATGGGGCGAGAGCATTCCCAGGATGGGTAACCCACTGGGAAGTTCTCGTGTGAGTTCCTAGAAACAAAATAGTGAGGGCGTGGTTAGGGCCCAAAGCGGACAATATTGTGCTACGGTGGAGTCAAGCTCGGGATATGGTGGGGGCCAGGACCGGGATGTGACAATTTGGTATCAGAGCTAATCCCTAGCCGGATGTGTGTCGACGAGGACGTCGGGCTCCTAAGAGGGGTGGATTATAACATCCCACATTGCCCAGGGGAGTGGATCCTATAAGCCTTATATGTATATTCCCATCTCTACCTAGCACGAGGCGGGGCAAGAGCATTCCCAGGATGGGTGACCCACTGGGAAGTTCTTATGTGAGTTCCCAGAAACAAAATAGTGAGGGCGTGGTTAGGACCCAAAGCGGACAATATCGTGCTACGGTGGAGTCGAGCCAGGGATGTGGTGGGGGCCCGGGGCAAGATGTGACAAAGAAGATAAGAAGACAACTTGTCATACCAAGCATGTAGAGCCTACTTAAGACCATAAAAAGCCTTTCTCAGTTTTTACACACCATTAGGGTTGTGAAGATTTTCAAAATCTTTAGTTGTTCAACGTAGACTTCTTCATTGAGATACCCACTTAGGAAGGCGAGTTTGACATCCATTTGAAACAACTTGAATTTCAAATGACATGCAATGGCACACAAAAGTCTTACACATTCAAGATGAGCCACTGGAATGAAGGTTTCATCATAATCAACACATTCAAGCTGCGAGTGTCCATGAGCAACCAGTTTGACCTTATTTCTGATCACATTTCATGATTTATCTAACTTATTCACGTAAATCCATTTAGTGCTAATAACATTAGTGTCTAATGAACAATTGATAAGGGACCATACTTCATTCCTCTCAAACTGATTCAGCTCTTCTTGCATGGTCAAAATCCATTCCTCATCAGTCAAAGCATTTTTTATGTTCTTTGGCTTACTTTGAGAGACATAACAAACATTTGCAACTTCATCTGCTATTCGTCCTTGGGTTCTAACAACTTTATCAACTGGACCCACTATCTTACCATCTCAATGACTTATGGCCCACTTAGGCTTATCCTTCAACATAACATGAGATTCTTCGTCAAAACATGCTTGACTATCTGTATCACTTTCTGATGGCTCACTAGACTCGCCAGAATCATCGTCGTTTTCTTTCACGGAAGAAGAGAACAAATAATTTTTTCCAATATCAGAGGCAGGAGGAACAATTGAGTCATCAACTTTGACATTTATAGACTCCATGATTATTTTTATACAAAGATTATACACTTTATATGCTCTGTTAGTGTTAGAGTAACCCAAGAAGATTCCTTATTCACTTTTGGTGTCAAACTTTGCTAGATGTTCTCGATCTCTCAAAATGTAGCAAACACTACCAGAAACTCTAAAGTACACCATTGTCTTTTTACCTCATCAGAGTTATAAGGAGTCACATTAGTGCCTGACCTGGGAAACACAAGATTTGAGATGTAACATGCATTGCTCATGGTTTCGGCCTAGAAATGTTTCGCTAGATTCTTGTTATTCAACATTACCCTAGTCATTTCAATCACAAAATGATTCTTCCTTTCAACAACTCTATTCTACTGAGGGGTGATCAGAGCAGAGAATTCATGTTTGATGTCGTTGGTTGAGCAAAATTCATCAAAATGCACATTCTCAAATTCAAAACATAATCAATCCTAATTTTGACAGTGCAGGACGACTCAACAAAGATTCCTTTAGCATTAATTTATACATGGCAAAAAATTGATAAAAGTGTCCAATTTTCTCCTCAAGAAACAGACTTGGTAAATCTCGAGTCGTCATCCACAATTACCAAAATGTATTTCTTCCCACTAATCGACAAAGCCATATGCACAATTTCAAGTGGCTAGATGTTCCAATTTTAGACAGTTTATTGTGAGCAACCATAGTTTGCTTTCCTGACTGGCACAATCCACACACATAAGAGTCAGGGATTGAGAGACAAGGTAGTCCCCTAACAACTTCACGATTGGACAATTTTTTAAGATCCTTGAAATTTACATGACCAAGTCTTATATGCCACAATATGCTTGTTTCATTAATTGCTTTGTTGAACTTCATAAGTTCACCAACTTTAGAAACATCAAGAATGTAGCAACTGTCCTTAGATCTTGGAAGAACAAGCATATTCTTTTTGTATTTGTCTACAATCCAGCACTTTTAGAGAGCATACTTCCTCAGCCACTTCATCGCATAACTAGCTGATGCTGATTAGACTTGACTTAAATACAATACCACTATCAAATACAATACCACCACCATTGAAGGGATTAAGGGATAAGAAAACATCTTTATCTCTAATCATGTGATAGGAGCATCCACTATTAAGATATCATACATTTAGTTTGGTAGCAGAAAGAACATTGAGAACAGCAAGACATTTGTCAAAACCTTTTGTATCCATTTTGGACTTGGTTTTCCATTACTTGAGCCAGAAGATCGAATAAGCGGAGCAATTCTGTTGACTTCCATGACTAGACGGTCCACCTGAATCTTCAAGGTGTCATTTTTTCCACAATGAAGTTTTTTGCACTTGAGTCGAATATGACCAAATTCACCATGGTGATGACATGCTTTGATTCTTTCACAAACTTAATAGTGGTATTCATTGAGCTTGAACCACTTTAAACATAACTAAGATCACTTTTGTGTCCATAAGGTTTTCCACTACTCAACATTTTGTCAATTCTTTCAGCACCAATGTTAAAACACATAACTTTGTTGTTTGCCTTATTTAGCTCAAACAGCTACTTCAAATTTGCCTCATGATACATCACATTACTGACCTTCAACACAAAAACTTGATTCAGTAAGTTTTCTTGAGATTTCTTTAATTCCAAAACTTGGGTTTCAAGGACAATAACAATAGCATCTTTTTCATATCTGTCAACATACACAGAGCCACTTTCATTTGAAGGCATGGTTTGAGCCTCAATAATGCTTACTTTTTCACTCAGCTCTATTTTGGCTAGTTGAAGAGAATTAGTTTCTTCTTGTAGCTCGAAAACCTTTTTGGCCACCTCAATGTTATCCATTTTTGCCGCATAAGTCTCATCAAATAAAGAGTCGTACTTGATAATTCCTCATAAGTCAGCTCTTCATCATCCTTCAACATTGACTCATCATCACTATGAGACACTCTTTCAATCGAGGTAACAAAAGAAACAGTTTGACCTCATCTTCTGATGACTTGTTAGAACACACAGATTCATCACTTTCACTTTCACTCCAGGTAGCCATCATTGCTTTGTCCCCTTTCTAATTTGGCTTTCAGTTGTTTGCATATTCAACAGCATGATGTCCATTGCCACCACAAGAGAATCAAAGACCATGTTCTCTTCAAAAAGTTTTATCCCTTCTACTTATATATCTCCATTGTTTCCTCCCAAAAGAGAACTTTCCTTAAGGTTGAGCCTTTAAGTCTCTTGAAGACTCCCTAATGTTTTTGACCTCCTTTTCTTTATTCCTGAATATCATTCTAAATTGCTTGATAGATAAGGCAAGTTCATCTTCAGGGGAAGTTCACAAGAGTCATTTATAACTTTAGCGTTTTCAACACTTTGAAGAGCAAATTCTTTCCCTTTCTTCGTATCACCTTCTTCCGTTTCCAACTTCATCTCATAAGTAATTAGTTTATTCACCAATTTTCCAAGTTGGTTTCATTCAAATCTTGAAGTTCTTGAATGTCAGCCTTCTTTGCCTTGAATCTCTTAGGCAGAGTTCTCAAGATCTTCTAAGGAACAGTAGTTTCATCAATGGGCTTTCCCAAACCCAAGGCTTCATTGGTTAACATTTTAACTTTTTCATAGAAGGCCGAGAAGGTTTCCGACTTCTTCATCCTCAAGTCCTCAAACTTTGAAAGAGTAATCTGGAGTTTGAGATGCCTCACTTGTTTATTGCCTTCATGAAGAATCCTGAGTTTGTCTCATGCTTGCTTTACCATTGTACAACACTGAATATGTGCAAATTGAGTTGGAGAAATGGTAGTAACAATGACATTTCTTGCTTTTCTATTTGCCATGGTAGAAGTTACCTCACTAGGAGTCCACTCTCCTTTCGGTTTAATCACAGATTCACCATTAACACTTCTTGAAGGTCCATTCGAAAGTAAGGTAATCCATAGCAATTAAGTCATGTGCTTCCAAAAAAATTTGAAACTTCTCACTCCATGCAGCATGGTTAGTCACATCAAATAATTGGAGCAAGTTACACGAGCCAACAAAACAATCACGCTCCATGGTGAGATTCCACCCAATATCGGTCCTTTCAAGAGATAACTCAATGTATATCTAGAGCAAAGCTCTAATACCAATTAAAATTGGTACCAGGCGGAATGTTCTGCAAATAAAATATGATCTGCTAGAATGACTAGTCAAGCACACTAGTCAACTAAGACAGATCCGTTAGTTAACTAAACACAAATTATATAATCCAATTTAAGTTACCAATAACTATCCTAGTCAGCACTTCACCAGTTTATTTTATGTAGCTATTGTGTTGACTGAGCATGACTATGTGCACAAATCTATTAACAAGTTAAGAGGTACATGTAGCATGTACAAATAGGTGAGATATGTGACAAGTAATAAAAGACTTTCAACACAAAAAAAATTTGGCAAGAAAAATCCACCTTTGGGTTAAAAATCAGGACTTTCCACAGAGTCCAATCCACTAGTACAAATAAGGTTCTTACAAAGTACCATAGAAAGCTCAATTCCTAGACCTAATCTATGGGGCAATTTTACCTTTGTGCAACCTTACTTTGCACGAGATGAGGATCCCTTCGTTCTTCATGAGGAGGCAGCTCTTACCTTGAACTCTTCTCCTTATGGCACCAAAACCAACTCAACTTATGCAGATGATGCTATGATGATGATATGAAAATCTTGATTCAATGACCAGTCAATTTCTCTAATCAAACAGTTGAAGGAAGAAACTGACGAGAAACCAAAAACGGGTCTATAAGTAGATTTGAAACTTAAAAAAACTTGACCACAAATTTAATGCAAAACCATGAAGACTATGAAATCTATTATACAATGATTGGGTGTTTAATGCATAAAAATGGTTTTGCAAGTAGGGTTTCTTAAATGAAGAACAAAAGGAAGGTGAAGCTTTAATGCCTTTCTCTCTCTCTCTCTCTCTCTCTCTCTCTCTCTCTCTAGGAAAATAAGTCTGAAAGCCCCAAAAAACAAACGGAACCAGTTAGGTATCTTAACCCCAAAACCTTTGGTTTGTTTTTCAACCAACAAGGGACACATGACAAGCTTCACATTGGTCTAAAAAGATTAAGGGTGAGGAATAGACATTCGGAAAAAAGGTGCCAGTCTGCCCATGTAGGCATGCTTTAAATTGCCTGCCCAGCTAGTTTGGAAAGCAGCAAAAAATTTTGGCTAGACAATAACGCTGATCAAAATGAAATAGAAATATTTAGACTTGAAATGCATATGAATGACCAAACCTTACTTGAGAAGATCTGCCACATCCTTGAACTCTTGTCTCTAGCAACTTAAGCCTTTAAGGGTGAATTCTAAAAACTAGTTAGAGCAAGTGGTACAATTACAATATTGACAAGGAAAGCCAAACGTATAAGTCTAGACTCGACAATTTGCATACTACAGCCAAAAATTTTGTAACATTTGACATGTGGTAGCATCATATGTTTAAGTTTCTTTGGTGGTCAATGTTAAGTGAACTTGTTCAAAATACAAGCACTTGTATGTCCACCGCGTGTCAAATACACATAGCACAAGACCATGCTAACCTTAATGCAATATCCATCGGTATGTTTGGATTGTCAATGTCCAATTGACTTACTAAATGACTATGAACTTTCTTTAAAGGCCAAGTGACTTTGAAAAACAAGGCTCCCTGCCTTAACCTCGTTTAGGACACTATTTCCATACCTTAATTCATAGTATATTATCTCTACGATATAAAACCAACTCATTAATGAATTAATCTTGCCCTATCATTAATTAATTTAAATAGATTTGTTACACAATATCCAACCTTACAAAATTGGCTTTTATAGCATAACTCCAACAATCTCCGATATGCACTAAAGCTAATGGTCATAATGACGTACACAAAAATTATTTAGGTGTCGATCAAGCTGCTTCGGTGTCATCACATTAGTGATTAGGTCCGCTATATTTCCTGCAACGTTAACTCTTTAAACTTGAACTTCTTCACATATTCTCTAATCTCATGATAATGCTTTCAATTTTGTTTGGACGACTCATGAAACCTTAGTTCCTTAGCTTGAGTTAATGCCCCATTATAATCACCTCATAATGACAGTAGTGATTCACATATTCCCTTATCTCATGATAATACTATCCATTTTGTTTGGACGACTCATGAAACCGTAGTTCCTTAGCTTGAGTTAATGCCCCATTTTAATCACCTCATAATGACAGTAGTGATTCAATGGTAGGATCATTTACAAGTTCAGTGATGAACTTCTTTCTCCAGGTGAAGAGCATTTGAAGCATAATTATATTCTGTTTCTCAACTGGAGAGCATTATGCACTTCTTCATATTGTTTTTCTAACTCACATCTTCTTCATTCAAATGAAAACATATCATTATGTGGATATACACTGTAGATTCCATGTGGTCAAAATTAGTGTTGTCTTTCACAAACAACTTCCTTTCAACATTCCTCCCTATACTAACATCATATCCTTAGTACTTCTTGAAAATTTTTTTTGTCCTAACTAAGAACATACAAAAACATTTGAACATGCAAGCATACATATAACACTTTAAAGTATGCATGCACCAGAAAACATTTATGTAACCCATAACTTTCAAAGCCTAGTGAATAGTGAACCATAAGACTCTTTACAAATTAAAGAGAAGAGAGGGTTAGAGCTTTCATTACCCTTGATGCTTTTCCTTGATTACACAAGGAATTCACCCAAGTGAAGGGCATTCAAGTTCACTCCAAGCTCCTTAAATGTTTCCTTGTGTGTTTGCTTTTCTCTCCCTAGATGGAACCTCAAAGTCTCCACACCAAGGATGTGTGTAGAAGAGATGGATTGCCTAGAAGGACATTGATGCTTGTAATATCCCCCCAGGAGGCCGGCCACTTAGAGACAAAAGAGAGAAAGAGGTTCACTCTTTTACCTCAAAGAAACCCTAATGAAGGAAATGTTATAAAGTCACATTTATACCTCCATTTGAGTGGTAAATGCCACATCCCGGCCCGGGGCGGATCCCTTCCCGGGCCCGCTCCACCACTGCAGCATGATATTGTCCGCTTTAGGCTTACCATTCCCTCACGGTTTTATTTTGGGAACTCACGAGCAACTTCCCAGTGGGTCACCCATCATGGGATTGCTCTAGGCCCCTTCTTGCTTAACTTCGGAGTTCCTACGGAACCCGAAGCCAGTGAGCTCCCAAAAGGCCTCGTGCTAGGTAAGGATGAGAATATACATATAAGGATCACTCCCCTGGGCGATGTGGGATGTTACAGTAAACTTGTAAATACGCTCACTCACTTAATATGACCGGCCACATCTCTTTGTATGGTTAATTGCTCATTTCATTTTAGTTGTCCTAAAACTAAAGTCTATATGCCTTGTGGACCAAAACCCGATTAGGTCCCGAAACTTGAAACTAACTTAAAAGGGCAATACGAACTTTTTGTATGAATGATTAACTAATTAATTTATCCTTGATCATGCTCAATTAAATTATTTAATTGCTTATCCATCTCACTGATATTTCTTCACATTCATCCTTACTTGGTGTACAATACATTAGGTTCCAATTAGTGAGGCAGTGGGTGATTATAACTTTTGACAATCAAACGTGGTTTCGCAAAGCAGCCCATCCGACCGTCATATGGTAAAGTTTTGCAAAAAACAAGGCAAAATTGCGAAGATGAAATAAAGCAAGGAAAGTGGATTATTAAATTTCTAGCATATTGATAACTAGCTCAAAAGCCAACAAATTTCAAATAAAGCAAAGCAAAAGGAAAAGAAGAAAATTCCCAAGTCTAATCGAGAAGGCTACTCATTAGCAGCTTGGAAGATCACTGGATCCTTAGCTACCACGCCTTCAGCAGTTGCACCATCTTTGGCAATCGCAACTTCCACTTCCTCATCTTTAGTAAGGACCTAGGCGAACTGACACTCAGCTGCTCTACCAAAGGAAACCTCAAATGAGAAGTTAAGCAGATCCTCTAAATAAATGGAGTAAGTACCAAAGTCATTCCTAGAAAACTTATAATCCGACAGCCTACCTTGGAGATGGTCTACATAGTCAAGCTTGTATGAATCAGCCTGAAATGAAGTAATTGCAACTTCGTGGCCAACTTTTTCATTTTTCAATTGCTCATTCACTTCAACAAGACTAGTGTAAGCATTCTGCAACTTATCCAGTTCATTCTTCATGTTCTCACTAGCAGACAATGCACCTTGTAGTTCCATTTCCTTAGGCTCCAGCTTACTAGCAACCTTTCGGGGACGATTCATGTCATCATGCATGGAAATAAGTTCCTTGTCCTTGGTAAAGCAAGCAGACTAAAGTTTATAATTGACACGGTCAAGGTCAAGAATCTTTGGCATATGGAGGTCAATATCTTTCTTTGCAACTTCCAACATCGCTTGAGCAACATTAAGCTTAGCTTTCCAACTGCTAACTTCCAGATGAATGGCTTCCAGCTGGGGGAAGTGTGAGTAAAGACATTAGACCTCTTCAAAACAGCAAGTTCAGATTCCATTTTTCTAATCTTTTCGAAAGCCAAGCGAAGTTGAGCTAACATCCCCACTTCTTAGCAGTTTTAGTAGCATCTTGATCAACGTACATGGACTCAGCTACCAAGATCAAAGTCTTCTGCATGGTAACAAGTAGGGATGACCTTTTAGAATAAGCATCATGCTTCATAACAATGAAAGCAAACTTCTCATTCTTAGCAGACAAATGAGTCATAACAATGGAAGGAATAGGCCCTGGTGCCACCTTAGCATCATAATCTACCTTCCCCTTGTTCATAGATGTGGGCCTCTCAGAAGTTGAACCAGAGTTAGCTCCAGATGACACTTCAGTGTAAATTCAGATACAAAATGCACGACATGACTTTTACACTAGGCAATCCTCTTTGCAATGGGTGTGGCTGCCTTCGAAGAAGAAGCTTTGTAGGCTCAGACTCACCAGTCTTTTTCTTCCCTTTGGGAGAAATCAAATTAATGACAAGCTTTTCAGAAGCAGGTGAGCCCCCATAGGCAGCAAAAGAAGTCATTAGTTTCTTCTCGACTAACAGCTTTCAAGCAGGTGACAAAGATCTCTTATTTCCATCTTCATTAGCAGTAAGCTCCACGGTGGTAATCGGACGAGTAAGCACTTCCTCCTTGATCCATTTAACTCTTCCCTTAGAGGTAGTCCACCTTTCTCCTAATGAAGGTGATTAAATAGCCAGCACCACTCACGGTACTCAAGGTCAATGCCCAAGGCAATGTGCACTTTCTTCATATCAAGTGAAGTTCTTGAAGTTGAGCCAAATTTTGAATCTACGCAAAGTAAGGGGGATGATCAATAAATTGAAGTCAAGGACAGCTGAGCAAAAATTCTAAACAGATAAAGAATGCAGTATTTCACTTACCACTAATGAACTCAGTCAAAACGCGCAACTCAAGCGAAGAATCGGACTCCCACTATCTGTTGACCTCCAAGGTATTTTTCGCCTACTCATGCTCACCTTTGCAGGAAGCATGAAACAACCCGTGGTGACACCTCTGCTACCATACATTGATGTGGTAGAAACTAACGCACAAATTAAACCTTTTTTAGACAATTGTAGTATGAGTAAGTAGGGCTCGTTCTAAACTGAAGATTAGAAGGGATGCTAATCAACACAAACTAGACATAAAATTTGTAAACTAGGCGAAACTAAAACAAATAAGAATTAAGGGGCAGTTTTGGATGAATTTTGCACTTAAACAACTAAATTGCAGAAACAAAGTGAATTTGGACGAAAATTGGGTGAAAGGCCAGCTAGAGGATTCTTCTCCACACATGAACCACATGTATACAAATCGATTTCCAGTTATTATTCCTATAAACCATGAATGACAATGCCCCAAATTAATTGTGAACAACACTAATTAACTCTCAGATTTTCCTAATTTCATTGAATTGGACTCAGCGACGCAATCAAATTATTCTTATCAAGGCATTCGTGAAAATCATTAAGCATTAACAAGGCATTGACAAGGCATTCGTAACTATGAACTGCATGATACTCCTGCCAGGAATTTACCTAACATAATCATGACTAGTGACCTTTACTACTTGTAAATATAAGTTCATAACGATTAGGTGAAATTCCCTTATATTCTAGCATCAAATCCTTGCATGCAAACTAAGTGTGCACCCTTAATAAACATACAAGAATAAGTTTTCTATAAAACAGATAAGTAAATCGCATTCATGTTTTACGAAACAATAACTGGATGTAATCAATTTATATAAAACATATGATCATGGCTTGGAATTCACCTCTAGCTAAAAAGAAATTTAGTTACACATGTTCGTCATAGTTGAAAAGCAATCTAAAATAAACATCGAAAATAAGATAAGGATAGAAAGATCTCTGGAATTCCCTAGAAATCCAATGGCAGATTCGGCACAATCCTTAGGTGCAGGTGCACGACACTCCTCCTCATCTCCTTCCTTGCAAGCACAAATCACTCTTTTTCTCTCAAAAACTTACGGCACTCTCTGTTTTTTTCTCTTCTCCCCCTTGAAAGTTGTAGTAATAGGTAGTATTTATAGGTAGAGGGCACAACCCAATTTGTGGAAGAAAAGGATTAGGTTGTTTGCATTGTTTTAGGACTCCGTAAATCAGATAGGAAGTGGTTTAATGTGACAAAGAATCCCCCTTGCAACTGGAGAAAAGGTAAAGTAGGATTAGGACAGGATAAGATAAGGTTTGTTAAGGATAAGATTGGATAAAATAAGATTGGATAAGGTTTCCCTTTAATTTCTAATTCCTTGTCTTCCAAGCCTCAATCCTAATTCTTCTAGATTGTAGCACATTCCTAGCCTCATTTGATCACCAAAAACGTCCATCCCAAGTGCTCCCCACACATGCTATCCAATCCAAGTCCAAAACTGCTCCAAATTGCTTTATTTTGCCCTTTTTTGTCACATTTGCCAATTGGACCTACAAACACACGAAAATAGCTTAAATCACTATAATAAATAGAAACTAAGTAAATGCAAAGAAATAAGCTAACAAAGTCGCATAAATATGCTCTTATCATATGCTTTCCTTGTGACCGGTCTCAAAGAAGTACTAGAACTCATTAATGGTCAAGCCTAGATCAAAGAACCTACTCAAGTTCAAGAACCCCACCATTGTGCGAATTGCATTCAGGGAACATTAAGCAGAAGCGTACTTCATGGAGCAGATCACTTTTTGGAAAAGCCGCTTCATGGGTAAAGTGAATCCCAACACAAAGTAGTATGGGTGAAACTTGATAGCTCTTTTCCTAGCTTTGGCAGCTGCATTGCATGGTTTATGGCTGCATCATCCTTCACTCGCCTGACTCGAACCCCCGACAAAATTGTACTCTTGTACGTCTCGAAGAAATTCCAAAACTACTCATTGGAATTGACCTTGACATAAGTAGCCTTGAAGTAACCCACTTTGTCGAAGGAACCCACTTGATGATACAAGGGCAAAGGATATTCATCGTTCTTACAATCAAAGGAAGAAATCTAAAAAATCCGGCATGGAAAATACGAAGAAAAATATTTAGAAGGTAGCTTGCACAAAAAAAACAAATATATATACATACATATCGCGCCTGCCCCAGGCCCTACAATCAAGCCTTCCAGTAGCTCAAGAGGGTAAACACCCCCTCTTCTCTCCTCCAGTGTACAGGTGCACCAACGAGACCTAAGAACCTCTCCGCCCAGCTCACTAGCAGTAGACATGGCACCCCGCGCCTTTCTTTTTCTCCCTTCTCTTACGAGCTTGTGCTCTGCAGCCCTCCATGCTTCTTGCACGTACCAAGCCTAAAGTCAAAAAAGGGTTTGAGCTAATGGCTCACCCTAATCAATGCCCTAAGTCATGGCTCATAACAGTCTAGTTCCTGGTCCATGCTAGCCAGCCGTACCGTGCCAGCAGCCCAAACTGCTCCTTGTAGCACAGCAGTGTCGTGGTACCCTTGCCATATTTCCTCACCATCCTCGACCCTACTAAGCCAAGTTTTCAAGCCCCAAGGCTCCAGAAAATTAGAAGAAGAAAAATTAAATTTTTTCTTACCTTGGTGTGATGTGGTAGAAACTAACACACAAATGAAGCCCTATAAATTATGCAATTGTAGTATGAGTAAGTAGGGATCGTTCTATTCCGGGGATTAGAAGGGAGGCTAATCAACACAAATTAAACTTATGAAACTGAAAACTAAGTTAAACTAAAAACAAAACAATGACTGGGGGATTTTGGATGAATTTAATTAAAACAAAAGTAAATGGCAGCAAGTAAATTAAGTTGTGAACGAAATATGGATGAGATGATAACTAAAGGAATATTCTCCACACATGAATCATATGCATACAAATGGATTTCCAGTTATTCTGCCTATAAACAATGAATGACAATGCCCCAAATTAATTGTGAACATCACTAATTAACCCTCAGATTTTCCCAAGTTAATTGAATTGGACTCAACGACGTAACCAAATTATTCTTCCCAAGTTCCCTAACTATGAAAACATGATAGAGATACATCTCAAAGATCATTAAGTTCTGTGAGAATCATAAGCATTGACAAAGCATTCGTAACTATGAAAAGCATGATACTCCTTCTAAGAATTTACTTAACTCAATCATGACTAGTGACTTTTACTACTTGCAAATGTAAGTTGATAACAATTAGGTGAAATTCCCTTATATTCTTGCATCAAATCCTTGCATGCAAGCTAAGTGTGCACCCTTAATAAGCATACAAGAATAAGTTCTTTATAAAGCAGATAAGTAAATCACATTCATGTTTTATGAAACAATAATTGGATGTAATCAATTTATATAAAACATATGATCATGGCTTCAAATTCACCTTTAGCTAGAAAGAAACTTAGTTACACATGTTCATCATAACTAAAAAGCAATCTAAAATAAACATTGAAACTTAAAACTAAGATAGAAAGAACTCTAAAAATTCGAGCAACTTCAATGGATGAATGGTAGGCATGGCACCCTCTAAATCACTGCAGGAATTTCATATATATAGGGTGGAATGGCTGAATCTAAGCAGACAAACATATATGTGTGAAATAGTGCATATTCCCAGGCAAAGGTCGGGAGTTTGGTAGGTATGACCAACCACTAAAATGAAATGGGAAATAACCCAAAAACAATCTCAAAACCGTCCATGCTATAGGAAATGTGATGGTGGACTTGTAACAAGTTTCCACTCACTTGGAAAGAGGTATAAGTGCAACTTTATAGTTTTAACCTTTTTAGGGATTCTTTCATATAACATGAGAGAACACTAAGCTCTCTCTTTCTCTCTATAGAGGTTAGCCATATGGGAGAAGAAGTTAGCATTTTCTTCCTTCCTTCCATATCACTTGTCTTCTTCCTTCCATTATCAATGGTGTTGAAAATTAGAGGCCTTCAACTTTGGTGGCTTTTGGGGATTCTATTATTCCATCCAAATCCAAGAAGACAAGGAGTTAAGAAGCGAATCTCTTCCATTTGTATCTGTCATGCCTCGATCCCGACATACGTCCAGGATCGACACGTGATGTCATCAGATAACCATATATCTAACATACTCGCCTCTGGGATATGTACCAAGCACATCCCATGCCTCGAATTGCTTAGTAATTTTTTGTGCACTTCATGGCCGAATCTAACCTCCCGTTAGATCGCCTACGTATCCTCAATAGAGATCAAGCCATTCGTAGTTTGTCATTTTACTACACTCAAACACCCATAACATAAATCACTATATCTCAACAATATATCACAATGCATACCATGCGATATGTCAAGGAACCAATGACAAAGCACAATATTCTTCTCAAGCCACATTGATCAACTAAATAATCATAATAATAACATCCATATCCAAAGTCATTCCGCAATCCCGTCAATTAATCGATTCATGAATCAAAAATGCACGATCTTAGCATTTATTTGCATTAATCAATCAATGTGATAACTTATCATTTCACGAATTTAACTAAGGAACTGTATATAATTCCCAACTTGGATTATGAGTAATAAACATGGTAATTCTAATTTATATTCGCAACTTCTATTAGGGAGAATTCCCATTCACTCGAATCTAGGGTTCTAGACTAACCTTATGGAAATGAGCAAGAGCAAGGATTCTAGACCACTCAACGAAATCCAACAATCTTGGGTTCCGAACCACTCGACGTAACTAAAATACCAAGCTGCTTCTCGTGATCACCCCAGACCTATCATATGTACAATCGTGCCTACATCAAGGAGATGGCACACTGGGCAAATCAGACACTCGGATAAGCTCCAAAGCTCAGATGAGTGACAATAATACAAGTATGTGATATCCAATAAAAACAGGTCATCGATCACAATCTATAAACATCAAATATAGAATCATGCTTTATGAAATCATAATCATGTACTGAAAAATCTGAAATAGTCACCCAAATATCCAACGGCTTTTCTAATTCAAACCACAAGATTCCCAAAAACCATCGTTCATATGTACATTAAAATCTAGGGCTAAAGGGACGCAGTTCGGCCGAAGCCTACATAAGTAACCAAATAGGAAGTGGCCCCCCATAGCAGATTAAATAAGCAGATCCACCCTTGAGTAACCATGTAGGTAATGACCCCCCATCGCGGATTAACCAAGCATGATCACCCCTAAGTATGTATAGCCATAAGGATCACCCATCGTGGATTAACCAAGCACAATCCATAAATAATATGGTCATACATCGCGGATTAACCAAGCAGGACCACTAGTGACCCCCAACCCCCCCCCCCAATCGCGGATTAACCAAGCAGGGTCAAGATAATCAAGTAGGAAGTGACCCCCTCATCGCAGATTAACCAAGCAGAGTCACACCTACAGAACTGTTAGGCAGTGACCACCCATTGCAAATTAACCAAGCAAGATCACTCCTAAGTATACATGGCCATAAAGATCGCCCATCGCGGATTAACCAAGCGTGATTCATAAATAATATGGTCCCCCATCGTGGATTAACCAGGCAGGACCATCCATGTACCACTGGTACATGGTGCAGACTAGGTCTCACCTAACCCATTGACACTAGGGTAACAGTCCCCTACTAGCCCTCACATTTCTTAACATTTCAAATGTAAATTTATAACACAATTCATAAACATTTCAATATGCACTTCAAATCACTTTTTCACAAATATTTCCAATCCATGAATCAAATCACATTTAATAAAATTAGATCGATGGCCAATTATAAAATCACATTTATAAAACCAGGTCATATCCAGAAAGGATACTAATATAAGAAAACAGGGTAATAACCATATCACATATATTAAAGTCACTCACCAAGACAAGTCCGCAAAGCCTCACTAAATCTCAAGTAATACTAATTTTAGTAATTTAAATGGTTCAATACTTATTGGCCAAAAGTCAACTTCCGATCAACGGTGGGGTCCACATCCCTACATAATTTGATCTGGAAGATCCGCACATCGGATTTTGGATCCGTAATCTTCTAAAATCCACATTATGCCTTTAGAACAACATGCTAAAATTTCATTGCGATCCGACGGTCGGATTGTCGATTCATATTTTGATCAAGTAATGTATCACAATGAAATTATGTTCAAATGATCAAACCACGTCATACAAATATCAAATACAAATTCGGGACATCTAATTGAACTTAGAAAGGCATCATCGGCCCACTGGCCAAAGCGCCGCCACCCCGACTCGCTGGAAAATTCAACAATTTCCAAATTTTACAGGAAAAAATATCTCAGTGAGGGAAGCAATTTTTATACCTATGGCCAATTCCAATTCAGCTAAGAAATGTCCCCATTTCATCCAAACCCGTCAGAAACCTTATAAATGGGTGTTCCTCGGTTCATCACCAAAAACGAACTTCGACGCCACATCCAATGCTTGGGCCTTGCTCCAGGGGTTAAGGGGAGTCTATTGGTGGTGGTGATAGATGGCAATCATTGTCGGAACCACCGTAAAATGAGAAAACTTGCCGGAAAACCCTCGCATTTTGTGGCTTCGACCTTGAAAAATGGAAATCTAACACTACATAGATGTAGGACTCGTTAAGTGCTTTCCATGGACACCAAGATCACCCAAAATGGAAGTTATGAAGAAGATATGGCCGAGTCAAAAATAAGGGTTCGCGGATCAAAAATGACCCATTTCAGGTCTCTCCTCTCCCCTCCTTTCTCCCCCTTCCATTGGTCACTCCTCCCCTCCTTTTCTCTCCCACAACCTCATCTTCTTCTCTCTCCCGTTGTCACCTAGCAGCATCCAGTCCCTCTTTTTTTTTTTCTTTTTTTTAAATACCAAAACGTCTTTAATTTCTTTGTTATAGCTCCGTTTCACGAACGGTTTGCACCTACGTGTTCGTGAGATCGAGCTCTATCCAAAGATATAAATTGTGACCTTGAAATGCCTATGAGTTTTAAATAATAATTTCCAAACTTCACTTTTCTTAACTAGTTTAATAAAAAAAAATCTAAATTCAAACAAATTAAAATAAATTCTCGAAAAATAATATAAAATCTCAATAATACAAATACGTAGATTATAATAGTGAAATCCAGGAACGAGATTTCACACTATCCATGGAGCCAAGGATCAAGGATGCAAAGCCTTGAAGGCTCTCTCATGGGTGATTAACCTTTGCTAAGCCAAGATGTTCTTCAAAGGTATAACAAACTTAACCTCTTATTTTGATTTAAGTTGAGTCTTGGTTCACAACTACTAGGCTTTGAATTAATGGGTAAAGTTTTTGTTTTTGAATGCATGTGCTTTAGCTTCCGTCATTTAATTATTAAATGCTATATGTATATTGCTCAAAATAAACTTAGTTTATACAAATTTTTCCTTCAAGAAGAATGAAAGGCATAAAGCAAGTATTGGGAACCACGAGATTAGACAGTTATGATTATGTTTTCACCCGTAATGCTTTGGGCTAGGATGCTAAAGAGATGGCTAGGTTGTTTAATCATAGCAAGACACCCAAGACAGACGTCAATTTCCTCTGTCAGACTTAATAGTAACCTTGGTTGGAAAAGGAATTGGATAAGGCTTACATTACTGCCACTTCATCAGAAGATCAAGGTTATGTCGAAACTGAAATACCAGAGGCACTTCCTCTTTGCCATATAGTTCAAATCATCCAACTCTAAAGAGGCTAAGGAAAAGCTTGGACTAGAATTAATCCATCTATCATTAGCATTCTTAATCCTAAACAAATTATCAACTAGAATGCTAACTCCAGATGATTCGTCACTCAAAGAACTTACCTCTTGAACTTGCCCATACTATTCTTAATTCTCCTCCAATCATGCACCATATCAGCTTTAGGTACCCACTTGTTCTTTGAACCTTTGACAAACTTTTTATACGATCTTTCATCCTTCATTGTTTTGTCCACTTCTGCGCTTTTCCGCCTTCATTCTCCATCTAGGAATCACAGCCATCCAACCTTCATCATCCTGTGCTTTCTCCTCCACTCTTTGTCCAACCTCCTAATTTTATAAATTCTCCTCCTCCATGTTGACAACATAAGGAAAGCACATCATTACATCCTTGTGTAGACTAGACTTAATATCCTCATCAACTTGTGTATCGTCTGGGTAAATCTACAATTCATCATCGAACACCCTATCTATTATAAAACATCCATCTTCAACTTCAACTTTAGGGCACAAATGACACTCCATCATTCTTCTACCACAGTAGAAACAAATCTCAAACAACTTCTCATAGCTAATAAGAATAGGATTTCCTTATCCTTATTAACAATCATGACTCTCTTTAATGGATATCTTAGATCCACCTAAATTAAAATTTTCATGAAAAGATCATTGAGACCAAGAGTGATCTCATTCACTCTAATAACCTTGGCAATTGGTTGTCTGATATCTTTGATATTATCTTCCTTTGTACTGCACTGGTACCCTTGGTAGCCTAGCCACAACACCAACATGGAAATAACATCCACATCTTTGAATTGTGTAGTTCAACGCTCTAAGTGGAAGATTTGACCTTGTACGTAGCATGGTCTATTCTCAAGTACATACAACAAGTTATCCTCATCAATGAATTCTAATGCAAACCATCTACGACCAAGTGGTCAAGATAGAAGGTATTTTTCACCTCATTCTTCCAAAATAGGCTTTGCTTCCAATTGGTAAAACGAGCATCTAGGTGTTGCCCAAACATTTTACGTATGAGGACTCAACTCTGCATGTACTCAACATTGATTAAAGAGCACAAATTAGTATTGACTCTTGTAACTTCTTTCTCCATCGTGAATGTATTCTTGGCTTTCTCAAGAACTACAAGCCGTTGTGTAGGTTGAGGGACTGGAAAAGGGTTTGTCCAACTTGGGACATATTGGTTAGCACAGGTTCTAAGTCTTCTTGTGGTAAGAGAGGTGGAAGCAGTGACTTGGGGGTTTGACCTGGTTGAATTAAGAGGCAAAAGAAGCTCAGAAAAGAAAGGTTGTGAGGAGATGGGAAGAAATGAGAACCAGTTTCTCAATAAATAGACTATGCTCGGAGGAATCCAACCGTCGAAGAAAAGTAAAGAAATTGCTAAAGGGCAGACAATAATTAGGAAAGAAGCGCAATGAATGGTGCCAATAAGCGGCTGCATAGCCTTAATGATAGATTTTCCACTTTGAAATTCAGAAGAAAGCAATTTTTGGCTCCCAAAACTATTTGAAAACCAAATAGTTGCCTATAAAGCAAAATAAATCTCGAGTTAACCAAAACTTGATGGTAACATGCATAATCAAATGCAGGAAACTAAACCAACATATATAAAAAAGAAAATCCCACAAAAAACTATCTCGATTAACCAACCACATGTTGGAAGCTAAACAGCTTCTGAAGTCGAGAGATTGAAGGCAGCAAGGAACTCCCGAGCTTGGATTCGGTCTGCATCGAAGAAGAAAGAAGAAATGAAGAGTTTTAGTCTCCAACGGCTAGTTTCAATTTGAATGTATGTGTGAGTGTGTGAGTGACAAGTGTACACTCCAGATTAAATCACTTAAACCCAAATAAAGGGGTGGGATTAAATCTGGAGAAGTAAGGTAGAAATACTTGTTTAAGTCTTATCAATCACTCTCAAAAAGAGTATGGGTTATGGCAATGCACCATACCCTTCAATCACTCCTCTACTTAATGAAATTATGGCTGCTGCATTTTGCACAGCCTTGAAGCCGTCAGTACCAACTCCATGTTCTCTTTATTCTCTGCTATCATTATCCGAAGAAACCCATCCAAAACTATCCATCAAAACACCTAAATAAACAAACTTTATCATGGCCTCAGAGCCTAGTTTATGATCTTACAACTTTCTAGGCGTAATCTATGCAAGTCAAGATCTTTGGGAGCACCTACGTAGAGTTATTAACAACAACAACCAACAAACAACCCTGCAAATGAAGGGATCCAGCAGTAGCAGTGAGCTAAAAGCTCCAGTCTTTGATGGGGAGAACTATGACTTTTGGAGAATAAGAATGACAACCATTTTCAAGTCTTATGACATATGAGATATGGTTCAATACGGTTATGAACTTCCTAAAATGGAGGTCGATGCTCTAGAGGAGGACCTCACAGAAACACAACTTAAAACACTTAAGCAAAACTGGATGGAGGATGCTATAGCACTTGGAATCATCCAAGGTGCTGTGTCAGACACCATTTTCCTGAGGATAGCAAATGAAGAGACTGCAAAGGGAGCTTGGGAAGTTTTACAACAAGAGTACAGAGGAGACACCAAAGTCAGAAAGGTAAAACTTCAATCCCTTAGAAGAGATTTCGAGTATACAAGAATGAGGGAAAATGAACTGTTACAAGACTACTTTACTAGGCTATTTAATGTTGTAAATAAGATGAAAACACATGGTCAGGAACTGCTAAATGAGAGAGTTGTCCAGAAACTGTTGATCAATTTGACTAAGCCCTATGATTCAATTGTCATTGAAGAAACCAAAGACATTGAAACTCTTAGTGTGCAAGATGTGATGGCATCTTTAAGAGCTTTTGACCAAAGGCTCGAGAGGCATGTAGATTCTGCCACTGAGAAAGCATTTAAATCACTCTCTGTTGGATCTAGTAGTCAAGCTAATGCAAGCAAACAAAAACCATAGTGGAAAGGCAAGAACAAGAAATGGGAAGGAAAGGGGTATCAAAACTCTAGACCTAACCAAGGCAACAACTCAAATGAAGGTCCAAGAACCAAGCAACAATGCAAGCATTGTACAAATTTCATCTTAAGGAGTGTTGGTTCAAAGACAAGCCTAAATGTCATAAATGTAACAAGTTCGGGCACATCATAAGGGATTGCAGATCAAAGAATGTGCAGCAAGTGAACTGTGCAAATCAAGTAGAGGAAGAAGCAAATGTGTTATGTGCCTTCAGTGCAAAAGTGGAGAAAAATAATGAAGTATGGTACATTGATAGTGGCTGCAGTAACCATATAACTGCATATGAGTCATTACTCATTGACCTTGACACAAACTTTACTGGAAAAGTGAAAATGGGAGATTGAAACATTGTCAAAGTCACTAGAAGATGAACTCTAGTCAGTAAAGGAAGTGATGCTAATGCCTGGATTAGATGAGAACCTACTTAGTGTTGGTCAAATGATGGAGCATGGCTATTTTCTACTCTCTGGGGGAACTGTGGTCAAGATCTATGATGACAGGTCACTATCAAGCCTGGTGACTAGAGTGGAAATGAAAAACAGAAGCTTTCCACTTATGTTGAAGTACCTAGAAGAGGTGGCAAGGAAAACAAGTGTGACAGGTTCAATGAAGCTATGGCACAAGAGGTTTGGCCTTAAACATGACAAGTCTAGAAAACCTGAAAAAGTATGAAATGGTACAAGGTATACCAAAGTTGGATCAATGCAATGAGACCTGTGAAGGGTGTGTGTTGGAAAGCATCACAGAGATCCATTTGAAGCTGGAAAGGCTTATAGGGCAACAAAGCCACACGAATTGATTCACATAGATGTGTATGGACCAATGCAAACACCAACAGTCAGTGGAAACAGGTATTTCCTAACCTTCATTGATGATTACTCACGGATGTGTTGGGTGTATTTCATAAAGGTTTAAGTCTGGGGTGTTCACAATTTCAAGAAGTTCAAGGCAATGATGGAATTGCAATGTGGATACCAAATCAAAAGATTGAGAAGTGATAGGGAAGGTGAGTACACCTCACACAAGTTCAATGCATTCTGTGAAGATGTGGGATTGGAGTAGCAACTCACAGTGGCATATTCACCACAATAGAATGGCATTGCAGAAAGGAAAAATAAGACTATAGTCGAAATGGCTAAGTCTATGATGCATGAGAAGAACATGCCCTATACATTTTGGGGTGAAGCAGTAAATACTGCAGTGTACCAATTAAATAGGTGCCCTACTAAAGCATTGGACAAGAAGACTCCATTTGAAGTGTTCAATGGCAGAAAGCCTTCTGTGAAGCATTTGAGAGTGTTTGGCTCAGTGTGCTATACTCACATTCCTCAACAACTAAGGTAGAAGTTGGAGAAATTAAGCAACAAGGGTGTTTTTTATGGGTTATGGAACCAGTGAGAAAGGGTACAGAGTTTACAATCTGTCAACTCAGAAGATAATCCTATCAAGGGTTGTTATCTTTGATGAAGACTCAGCATGGAACTGGGAAACAAAGGTAGAGGAAAAGGATAGCATCTCTCTACAACTTGACCTCAACAAAAGGCAAACAAAGGAACCTATGGAGACCTCAATTCAAGAAGTCACAGAGAATGGTGACATACAAGGGACTCCATAGCAAGCAAGCATGAGTCCACAACTGAGTCAATCACAGATAACAACTCCAAGTTCAACTCCAGTGAGATTGAGAAGCTTGGATGAGATTTATGCTACATGTAACTACTCTGTAGTGGAACCAGAATCATATGAAGAAGCTAAGAAAGACAAAGCTTAGAAGAAAGTAATGAAGGAAGAACTTGAAATGATTGAGAAGAATGACACTTGGGAACTTGTAAATCGACCAAGTGATAAGCCTATAATTGGTGTGAAATGGGTGTACAAAGTGAAGCTCAACCTAAATGGTTCTGTACAGAAGAACAAGGCCAGATTGGTAACTAAATGCTACTCACAAAAGCCTGGCGTAGACTTCAATGAAACTTTTGCTTCGGTAGCAAGGTTAGACACCATAAGGACCTTGATAGCCCTAGCAACCAAGAAGGGTTAGAAGTTGCATCAATTGGATGTCAAATTTGCATTTCTAAATAGAGTCCTAAAAAAGGAAGTGTTTGTGGAACAACCTCAAGGGTTCACAAGTGAAGCATTTCCAAAGAAGGTGTACAAGCTAAGGAAGGCACTATATGGCCTAAAGCAAGCGCAAGAGCTTGGTACAGTGAGATTGATTCCTATTTCACTGAGAAAGGATTTCAGAAAAATCCTAGTGAAGCTACACTCTACACCAAGATAGAAAGCAACAACAAGACACTCATTGTCTCAATCTACATGGATGATGTTGCCTACACAAGAAATGATGCTGCAATCATTGAAGAGTTCAAAAAAGAAATGATGAAGAGGTATGAAATGACTGACCTAGGCCTCTTGCATCATTTTCTTCGCATTGGGGTAATTCAAGAGGCAAACAGCATCTTCATTCATTAAAGGAAGTATGCTGAAACCTTGCTTGAAAGGTTTGGTTTGAAGGGTTGCAAACCAATCTCTACACCCCTAATTGTAAATGAGAAGCTTAAGAAGGATGATGAAGGTGAACCTGGGGATGCTATCTCTACAAAAGCATTGTTGGCAGTTTATTGTACCTAACTGCAACAAGACCGGATCTAATGTTCTTAGCAAGCCTACTTTCTAGTTTATGCAGAATCCTAGCAAGATACACATGGGGACAACAAGGAGATTTCTAAGATATGGGCAAGGAACACTTGATTATGGCATCAAGTATGAAATGGGAAAGTCAACTATCCTAATTGGATTTTGTGACAGTGACTGGGGTGGCAGTGAAGATGATAGCAGAAGCACATCGGGCTATGCTTTCACCTTTGGATCAAGGGTATTTTCATGGGCCTCTGCGAAGCAACAAAGTGTTGCACTATCCACAGCTGAGGCAAAGTATGTGAGTGCATCAGAAGCTATAGCTCAAGCTATTTGGCTAAGGTTTATACTCAAAGACATTGGGGAATTGCAGGTTAATGCCACACCACTTATGTGTGACAACACCTCTGATCCAAAGGTGAAAGCGTAGCCCATCAAAAGAACAAAGCACATCAAAAGAAGATATCATTCTTATCAGAGAGGCATTGCAGGACAACACAATCAAGCTAATCTATTGCAACACAGAAGATCAGATCGCAGACATTTTCACAAAAGCATTACCGAATAAGAGCTTCTGAAGTCGAGAGATTGAAGGCAGCAAGGAACTCCCGAGCTTGGATTCAGTCTGCATCGAAGAAGAAAGAAGAAATGAAGAGTTTTAGTCTCCAACGGCTAGTTTCAATTTGAATGTATGTGTGAGTGTGTGAGTGACAAGTGTACACTCCAGATTAAATCACTTAAACCCAAATAAAGGGGTAGGATTAAATATGGAGAAGGTAGAAATACTTGTTTAAGTCTCTTGTCAATCACTCTAAAAAAGAGTATGGGTTATGGCAATGCACCATACCCTTCAATCACTCCTCTACTTAATGAAATTATGGCTGCTGCATTTTGCACAGCCTTGAAGCCGTCAGTACCAACTCCAAGTTCTCTCTATTCTCTGCTATCCTAATCCGAAGAAACCCATCCAAAACTATCCATCAAAACACCTAAATAAACAAACTTTATCACCACATCACTCCGGAAAACCAACAGGCGAAGGACGTGAACCTAGAAAACCCTAATGATGGAACCCTGTCAACTTGCTTGAGCATTAAACCAGTACCTCTATACTTAACTGACATACGGATATCCAAATCCTTTTCGTAGACCCAGAATCTAAACGTAATGAGCGGATACTACAAAAGCCTAATTATTAAAGATTAACCTAATCCAATTAGCAACCCTAAACTTATCAACCCTTAGACCATCTAGCATCCTACTAATTAGAAAGCTGAGAGGCTGAGAGACTGAGATGACTCTCATTAAACTAAAGCCAAACCAAAAGGCGCCCCAGGACTAGCTCTCGGAGGAACCATGTTTGGGCCGGCATCGCAGTTCGTTTTGAAATCCTAGCTCCATGTCTAGTTTAGCTCCATCCCTCAAGTTACCATTAGAGATCTTTATTGATAGGTATTTTAGATGTACTTGTATTGTAAAAGCATTTATGTACATATTCTATCGTTTGTTAATAATAAATAAAAAATAATATTGCTTAGTGCAAAAGCATCTATTAACATTATAATTCATATCAGCAGGTATATCTCCCTAATTCCATATTTCGATTTTTAAGGAAAAGAACAAAAACGTGTTTTTGATATATATTTTTTTCTTTTTAAACGAAAATTTGGGTTATTGAGAGACAAATCAACAATATTCTTAAATTAGACCGTATGGGGAGGTGATAGTTACACTTCACCAAACAAGTCATGCTGTTGTCTCGTCGTATTGGCCTTCAAATCATGTTATTTTGTATTGATGTTTTTTTTTTTTTTTTTTCTTGGACAAACGATATTCTATACTAAGGGGAGAGGGTGGCCTTAACCTCACAATGTGCTAGCAATAATGTGATTCAAATTCACCTTTTGACGAGAATCGAACTTAAAACCTCTCACTTACAAGTGGAGAGAAATATTACTAAATCATAGTACTATGTTGCGTATTCATGTTAAATACTAGTAAACTCTAATAACTTTGTTAGGGATTTTTTTTTTTTTTAATTATTGGAAACTACTTTGTTAGGGTATTTTGTAAACAGTACCAGAACAAAAAATTTCACACCCAAACCTAAATCAGGGCGTGCTGGCCGTCACGTGAGAGTGACGTAACCATGTGCACATTTATGTTAACTTTGTAAAAACTCCAAAACAAAAATAAAATAAAATCTAGGACTAAATAAAATTCCAAAGAAATCATCGACAATACAATTTCTCTCTCTTGGTGGTACCCATTTATTTATGTATATATTCGCCTTTGCTCTCTTCTCAATTCTCTAGAAATATATACAAGCCATTTTTCAACACAAAACCGTTCTTAATTCTTCTCTAAAATATCCAATAAACCTAAAACCTTCATTTTCCTCATCATCTCTTCACAATGGAGGACGAAAATTACATTGAGAATATTCTTTGTTATCGAGAAGAAGAAGATGCAGAAGAAGCACTCTCTCTCTGCGACCTTCCGCTAGACAATATCCATGATCAAGTCAATGAATTCCACGACATGTCCTCCAAGCACCTACACGCTCGTCGTTCTTCCGCTGATCAGTTTTTCGAGTTCTTCAGTGAGTTCAGCACCGACAGCTTCATGTGTTCAGCCGAAGACATCATCGTCTGTGGGAAACTCATACCCTTCAAAGATCACCCAAATGAAGCCCCTCAGACGACCTGTACTAACAATGGTTATCACAAAAAAGATTCATCTTTCCGAAGGAGGTCGGAGTCACTGCCCGGGTTACAAAGCTCGGTGGCAAGATCAAGCAGCACAAAGAATCAGATCATGATGAGAAACAGCAGATCATTGGATTATCAAAAGCTTCACCGGAAATCCTCGGTGGTCTCCCCGACCCCGGCAGAGATGGAGAGGATTTCTTCCGTGAAGAGTGTTGGAAAATACGATAAGAAGTGTGGTAACAAGCCAAAGTGGTTTTTACTCATGTTTGGGATTGTGAGGTTTCAGGCTGAGATGGACCTCAGCGATATCAAGAACCGGCAGATTCGACGAAACCCTTCCACGCTCTTCCACAGTGAAGCCCCTGACAATCGGAGCTCCGGTAAGGGCTCTTGGAAACTGCTCAAGGTATTGAGCTGCAAGGACCATGCAAGTGTTGCTGCAAAGACGCCGCACTGTACACAAGTGTGAGAGGCAATTTCTGATCATGTGCCATGCGTGCACTGTAATATCATGTCCCTAGTCCCCTAACCCATGAATATGATTATATGATTTTAGGTCAATATTCTTTTGTCACATGGTTTGATATAATATGTTAGCAAATTGTCAATTCGAATCACAATTTAAACAAAAAAGTATAGTATCAACGATTCACACTGACAGCTTATTAACTAATGTACTAGACAATGTCACAGGAGAACTTTTTTTATGCTGATTTGATTTGCATGAGGGGCAAAATGGTCACTAAAATTCTGGGTTTGCTTGGAAGTCAGGTTAACGTAGAAGAGCCTTGTCTGACGATGGTGCCCCTCTCACTCTTAGTAATTGAGGATGAAGAGGAGCAGGTTTTGGTTGTTAGGTGGCCACAGGAATATGAAAAGAATGAATATCACGAGAATCCGAATACGTCATTAAATTCTCGTGTTTTTGTTTTTATTTTATTTATTTGTTCATTGTAGTATTAATATTTTTATGATGCTCGTAATTAGCAATTCCAAGCTCATATATATATATATATATATATATATATATATATATATATATATATATATATAAAGGGTATTAAACTATAAATATCCACAATGTTAGCTAATCGAATGTTTCCTTTCGGGTACATCTATTAGGCCGACAATATGGTATGACCCAACTTACTTAGCAAGAACATCATGAATCATGGTATATATATCGAAACACTAGTCTTACCAAATGTTTAAAGGCAAGTTGGCCAAGTGCCTACATTTAAGACGTGAAAAAGGTTCTCTCTTCGAGAAAATATGTTCTAATATGTTTTACCAAATATTGTTTGAAATAAGTGTAAGGATCAATAATTTCCGACCCGTACAAAAGACATAACGATCTAGATACTGTCTCGGAAAGAAGCTCGGTGAAATAGACATGTCTGTGAAGATGCATAGAAAATATGTTCTAATATGCCTTACCCAATTTCAGTACTGCTGATGTGAACTCGTATCGTTTCGAATATGACCCTTTTTGTATATGCAAGCAATCAATCTAGATAAATGTGTATGCAAAATAATCAAATTCCATATTTTGTCAAAGTGAAAAATCGTATTCATACTTAAGTCAAAGAGCCAAATATAAATTTGATGCATCTACGAAACTTGGTTAAAGAAATCTCACGAATAGAAAATGTTTTTCATATCATTTGAAGGAGCATTCGAATTTGAATGCATAGACGAAAGGGTTCTGTCCTAGACAATCATGTCTACAATATATAAAAATAATGCTTTGAGTTTTTGTATGAGTTTCGCAAAGCGTCTTAAATAAAGGAAAATCCAAGTTATAATTGTTTTAAGCCATATCATAAGTTTCCATTGATCCTACTTATTCTCAATGAATGCTAAATAATTATATTTTAGCATGCGAAGCAAAGGAGGGATTAGTGATCGCACCACCCATGCTATAAATCATTACCCTTGTATTATTGTGTCACCATTACTAATGCCGACCACATAATAGCTTCTTTTTTTCGGGTTTTTTTTTTTTTGTTGGTTTTTTTGATAAAATTGATATTTTCATGGCTGCATAAACACAGAGTTCGAATAGTTTGTGGGAGAAAGAGAAGCCTTATAAAAAAAAAAAAAAAAAAAAAAAAAAAGTTCTTTCAGCAGCTTTATCAATGAATGCAGAAAACCAAGGTGGTTCCACCTCTATCCATGTATTAAATCCTCCATTACTAATTTCATGTTTTACAATTCATGAGCCACCATATTGCCTTCGCGTTATTGCTACCGGCAAAAAAAAAATTGAATCGATTCTTCAAATCATTCGTCTCCTCTAAAATACTGTCACGTAATAGCTATGCTAAGAGAAATAAGCGCCATTTTAACCAGTTAAAAACTTGGAATAAAAAAAAGTGGGACACTTTAAAATGAGAATATTGTATGAAATGCATTAATGGATGCATGATTATTTTTACTTTAGAAACGAAGGATTGAAAGGACAGATTCATAGACAGCTTCTAGAGTGAAGAAACGACTATATGTAAAAATGCATGACTACTGCTTGTTGAATTAATGAAAATGTTGACTAAAACCTTGATGTCTCAAGTCATCAATACACTTGTACACAATTTTCTTTGCAATTAAAACAAATAAAAACTAATGAAAAGGGCTTGAAAACTTTAAGTTTTAACGATAATGACAAAATAAATGGTAAAGTGAATAGTACTAGGTTTGACATTTTAGTGTAAAAATATGATTTTTCGTTAAAGTGAATAGTACTACAGGCTTTTCGTTAAAACTCCCTTAAAACAAAGGGCCAACAGTACACTTGTACACAATTTTCTTTGCAATTAAAACAAGGGCTTCGTACTTTTGATTGTTAAGGCCTTGATATTTGACTTATTGAGTGTGTTGACTTTCACACTCTTTTAAGCGTTTTACAAACATTTTTTTTATTATTTGGTATCAATTCGTTTGGGCCTTAAATACAGGTTTGGGCCGAGAGTGGATAACTTGGTTTGGAAAGTCATAGTTCTCATCCCAATAAAGATCTCCCAGGCAAGTGTGCTTTCAGCCCAACAAGCGCTAATTCGACCAAGTCCTTATGAAGGTAGAATTGTGAAAGGATTAAGTTCAAACGTTGCTCGGTCAGTCCTTCATGAACTAAAATTGCCATGCATCAAAATGGGCTATGTTTAGATGTGAACCACTCTAGGGAACATAATTCATGCTTAATCAAACGATGATGAATAAAGGGCATAAAAGGACTAGGTTCAAAGTCCTAGTTCAAATAAAAGAAGCTGAGGCTGGATAAGGTTTAGGTTTCAACTAAGGAAGGGATAATTGTGGAATATCCAGATAAATGTCAAGTGGGCACGAAGAGGTTCAGCAACGTGAGAAGGACCTCGAACTCAACACACAACTAAAAACACTCTAGTTGAAAACCTTCACTCTACACGAAACTTGTCTCACATTATCCTAAACCCCCAGTCAAAACATCCTTAGTTTGGATAAGTAAACAGCACAATGTTGACAACTGGCGACACCTTCAGTTTGGATAAGTAAACAACATTGGCATCATAGAACTAAGTAGCATAGGAGAACCTTCAGTTTGGACAAGTAATGATCGCTACTCCTCACGAATATAGTCGAGGCAGCAGAACCCTAGGGCAGGAGATCATGAACTTTGCAATGAATTAGTTAACCATGTCTTCAGGTTCTACACCCCAAGGCTGAGATGTGTTCCTTCCTCGGCAATAGTCACTCAAGTGTAGAAGTCAATAGCACATTCAATACCACCACACCTATCCTACTCGTCTGACTAAGCTCAGTTGCAATTTATGCCCGCATTCACAAGAAGGATGTAGTTAGCTCATATTTTGTAATTTTTAGGGTCAACATTAAATTCAAAGCCTAGTACTTGTGAACCAAGGTTCAACTCAAATCAAAGAGAAAGAGTTGAGATTTCATATACCTTTGTAGATTCATCTTTGCAAAAATAAAGGCTAATCACCCAAGTGAGAGGAATGAGATGAGTGACCAAGGAAGAACAAAATGCTAGCAATGTCTTCCTTGGTGGCCTCCTTGAAGAAAAGAGAGAATAATGTTTTCTCTCTTTTGCCTCATGAAACCCTAATGAGCAATTGGCTTATAATGCCACTTATATAGTCCCACCAATTTGTGATTAAGTGAGAAAGCCTTGGGCTCTCTCACTATGGCCAGCCATACTACAATAGTGGGCCTTTTTGGGCTTTTAGTTCTAATTTGTTACACCATTTAACTTGTGAGGCTTGAAGGTTCAGGCTTATTTGGGCTTTGAAGCCCAAAACTAACTTAGAGCCTAATACAAAATTACTCGTCTTTAATTAATTAAATTTTAGTTAATCTTAACCAAACAATTAGACTATTTAATTATCCTTACTCAACTCCATTAGATTCTTCAATCATTACCTTACACAATGTACGACCCATTAGGTTCTTTTTTATCGAGACAGTGGGCAATTAGAGCTTACTAATTGATTATCAATTGAACCTTACTTTCAATTCTCCCTTTCGTAATTATTCATCTTCAAAGCTTCCACAAATCATGAGTGACATCTAGCATTATGTCCTAGCTATATGAGCTAATCAAAAGAGATTGGATGACCTATTCAGTTTGGGATCACATGTAATACGGCCATTCTCTAAATCAATACTCTTGATCAGATTATTGTTTGGTTGATAGTTTATTTATGTTTACTATCAATGTAATTCTCTTGTCTATATGATTACCTTCAATATGATTTGGTTGACTTCCTAAATCTCATTCATACTCTACCCTGAGATTCTTAATTATATCATAAAGTATTATCCCTCAATAGTTTAAAGCTTACAAATCCCTTGTTATACATTCACATGACCACATGATTAAGTAATTGACCTCAACTATGTTGTGGACACCCTCAAGGGCCTAACCATAAGACAACTATGATATTTTAGGTCAAATGACTACTTTTCATTATCCAACTATGAGTTCTAATGTGAGATGTGAAATGAGACTTATTGCTTAAGCATATAACATTTAATGAAACAGCTCTAAACAATAATCTATACTGTTAGATTAAACTAGTTTAGTTTAACATGTGACATGTTCGTAAAAGTATCATCTTATGATTAGTTTTAGGGCACATTTTTCAACAAGGAACATGATGAGGTTTGGCTATGTTACATTGTCAAATGTTCAAAGATGTACCCATATAAGGTAACTTGGTGTCTCAAGTCAAACGACTACTTATCATTATCCCAACTACTGAGTTCTCATATGATATGAATATGAGAAATCCTGGTTGACCATGTTCAATGGTCTCTCTCTATTAAGCACCTACATATTTGCCTTGGTGCCTTTCACACCAATTACTTGAGATCAGTCACTCTCAAGGAGAGAAGATATAGTACGTGATGTGTTACAACACATACCTTAAAATAGATCATATTTTAAATTTTATTCTCGAATGACATGAAATGACCAAAATGCCCTTAGCAGGTGTCTTGAGTAAATATGGACCTATGAACTAAATCTTTATTCTCATATCTTCCTATTTGATTAAAATCATTTTCGTATTCATGAGTGTGACATCCCACATCGCCCAGGGGAGTGATCCTTATAGGTATATTCCCATCTCTACCTAGCACGAGGCTGTTTGGGAGCTCACTAGCTTCGGGTTCCGTAGGAACTCCGAAGTTAAGCGAGAAGGGGGCTAGAGCAATCCCATGATGGGTGACCCACTGGGAAGTTGCTCGTGAGTTCCCAAAAACAAAATCGTTAGGGAATGGTAAGCCCAAAGCGGACAATATCATGCTACGGTGGTGGAGCGGGCCCGGGAAATGGTCCGCCCCGGGCCGGGATGTGACAAATTGGTATCAGAGCCTAACCCTGGCGAACGTGTGTGCCGCCGAGGACGTCGGGCCCCTAAGGGGGGTGGATTGTGACATCCCACATCGCTCAGGGGAGTGATCCTTATATGTATATTCCCATCTCTATCTAGCACGAGGCCTTTTGGGAGCTCACTAGCTTCGGGTTCCGTAGGAACTCCGAAGTTAAGCGAGAAGGGGGCTAGAGCAATCCCATGATGGGTGACCCACTGGGAAGTTGCTCGTGAGTTCCCAAAAACAAAACCGTGAGGGAATGGTAAGCCCAAAGCGGACAATATCGTGCTACGGTGGTGGAGCGGGCCCGGGAAGTGGTCCGCCCCGGGCCGGGATGTGACAATGAGTGCATAGGCGAAAGCGAATTCAAATTCGGAGTTACAGGTATTCAATTGAAATTTTTAAATATTGGAGGGAAAATTGTAAATTCCCCGTGGGAAATTATTAAGTGGGTCCAAATTCCCGTTTTGGTTCCCTTCTCTCTCGATTTCATCGAGACACTCTCGGTCATCTTCTCTCTCACTGTACGAAGACTCTCTCTCCCTCTAAAACTCTCATTGTCACTTCCTCCTCCCTCCCACGAGAGAAAATCATCACGACCTTCTTATCTAGCTACAACCCACCCCCAAAACTACAAATCCTTAGTCGAATCCACGTGAATATCACACTAGTGGTCCTGCATGTTCAATCTCATCACGGAAGAAATTCGGAGCATTGAGTTCTCCGACGAAATCTTGTTGCAATCCGACAAAATTAACAATTGATCGAACTCGAGGTTGTTCTCATCTGGTTTCTAGTAAGGAACTCGTACTCTGCATGTTAAAATTCAAGGTGAAAGTGTGGGGTTCTAACCTCTGCAAGTTCTGTGTTCCGTTCCAGAATCCGGCGAGTCCAACAGGCTGAACTTCGATGAGTTCAAGGTTGAGTTCATCCCTAATGTCCAACATCGTACACCTAGGTGATGTCCTGAAACCCTTATGTGTCGAATTTGGGTTGGATTAAAAGTGAAATGTGAGTTTTAATCCCTGATTTTTACTGTTGTTTTTCCCGACAACGTCTTTGGCTAAATTTTAGTGAAACCAAGGTGAAGTCAGCCCCCAAATGTCGACAGTCAGCCTTTTGGTAAAATTCTAAAACTTTTCTAGGTTGAATTCGAGCGAAATTCAAATGAAATTTGAGGTTCTAACCTCTGTCAAACTCGTATTCTTGCCTCAGTTTTACTGATAAGAAAATCCGGCGAGAACTCTTCGAAGGCAACAAGAGTTTGTTTCCTCGATCCATAACGGTTCCAATGGTTTTGGTGTTGTCCGTACGTATGGTGAAGAAAAGAGAGAAAGAGAGAGAGAGACAGATACGGGACAGGGCAGAGAGAGAGGAATGAGTGTGGGTGTGTGTGTGGTCCAAAATCAACCAACCAAATTCCAAAATTGACCACACAACGAAACAAACATACTAGGGGCAAAACCGTCATTTCACCCCTACTATACGAAAAGTCTGGGACGGGCTATCACAGTTATAATCCGGATTCGCAAACAGTTTTTGCCTATATGCTGGTGCTTTTGAGATCTATTCAAAAATATAAATCACGACCTTGAAAGGTCTACGGATTTTAGATAATTAATTTCCAAATTTCAAACTACGTAACTAGTTTAATGAAATCTAAATTCAAATAAATTAATATAATTTCGTGAAAAACAATATAAATTTTCAATAATACAAATACGTAAATTATAACAGTGAAATCTAGGAACGGGCTTTCACATAGGGAACCTAGATGATAAGATTAAATAATTAACAAATGAGCCTTCTAGTTCAAAATATTTCACATCACAATTTTCTTACTCATGGCTTCGTCATTAAGTTGATGGTATTTCGTCACCTCTATGGTGGGGTTTTATTGTCAATTTAGTGATGGCCAGTACATTTCCACCCTTAGCTAAAGCCTAATCAGGTCTAGGTGTATCATGTTGATCTATCTGGATTTTAATGCCAAATTGGAAATCCTATGGTTAGTAACGTTTAGGTTATGTGTATGAAAGAGAAAGGTTTCATGAATCTAATATCTTTAGATCACATTCTCTTTATTACATATTACTTGGACTTATTGTTTAATCTGAGATGACTTGCATACAACACTTAATGACATGGCTGTAAAACAATAATATTTACCCTTAGCTTAAACTAGATTAGTTTAATATGTGAAATGTTTATAAAGTATTATCTCATGATTACCTTTGGTGCACATTTCCAACACTCTCATACAAAAAACAAAAAAAAAATGGTTAGACTCTTTCTCTAAGACTATATGCGTCACTCCCTACCATAGTTTCCTCATTATTCATGTTTTCAATAAATTGCAGTACTTTATATGTTTCCAAATACATGTATAGTATTATTTAATACACACACACACACACACACACACACATATAAGTAAACACTTATGCCTCGTTTGGGTAGCTAGAATTGTGCTGGCTAGTTCACTTGAATAGGCTAAATAATAATCGAATAGTACTGACTAAATTCCTCAGGTGTTTGGTTGTAATATCGGACTGACCATATTATTTATTGGGAGCTTTAATGAAAAGGGATTCTCCGAACTTTTTTCTAACAAAAAAAAAATCACTTAATAACTTTATTTAATAAAAAGGAATTGAATTTTAATGAAAATGACTTAAACTTTAATGAAAATGACAAAATTATAAAATGATTAAAAAAAAACTTAAAACAAAAATAACATGTGGGACCTACGCATCCCCTCTTTTCTCTCTCCTCCACATTCTCTCACCCTTATCATTTATTTCTATTCACCCATCATCATCTCTCTCTTCACTCATCACAATTATCTCTCATCTTTTACCCATCACCATCATCTCTCTCCTCTTTTACCTATCACTATAATCTCTCTCTTGTTCACCCATCACTATTATCATTTTGTTCTCTCTGATGTCACTCCTGCCTCCCTCTCCGTTTTGTTTTTTATTTTTTTGTTGATATTAGTAAATTTTTAATAGAAAACGCTTAATACTTTTTATTAATAAGGAATATTGTACCTAAAGAATAATACATTTCTAGGAAAATTAACCAAAATTCAAGTTATTTTCTCATTATATTAGTCAATTTTTTAGTCCTGTTAGTTTTTTTAGTTTCTTCGGAAATGGTAAATTATTTTTAGAAACTGTGACACCATTTCTAGAAACAATGACTGACACACCCCGACCGAGATCAGGGCATGTTGGCCGCCACGTGGAAGTGACGTAACCATGTGCATAGTGCGGAAGCTAATAAATAATAATAAAAGTACGAATAAATAAAAACACAGCTATACACAAAGTAAATAACATACATGTGCAAGCGTAAGTGTAAGAAACAAAGTTCAGAGCACGGAAGACCTAATGCAGTCCGGGAGAAACAACACTAAATAAACACACCCAAAGGTGGTCCAACACTGGTGATAATCTGTCAGATAAGCCGAGAAAATCCTCTGGGGAGCCACCAAAAGTGCTAGCCAATCTAGAACCTGGAGGGGCGCAAAACAGAAAGCGTGAGTGGGCAAAAACAAAGCTTTTCAAAAACCATTTCATAAACAAAGTTCTAACCCCTCGCCGTAAAACCTGTATACTTCCCAGAAAAATATAATATATACATATATATAAATCATGCTCGGAAATATGCCATGCCAAATGTCTCGAAATAAAATGCAAGTATTCAGGTAATGCCAAACAATGCCATGTAATCTGTCAGCCGGAGTCACCTAACGTGACCTGTACGGCTGAATCTAGAGCTCAAATCTCCAACTCACTAACTACACCTCCACACGAGTCGAAACAACCTAAAGTGGTATGTACGACAGGACTGGGTGTATAATAAGTACGCTCAAGTGCTAGGATCATGTGAAGACTGGGTGAATAATCGCGGGTCACCTACGAGTTGGAACCACCTAAAGTGGTCTGTACGATAGGCCTGTGCACCTAACTTGGATCCAAGATGAGCATGTGGTGCGGGAGGTGAACATCATGTGAAGGACTGTGCCTAACTCTGGGTGGGAGCACTAACACCAGGGGTGCAGGTTATGAGCTCTCTATGCATCTCAAATCACTACTGAACATAAACATAAACCATAACCTACTTGACACTTACCTGTGCGTCCGCAGCACCAACACACACATATATATATGCAACTAATAATGCATAATTAAATGGGTAAACATAATGCATGGCATATAAACGTATAAACGTTTCATTTCACTTTCTGGGAAAAAACATAAGTATATAGGTATATACGGAAAACCAAAAGCCCACTCACTGGTATGTAGAAGGGTCGTAACCCCCTTGCCTCGAGTGACCGCGCTTGTCCTCAGGATAGGTCTCACCTATATGCGAAACAACTATAAATACGTGATAAGTCATATTTTGCATGCATGTATATCTTTCTTATTTGGCGTTTTTGTATTGTTTTTGGATTAAACTAGTTGCATTTTACATTGTTTGGTGTTAGTGTGCAGCCAAGTGTGTAATAAAATCAATTGGAGGGCAAATGAAGGAATGTGGTGCAATTCGGCCATATTGGGTGAATCTAAACAATGCAAAAAGAGTGAAGTCAGATTGGGTGGTTCTAACACCAAAACATGCATTCACATGCATGTTCAAATACCTTGCCAAGTACTCACATGCATTTCCAATTCATTCAATTCCATCCCGTGCACTTCCACACCCATTCCCATTAACTAAACCTTTCAGCCATATTTACACCAACAAACATCATCATACCGTGCACTCCCATGTGATTCCAAGGCAGAAATCCACATGCATCTCAATTAAACATTCCATGCCATTTCAACACTCCTTCAAGTCCATCCCGTGCACTTCCATTCCCATTTCCAGATTATTATAACCAGTTCAGATTGTCCACTCCCTTGTGGCAGACTTTGCACATGTATCTTGGATTAAATAACCACATACCTGCAGATCATGTCCATTCCTTGCATCCTTTATTCCAGAAATTCACTCATTCCATCATTCCATGCCGTGTGCTTTCTTCACCCTTCCAGAATTTGTACAAACAATTCTCCTTGGCAGATTCCACTCACTTGTTGCAGCAAGGGCACATGCATTTTGATTAAACAAACCACACCTTTGCAGACCTTGTCCATGCCGTGAGAACAACACCTCAGAAACCCATTCAATTCCAGCTCATTTGATGCTATTCCATGTCACTTGTGCAGATAGAGATCCAATCTGAATGTGAGAGCCACATTCAGAAATTCACTAAGGGAGACTCACTCATTTTCTCTTCTCGGATCCAATTCCATTACACACACTCTATTTGCTCCATTTTATGTCCATCATTTTCACTCTCATTCTCCCTCTCCATTCTAGTCCATTCGACATTCTCTCCCTTAGACAGAAACTGTTTTGCATTCATTCCATTTTTATTCACCCATAGCCGCTCCATTTAACCTATTCTCTGTCCATTCTCTGCCCTTTTTGTTCTCCCCTTTGCAGAAAACATACCAAGGGGATCTAATTCAGTTGCATCATACTTGGAGAACCAACCCCGAAGGCCACTCCTCAAGGACTTCAAAATCAGTTTTGCTTCAAGGGTTTATTCTTCTTAATTCCATGTTCACTCATGTTATTTATTTTTATGTCAAATCTTTGTAAACATGAAGTGTAACTAATCCTCCTCTAGGGATTCGATGTAACCTTGCAAAGTTTGCCATGTAATTAAGTTAGAATGCTCATTTTGTCCATCTATTTCTTGTTTCATTTTCTGTTTTAATGGTGACTTAGTGTGTTGATTTTAATGTTTGATCATCATTTGAATTAATCACAAAGTTGTGTAGCCAAGATTAGAACTCACATCATGCATAATCTTGGTAGATATGTGAATGAATGAAGGGAGTGTTTAGCACACATCCTGCCGAGTTATTCCCTTTGGTTTTATGAAAGTTTCTTGTACATTACATAATCTTGATTATGAACCAAAGTTGCACATCACAATTAGGTTCATGATTAGAGACATTTGATCAAATCCACACATCATATGGTTGATCATATCCAAGTGAAACAAACTCAAGAAATAGGTAGATGAATGAGTATAAACTAACTTGACAAACAAGGACTTAGTTGAGCAATGGTGAAACCGAATCCCTAGCTTCATTTCCATTGATACTATCATATTACATTAGTTGTTGATTCATTTATTCGTGTTTACTTCATTTTCTCATGCTTTCAAGTTACAACAACAAATCTGTCTATTTAGACTAGTTTGATTCATTTCCAAATCTGCCTAGTTTGTTTAGTTTGATTCATTTCTTAGAGTTCTTGCAAAACAAGTAGTTACATAGGTCCAATTAGTCCCTGCGGAATCGACACCCTTGCTTGTGCCATTATACCAACCAAAGCCCACAAATGCCACACAACGAAAAAACCATACTAGGGGCAAAACCGTCATTTCACCCCTACGGTACGAAAAGTCCGGGACGGGCTGTCATAATGACATTGTTTAAGAAAAAAAAGTAATTCTATTTTTAGGAATAGTAATACTACCTCTAGAAATTGTGTCACTATTTTTGTAAACGTTGAACTATTTCTACAAACGGTGACCACTTTTTAGACTCTTTTAATTTGTTAAAGGGAAAACTTTGATTTGATTATTTCACAATGACAAACAAAACTCATTGACAAATGCTTGTTAAGAATTTATAAAGCTCAAAAAGCTATAAAAAAAATTAAAAAAAAAAAATGAAGCCAACCTTTCGGGTTAACGAAACCCTTTTTTCCACTTTGGACAAGTCAATTAAAACCCAAAAAAAAAAAAAATTTAAAAAAAATTTGAAAGAACAAAAATTATATACAATTACAAAAAGAAAAAGAAAGAATCACGGTCATCCATCCTAATTGTGACAGCCCGTCCCGAGAAATTCTAAAAACGTAACGTGAAAAGACGAATTTGCCCCTCGTTCGATTTCTTTACGTTTTGCGTTATGTTTTCGGGTTTTGTTGGCATGTTTTGAGCCACACACATACTCCCACACACCCACACCCTTTTTCCCCTACCCTACATCCTACCCGTGCCCAGTACCTTTCCCCATTACCCTTGAAACGTACGGACATACACCCAAACCCATCAAACCTTCACAAATCGTGGAATCCAAGCACATATTCGAGATCGTGAGGCTTGTAGGAGTCCAACCATACCATTTTCAGGTAAGAACACCATCGTTTTCACGTCGAATCCACGATGTCCGATTTCGAGTACTGTTCATGCACACGTGATTTCTCACGTTTTAGGGAATTTCAAGCTTGTAGGTAGCTTGGTGAGGTCCCTAGGAGGCTCGGGGTGGTTCGTTTGAAGGATTTGGACGTCGGGATCACTAGTTTCGAAGTTGGCCGGAGTTGGGTTGAATTTTCAGGTGAGATTTCGTGGTTTTTAACCCTTGAAAGTAGTATAATTGTGTTCCTCTAGTTCCAAGCTTCATTTTGGTACCAATTTTGTGAAATTTGGATGAAAAACGAAGAAGATATCAACGTTTGAAAAATTCCCGATTTTCCGGCGCCGGCGACGGCCCCGGAGGCTCGCCGGAGAAGACGACGGAATATTCCTGACGCCGTTGACGGAATCTGTTAAAACTGACGGAATATTCCCTACAACGTCAGTTGACGCCGTCAGCGTGCCAGGCACGTGCCTGCGCGTGGCCAGCGCATGGGGGCGCGTGCGACGGAGGAAAATTATTTTAAAAATATGGGGATGTTCCTGAGGTTGAGTAGAGCACGTTGGTATATTCAATTGCCCCATTTGAGCATTGTATGAGAAGTTATTACGAAAGGTTTGGTTATGTACTTTAAAATTAACGTTTTTGTAGTTGTTTCGCATATAGGTGATACCTATCCCGAGGACGAGCGTGGTCACTCGAGGCAGGGGGGCTACGACCCTTCCACATACCAGTGAGTGGGCTTTTGGTTTTCCGTATATACCTATATACTTATATTTTCCCAGAAATTGATTTAAATATTTAATAGTTATATGCCATATTTTATATTGTCGTTGGTTATACATAATTACTTGCATTGGCATATATGGGTGTGTATTGGTACTGTGGACGCACAGGTAAGTGTTATTCATGTTTATATTCAGTAGTGATTCGAGAAGTTTAGAGAGCTCATAACCTGCACCCCCGGTGTTAGTGCTCCCGCCCAGAGTAGGGCACAGTCCTTCACGTGATGTTCACCTCCCGCACCACACGCTCAGCTTGGATCCAAGTTAGGTGCACAGTCCTGTCGTACAGACCACTTTAGGTGGTTCCGACTCGTAGGTGACCCGCGATTACTCGCCCAGCCTTCACGTGATCGTAGCACTAGAGCGTTTATATGTTACACCCAGTCTTGTCGTACAGACCACTATAGGTGGTTCCGACTCGTGTGCAGGTCTAGCTATTGATATTGAGATTTGAGCTCTAGATGCAGCCGTACAGGTCACGTTAGGTGACTCCGGCTGCCAGATTACATGTTATTGATATGATTTATACCTGGGCACTTGCATTTCATTGTGAGGTTTTGACATGGCATATTCTTGAGCATGATTGGTATATATATACGTATATATGGTTTCTGGGAAGTATACAGGTTTTACGGCGAGGGGTTAGAACTTATTTATTAAATGGTTTTAGAAAAGCTTTGTTTTTGCCCACTCACGCTTTTGTTTTGCGCCCCTCCAGGTTCTAGTTGTCTAGCAGGTTCGGTGGTTTCCCAGAGGGCTTTTCCGGCATTTCTGACAGACGATCACCAGCGTAGGGCCACCTTCGGGTGTACTGTTGTCGCATCATTTGCATTTGGACTGCTTAGGCTTTATGCTCTGACCTAGGCGTCGCACTTACTTTGCACTTGTTATTACTATATGTAAAATCAGTTTTTATTTATTCGTATTGCTACTGCTATTATCATTTTATTTAGCTTCCGAACCGTGCACATGGCTACGTCACTTTCACGTGACGGCCAGCATGCCCTGATCTCGGTCGAGGTGTGTCACTAATCTTTAAAGATGACGTCAAGGAAAGTTATACACAATTACAAAAATGAAAAGGAAAATCATATACAATTACAAAATGGAACAGAAACAGTGGTTCCAAGGTTTTGTTAGGAGTATAGAAACTGTGGTAGCAACTCATAAAGCTTGGTTGGCGTGTGTGCACGCGCCGTTGTTTGTTTGTTTTTCTTTTTTGTCTTACTATTAAATAAACTTAATACATTGCTTTTGGTTTAAACTTAATTTTAAACCCCTTTTCATTATTTTTTTTTCATTTATTTGTACTATGTTTGGTGCGTTTTAAACAATTCAAAAATAAAAAATCACAAATGTGGCTTGCAAAATAAAAATTCACACACACAAAAAAAAAAAGTACACTTTTAATGAAAGTCTTTCTACCATTCAATCTTAATCATAAGAACATTTTTTGTATGAAAAGTCCATAATGGGTTTTTGGTATGAAAAGTTCATAATGGGTCAAGCCCTTTTTTTTTTATTTACTCTTATGTCATTAAATCCTTATTATAGAGGGGTCCACAATGATGAACACATTTTTGTCTAGTTAAAGTTCATTACTTTGCATAATGCTATTCTGCTTATGCTACTTTTCATCTTTTGCTAATCTGCTGTCAGCTCTTCATGCTTCCATCATGTTGTTAATGTTGTGCAGCTCCTCTTGTGTCAAATTGTTCCAGTACTATTAATCTCCTTCTACCAGTTCTGCCTCTCTTTCTCTATCTTCTTTTATCTTGTAATACATATTTGATGTTTCTCCTTTAAAATTTTAAGGCTTCGAGTAGGGCTGATGATGGACTTTTGCCTTGCTATACATTTCTTCTTCTTCGCTCTAATATCATATCATACTTAAAATCTTCAAACTCATCTAAAGCTAACACTTGGATTCCTCGATATCTCAAAATATTTTTGTATGAAAGAGTCCATCTGTATGGAGAGACAGAGGTTAGGGTAAATGACTCTTCATTAATTACGGCTATATGTCTGGCTTTCTCTTTATGCATATGTACATACTCAGCAGGGTGACTAGTAATAAAACTTATACATGATCTGAATCTAAAATAGGGAAATTTTCTAGGCTAGCTTGAGGAAACTGCAACAACCAGAAATCATTTACAACAATTCTATCTAATCTCTCAAAGATCAATGTTAATGAATATTTTATTAAGATAGCCAAACTCTAATAGTAAGGCTGAGATAACTTCTACTACATTATGCTTCTTCTGATGCTCATAAGTAAAATGTCATGATCTAAAATCTCTTATGTTAATCTTGGCCAAAGTTATAGTAACATCTGGTCTACAAATACAACTCTATGTACTATCACAAAAACATGGTGGATATATTTTTGTAATAATATCCATCTTTGGGTTAAAAAACCGGAGACTCCCACTGAGTCCAATTGTGACAACCCGTTCCAAATTTTACCAAAATTTACAGGAATGAAGATCTCAAAAAGAGGAACAACTTTCATACCTGCCACAAAGTCCAAAAGTGGACGGAAGATAGTTAATTTTTCCCACGAAGCCGGCGGGTGCCTAAAGTTTCCCGGTGTCGATTCGTCGTCTACGGTGGTCCAAAGGGGTCAAGGTTGGTTGGGTTTTGCTCCTGGGAGGATGGGCTACAAATCCCAAGTGGTAGCATCTACCATTGCTTTGCCGATTTGCCGGAAAATCAAAAAGGGTAGCCGGACCACCGTGAGAACCGTCAACTTTCGTGGCCTCCACCCGCCACATACCGTGGTTAATCAAGGTGGTTCTTGGGTGAGTTTTGTAGAGGGGAATGAGAGCTTCAAGATAGTGGTGGTGGCGTCGAAAAACTCCACTGGAGTTGGCAGGAATCGACCTTGGAAAATGGGTGGTCGCAAGTGGAAAAACCCATGGGAAAGCTGAATTAATAAAAACGTAAAATTTGGAACGCGTTGTCACAATCTACCCACCTTAGAAAAATTTTGTCCTCGAAATTTGAAATCAACTAGAGATGTTGTATAAAAGAGAATGTTCTTCTGTTACGATCAGAGTGGAGGAGCGGAAGCTTGGTGGGCCCACAACCCACAGGTCCCAGGATCGAAACCTGGCTCTGATACCAAAATGACACACCCCGACCCAGAAAGTCCACTTGGACCCTGAAGCGAGTTGTGCTGGCCAACACCTGAAAGGTGACGAAGCCATAAAATGTGATAGAGTGTAGAAAAAATGTGAATAATTTGAACCTAAAAATTTTAAATACCAGAGTGCGTTGTGAGCGGGAGCGAACCCACGACGTGAAAGCATAAGTAAGGTACAGAAGTGTGGGTAAGAATCATACCCTCAGAAGTATCCATCAATACTAAGATTCACCACATATCCTTGTCGATACAAACTCTGCAGCTAAAACCTGGAGGGCACCAAACAAAGAGTGTGAGTGAGCAATAAAACCAAGCTTCCCAAAGTTTTTACCTCTCTAAAAGTAATGCCCCTCAATGTAAAACCCGTATCGTTTTCCATAAGACAATACAACATATATACATATATCCAAACCATACTCAATAACATGGCCAAAACCACGGGTTGCCATGTCCATTAACTCCACCATGCATTAATAGGTAAGCCAAATGAACTTAATCAATACAAAATGATATATCAGTCGGAGTCACCTCTAGTGACCTATGTGATTTATCCATATCTCATCAATCATGGCTATCATTTAAGTTGGCGTCACTTATAGTGACCTGTACGACTTATCCATATCTCATCAATAATGGCTAGCATATAAGTCGGAGTCACCTATAATGACCTGTATGACTTATCTATATCTTATCAATCATGGCTAGCATATAAGTCGGAGTCACCTATAATGACCTGTATGACTTATCTACATCTTATCAATCATGGCCAGCATATAAGTTGGAGTCACCTATAGTGACCTGTACGACTTATCCATATCTCATCAATCATGGCTATCATATAAGTCGGAGTCACCTCTAGTGACCTATACGACTTATCCATATCTCATCAATCATGTCTAAACAATCATGATAGCCAATAACTCAATAACATGCTAGCCAATAGCTCAATAAGTATACCTGTACACGAGCCGGAACCACCTAAAGTGGTCTATACGACAAGACTGGGTGTAAATAAATACGCTCAAGTGCTATGACCACGTGAAGACTGTGCGAATAATCGCGGGTCACCTACGAGTCGGAACCACCTAAAGTGGTCTGTACGACAGGATTGTGCACCTACCTTGTATCCAAGGTGAGCGTAAGGTGCGGGAGGTGAACATCATGTGAAGGACTGTGCCCTGGCCACAGGCGGGAGCACTAACACCGGGGTGCAGGTTTATGAGCTATGATTTATCTCAACACAATCATACTTGCTACCATCACTATCATCAACATGTACTCATGATAGAAGCATATTTAGGCGACTTAGTTAGCTTGTTTTCTTACATTTATGTTGTTAGTTCATAGTTATTTTAGTATTTTAAGCTATTTTCGTGTGTTTATAGGTTCATTTGGCTAAGGTAGCAAGAAGGTGCATTTTCGAGCCTTTTGGAGCAAAATTGGACTTGGAATGGATAGCATATGCTTGGAGCAAAAGGAATGGACGAAATTGAAGGCCTAAAGATGTTAGGATTCCTAATTAAAGAAGGATTCCTAATCAAAGAAGCATTCCTAGTCAAAGAAGGTTTCCAACTTGAAGTAGGAAAGTTTAGCCAAGGTTTCCTATTTTGGTTTAACGTTTCCTAATCCTAAAAGGCCTTAGGTTCCAGCAACATTGAGGACTCTTATGCATTTTAGGACACAAATTAAACCTTCCTTGCATCCTTATGTCCCTTGCCATGCCTTCCATAAACTGCCTCTTCCTTGCCGTGCAAAGGGAATGCCTATTTCCTATTTTGTGTCCCAAGATCACATTCCTCTTTCACCCTATTCAAGGCCGCACCTTACATACCTATTCTATCCTAAATCCTTGCTTAATTTCAGCCTTAACTCACATTCCCTTTCCTATTCTTTTCTTGTCGTAAGCCACATTCATATTACCTTTAATTTCTGATTTTACTTACTTATTTTGAGGAGATTCTGACCTTTAAGGCTCTTGGACAAAATAGCTAAGTTTAATTGGCCTTCCATAAGCCTTTGCCGCACCCATATAAAAGATTATTCATTCATATTCACTCATTCATACAATCTGCCATCTTTCATCCTGTCAACCAACCTTTGCCGCAACCTTCATCCTCTCTTCCACCATTCCCATACTTCTATACCTTCACCCAAACACTTATACACCATTCCTAAACCTTTGCCGCACCCCTTACCAACCTAAATCCATCCTTAACCCAGAAATACATCCAAAATCACCCAAAAACTCTTGTGCCACAGCATAGCAAGGAAGAAGAGGAGAAGAAGAAGCCTTGGACGTTTTTTCATTCAAGTTGGAGTGTTGGAACGTTTTTAGGTGTAATCTATCTTTTGTTTTCAATGTTTAATTCGAGTTTTCTTTGTTTTGTTGTGAACACGAGAGGCTAAACTCGTTTTAGCTAGGGGAGACTTTGAAACCATGATTATGTTTATGATATTGTTGATTAATTCCAGTTGTGATTTCATAAATTGTGAATGCAATTTACTTAACTGTTTGATGGATAACTTATTCTTGTATGTTGATGAGGGAGGCCTACTTAATTTGCATGCTTGAATTTGGTGCTAGAATATAAGGGAGTTTCACATAATCGTTACAAACTTATATTCACAAGTAGTTAAGGTTGTTTTCACAATCATGTTAAGTAAATTCCTAGCATGAGTATCATGATGTCATAGTTACAAGTGCTTTGTCAATACTTATGATTTTCATAGAACGCAATGATCTTTGATTTTATCTCTATTATGATGTCATGTAGGGAACTTTTGAAGAATGCTTTGGGTTGTCGTATGATGTCATCCAATCCAATAACTAAAGGAGAATCTGAGGGTTAATTACTGATGTCACAGTTAATCTGGGGTGTTGAGGTTCATGGTTTATCAAAAAAACAACTTGAAATAAATTTGTATTTGAATGTATCATGTGTGGAAAAGAATCCTCTAGCTAGTCAATCATCCATAGTTTTTCTCAAATTCGTCCAAAAGTTTACTTAAGTCTTTTAGTTACTTGTTTTCATCTTAAATTCGTCAAAAACCCAATCCCCTTTATTTTGCTAAGTCAAATGTATCCTGTTGTGTGTTTTTAAGTATTTTGAGTCAAAACCAATTCTATTTTCGTCCAAATTAAGTCTTAGAGTCTAGTTTGAGTATTTTTTATTGTTTTGTGTTGTTTTGAGTTTATTTTGAGTCATATAGGTTTAGTTAAGAGTCTTTGAGTTTGTTTAAGTGCTTTTAAGCATATTTTTATATCTTTGAGTCAGTTTTCATTAGATTAGCAATCCCTCCTAATCCCCGGCCTAGAACAATCCCTACTTATATCTTTACTACAATTGTCGAAAAGATGGTTTAATTTGAGTGCTATTATTTACACATCAAATTTTTGCCGCTGTTGCCGGGGATTAGCAACTTTGCTAATCCCCCGTTGTTTCTTTTTGTTTCTTTTTCATATATTTTGTTTTAGCTACTGACCTTATGTTCTTTTCTTGTTTGTAGGTACTAGTTTATGACTCATAGTTCTCAACCTATTCGTGCAAACATCTTGGACTTTGACGACGATTTTGAGCACACTTTGAGAAGGAAGAGGAATAAGCCAGAACTTAACCCATCAAGTTCTAGCTTGGCCTCTCACTTTGAGGAGGAAGAACAGCCCACGACAAGGGAGAAAGAAGAGGTACATGTCATGGCAGCAGACAATCGTACAATCAAGGATCTTTCTGCTTTGGGAATGGACAATGCCGCACCATTATGCATCCAATACCCTAGGGCGGCTCAAGATAAGACCGATGAATTTGAATTGAAGTCTAGTTTGTTGCACCACATTCCAAAGTTCCATGGGTTGTCCATAGAGGATCCAAACAAGCATTTAACAGAGTTCGAGGTGGTGTGTTCAAGCATGACTCCAATTAATGTTTATAGCAATATTTTGAAGATGAAGGCCTTTCCATTCTCTCTATTGGAGAAGGCTAAAGATTGGTTATACGAACTAGCATCCGGAATGGTTACTTCTTGGGAGAGCATGAAGAGGGCGTTTCTAGAGAAATTCTTCCCTATTTCAAGAGTCATTCTCTTGAGGAAGAAAATTAGCGGAATCCAACAAAGCCAAGGAGAGTCTTTCCCGGCGTATTATGAGCGTTTCAAGGCCTTTGTTGCATTATGTCCTCAACATCAAATGAATGAGGAGCTTCTACTTCAATATTTCTATGAAGGCCTTCTTCCAATTGAAAGGCAAATGCTCGATGCTTCGGCGGGAGGTGCATTGGTGGACAAAACTCCTATGGCAGCCAAGACCCTAATTGCAAACCGTGCTCTAAATGCACAACAATACGAAGGAATTGGGCAAAGAGACCCCCCACGGCAGCAAGTACATGAGGTAAGTTCCCAATCCGACATTTAATCTCAATTACCTAATCTTACTTCTATTGTGTCTCAGATGGCCGAAGGAATAAGGATACAAGGACCAATTGTATGTGGTGTGTGTTCTATCCAATGACACCCTTCGGAGAAGTGCCCTCAATTGATTGAGAATGGGGGATGGGAGAGTGCAAATGCCATTGGATTTCCAAGCCAAAATCAGCCATGAAATTATCCTTATTCCAACACATACAATCTGGGTTGGAGAGATCACCCAAATTTCAAGTGGAAAGAGCCTCAACAACCTCAACAACAAGGAAGCTTTAGGCAACAACCCTTGGGGTTTTACACCAAACCATACACCCCCAATCAAGGCCAAACACAACTTGCCCAAACCACTCAAGGTACGTCTTTGGACAATGATACACTTATTAAGTTACTAACCAATTTGTCTCAAGGGCAAGAGAATCAAAACAAAGCGATGCAAAACCAAGGCAAAATGGTGGACCACTTGGAGAAGCAAATTGGGCAGATAGCGAAGTTTGTAGGGTAATTCCGAGACCAAGGCAAGCTCCCTAGTTCAACCATTGTCAATCCAAAGGGAGGGTTCGAATTTGCCAAAGCAATCACATTGAGAAGTGGAAAAGAAGTTGGCACTAATCCAAAACCATCCAAAACAAGTCCAAATGAAGATGAGAAGCTGCAATTGGAAGAAGATGAGCCAAGCAAAGCCATAGCAAGGGTAAAAACACCCTTACCGCAACCACTTAGGGACCCCAATGCATCCAATTCATCTAATTCGGCCAATATAGGTAAGTTGGGTTCAAATTCGATTAATTCTAACCCTATTCCACCCAATGTTCCTTTCCCTCACAGATTTATGCAAGCAAAGAAAGAGGAGAATGACAAAGACATTCTTGAGACATTTAGGAAAGTACAAGTCAATATACCACTCCTCGATGCCATCAAGCAAGTGCCCAAATATGCCAAATTTTTTAAGGAACTTTGCACCACAAGGAAGAGGGCTTCGAATAAAGAGGTGGTTAGGGTAAGTGAAAACGTTTCTGTTGTTTTACAAAGAAAGTTACCTCCAAAGTGCAAAGATCCAGGTAGCTTTACAATCCCTTGCATTATTGGCCAAACTAAGTTTGAACATGCTATGTTAGACTTAGGAGCTTCCATTAACGTCATGCCATACTCTATTTATGCATCCATGAACTTTGGTGAATTGAAAAATTATGGTGAGATTATTCAATTGGCCGATCGATCTAATGCCTATCCAAAGGGAGTTTTGGAAGATGTTTTAGGCCAAGTGAATAACTTGATCTTCCCGGCGGATTTCTATGTTCTTGAGATGGAAGAAACCCATTCCACATCCTTGCCACTCCTTCTTAGGAGGCCATTCATGAAGACGGCCCGCACTAAGATCGATGTGTTTAAAGGAATTTTAACGATGGAATTTGATGGGGAAGTTATTGATTTAATATTTCTGAAACCATGAGATTTCCTAATGATGATCATTCATGTTTCTCTATTGATATCTTTGATTCATTGGCACAGGAACATCTTGATCAATTGCATGAGGATGCACTTGAAACAGTCCTTACAAATGGAATAGAATTGACAAATCACATGGCATCACCCATAGCACCCCACGACAACAATCTGGAATTTCATGCCGTGCCCTTTGATGATGAAGTAATTGAGGTGGTGGCTGCCCTAGAGTCATTGTTACGGCTTAATGGTAAGTCCTCAATCCCAATGTCAATTCCAATTTCAACTAACAAGTTGCTACCTTCCATAGTGCAGCTATCTACCCTTGAGCTTAAACCATTACCAAACCACTTGAAGTATGTTTTCTTGGGTGAACAAGAGACATTGCCTGTCATAGTGGCCTCCTCACTCACGGCACAAGAAGAGGACAAGTTGGTAAGGGTTCTAAAGGAGCACAAAACAGCCATAGGGTGGACTTTGGCCGATATTAAGGGCATAAGCCCTACCACATGCATGCACTAAATACTCATGGAAGAGGGAGCTAAACCATCTAGGGAAGCACAACGCCTACTTAACCCTACAATGATATAAGTCATGAAGAAGAAGATTATCAAACTCCTTGATTGTGGTGTTATCTATCCCATCTCGGATAGTTGTTGGGTTTCACCGGTCCAAGTAGTTCCAAAGAAGTCCGGAGTCACAGTGGTGAAGAATGAAGAGAATGAGCTTGTGCCCACACGCATCCAAACTGGTTGGAGAATTTGCATTGATTATAGGAAGCTAAATGCCACCACAAGGAACGATCACTTCCCTTTGCCATTCATTGATCAAATGCTTGAAAGGTTAGCCGGTCATTCTTTTTATTGTTTTCTTGATGGTTATTCGGGTTATAATCAAATTGTCATAGCGCCGGATGATCAAGAAAAGACCACTTTTACTTGTCCATTTGGTACTTTTGCTTATCGTCATATGCCATTTGGTTTGTGCAATGCACCTGCCACCTTTCAAAGATGCATGGTAAGTATATTTTCTGATTATGTTGAGAAAATTATTGAGGTATTCATGGATGATTTTAGTTTGTTTGGGGACTCATTTGATGATTGTTTGCATAATCTCACTTTAATCTTGAAAAGATGCGTGGAAACTAACCCTGTTTTAAATTGGGAAAATGTCATTTTATGGTAAAACAAGGCATAGTTTTGGGTCATATCATCTCTGAAAAAGGAATTGAAGTTGATAAGTCAAAAATAGATCTTTTACGTTACTTACCCTCTCCTACTTCGGTGAGAGAGGTTCGTTCTTTTCTTGGACATGCAGGATTCTATAGGCGATTTATCAAGGATTTTTCCAAGATTGCACAACCCCTTTGTCGTCTCTTACAAAAGGAAGTGTCCTTTGAATTCAACGAGGAGTGTGAGAAGGCATTCAAGCACCTCAAGGAGATGCTTACCACGACATCAATCATGGTCCCACCAGATTGGAGCATGCCTTTTGAGTTCATGTGTGATGCATCCGATTATGCAATAGGGGCTGTTTTGGGCCAAAGGAAGAACAAGCAACCACATGTCATCTATTATGCATCCCGAACCTTGAATGATGCTCAATTGAACTACTCTACCACTGAAAAAGAACTTCTTGACGTTGTGTTTGCTTTAGATAAGTTTCGTTCATATTTACTTGGCAGTACAATTGTTGTTTATTCTGACTATGCAACCTTGAAGTACTTATTCACCAAAAAGGAGGCCAAACCAAGGCTAATTCGTTGGATGCTTCTCCTCCAAGAGTTTGACATTGAAATTAGAGACAAGAAACGGAGTGAAAACGTAGTGGCTGACCATTTGAGTCATATGGTGTGCAATGAGGAGTCTTTACCCATCCAAGAGACATTCCCTAATGAGCAATTGCTGTCCATTAAGGTAAGTGAACCTTGGTATGCCGATTTGGTGAACTTTTTGGTGTCAAAATGTGTTCCAAACACCATAACCAAGCACCAACGTGATAAACTCAAGAAAGAGGCACGGTTTTATGTGTGGGATGATCCATACTTGTGGAAATATGGTGCGGATTAGATTCTTCGTAGATGTGTGCATGATTGTGAGTTTAATTCAATTTTAACTTTTTGTCACACTTATACATGTGGAGGACATTTTGGCACACAACACACTACCCTTAAGGTGTTAGAATGTGGTTTTTATTGGCCTACAGTCTTTAAAGATGCTAGAACTTTTTGTTTAACTTGTGATCATTGTCAAGGAATGGGCAATATAGGTGCAAGGGACCAAATGCTGCAAACACCCATCTTTAATGTTGAAATTTTTGATGTTTGGGGCATTGATTTCATGGGTCATTTTCCTTCTTCATATGGTTTCACTTATATTTTGCTTGTGGTTGATTATGTCTCAAAATGGGTGGAAGCAAAGGCCACCCGTACTAATGATTCTAGAGTGGTTGCAAATTTTATCAAAACTAACATCTTTGCTAGATTTGGGATGCCTAGAGTGCTCATTAGTGATGGAGGGTCTCATTTTTGTAATCGCACCATTGAGGCGTTGCTCAAGAAATATCAAGTCACACATAAGGTTTCAACACCTTATCATCCTCAAACCAATGGCCAAGCCGAGGTGTCCAATAGAGAAATCAAGCAGATTTTGGAGAAGACCGTTTGGCCAACAAGAAAAGATTTTGGAGGATGCATTGTGAGCCTATCGTATGGCCTACAAAACACCCATTGGGATGTCACCATTTTGGCTTGTCTATGGCAAACCATGCCATCTCCCTGTGGAGTTAAAACACAAGGCACATCGGGCTATCAAAACATTCAACATGAACATAGATGCGGCTGGAATTCATAGGAAGCTTCAATTGAATGAACTTGAAGAGATTCGGCTTAAAGCTTATGAGAATGCTTGCATTTACAAGGAGAAGACCAAGGCTTTCCATGACAAGATGATTCGTAGCAAAACATTCTCTATAGGGCAACAAGTTTTACTTTTTAATTCTCGCCTTCGTTTGTTTCCCAGTAAGTTACGTTCTATATGGATTGGCCCCTTTGTTATTACTAATGTTTTTCCATATGGTGCAGTTCCAATCCAAAGCTTTAGGAATGGCCAAGAATTCAAGGTGAATGGAAATCGTTTGAAGCCATATTATGAAAGTGTTGAAGGGCAGATTGTGGAGGATGTCACCCTCCATGCCATGGGTTCCAATTGAGCCTAAGAAGAGAGTTTGTCCGGCTTTCCGACGTTAAAGGAAGTGCTTCTTGGGAGGCAATCCATGCATTCAACTAGAGAGGACTTAGGCAATCCAACAATTCATTCAAATAAATCAGATTTGCATTCCTAAACCCCTCTCTCTTTATTGTTTTTATTTCGTCATGCTAGTTAGTTTATATTGTTTGTTTGAATGTGAGTCTTTGTTTGAAACATTGAGGACAATGTTTGATTTAAGTGTTGGGGGGGGGGGGTGTAAACAAGTTATTTTTGCATGATTTTCGTGGGATTTTATCACCTATGACTTCTAATGTTGTTTCTCACTGTTTTTAAGTGTTTTTAGTGTGTTTTGAAGTGTTTTTATGTGTTTGGATCAGAAAATACGAAAATTTTACAAAAAAAAAATTGCAAAACAGTTTTGAAAAACCCAAAAAGAGTTGTTTTTAAGTTGTTTTTGTGTGTTTGTTTGTGTTTTAGGGTACCTTCCAACACGATGATGAGGATTTGGTTTTTAATTGCATGACTATTAAAGAAAGTTATAAACATGGATGGAAGTTTGATTTACTCTTTGGTTTATGCTTGGTTATAGTTTACGAATTCACATGTAATCACAAAGAGAAAATCAGTTTTTGTAACATGCTTGAAGGAAGGAACTCAAACTAAAGCTACCATCCCTGAGAGACTAGAGCCTAAAACGTTCTTTGGAGAGTATAAATCTATGATTTCTTGTTTTCTAAAGTCGTTGCATGATCTCATTATTCTTTGCTTGGTTGCTACTTAGAATGCATTTCATCATTATAGTTCCAAATACTAGAACTCATGCCCATTTCATTCAAAGCATGATATTGATTGCATAACATACAATAAGATGAAGTTGTTTAGTTAAACCAAAGCCAAAGAGCCTAACCCTTTTGCTTATGTATTGTAGGATTAACCCTTTTGAGCCTTTTCAAGCCTATTTTCTTTGTTAGCCACATTATCCTCACCTAGCCTAGATTAGGATTTTCCATACCCTAGTTCTTAAAGGATAGTGAAGCATGACTTAGAATGAATTCCTTTTGATCAACATATTGCAGAAAACAAGTGTGGGGGAAGGTAATAGGGCACGGCAAAGAAAGAAAATAAAGAAAAAAAAATTCGTGGAAAAATAAAAAGAAAAGAGGAAAGTGGTAAAAAGAAAGAAATAGAGTTGGAAAATAAGTGAGAATAATCTCACAAGTATTGGTTGTTGACCCTAAGTGTTGCATGAATCTTCACTTGTGTTCAAAAGTTAATTTCTGCCATCAAAAGTGAGTTTAAGTGTCAATTTCATTACTTTGCTTCCTATTGCTTTAAGAACCTTTGTTTATCCTTTACCGTCTTTGTTAGCCAATACCCTTAGCCTCATTACAACCCTCAACTTCTATCTTGATGTTATGTGTTCAATATGTGGAGTTTGAATTTGGTATGAGCATATGGAATCACTGGTTCTCATTTTAAGTAGTAGCATTCCATTCATAAGATCATATACATATCATTGTCATAATTCCAGAAAATGCTTTCTTTGTTATAACATATGTGAGTGCTAGTCTACATGTTTACATCAATTTTCTTACATATACCTACTGTAGGGTGTGTAGTTAGAAAATCTGTGTGAAAATAGAGAGTATACCTAGTGAGGAATTGAGGGAATTCTCTAAGGCATGTTACTACATTCAAAATGTTGTTTTAATTGATTAAATGTGAACTAGTAAGTTGTAACTATGGTTAAGTGTTTGCTCACGTGTAAAGAGAGCCAAAAACTGTGGGAGTGATGTTCTTTAATGTGTCATGTTCATTGGAAATCCTTGAGGTACATGTTGGAAGGTCTAGAGTGTGTTTTGTTAGTTTTGTTTGTTTTGTTTTGCTCAAGGACTAGCAAAAGCTAAGTGTGGGGAAATTTGATAGGAGCATATTTAGGCCACTTAGTTAGCTTGTTTTCTTACATTTATGTTGTTAGTTCATAGTTATTTTAGTATTTTAAGCTATTTTCGTGTGTTTATAAGTTCATTTGGCTAAGGTAGCAAGAAGGTGCATTTTGGAGCCTTTTGGAGCAAAATTGGACTTGGAATGGATAGCATATGCTTGGAGCAAAAGGAATGGACGAAATTGAAGACCTAAAGATGTTAGGATTCCTAATCAACGAAGGATTCCTAATCAAAGAAGGATTCCTAGTCAAAGAAGGTTTCCTATTTGAAGTAGGAAAGTTAAGCCAAGGTTTCCTATTTTGGTTTAACCTTTCCTAATCCTAAAAGGCCCTAGGTTCTAGCAACATTGAGGAGTCTTATGCATTTTAGGACACAAATTAAACCTTCCTTGCATCCTTATGTCCCTTGCCGTGCCTTCCATAAACTACCCCTTCCTTGCCGTGCAAGGGGAATGCCTATTTCCTATTTTGTGTCACAAGATCACATTCCTCTTTCACGCTATTCAAGGCCGCACCTTGCATACCTATTCTATCCTAAATCCTTGCTTAATTTCAGCCTTAACTCACATTCCCTTTCCTATTCTTTTCTTGCCGCAAGTCACATTCATATTACCTTTAATTTTTAATTTTACTTACTTATTTTGAGGAGATTCTGACCTTTAAGGCTCTTGGACAAAATAGCTAAGTTTAATTGGCCTTCCATAAGCCTTTGCTGCACCCATATAGAAGATTATTCATTCATATTCACTCATTCATACAATCTACCATCTTTCATCCTGTCCACCAACCTTTACCACAGCCTTCATCCTCTCTTCCACCATTCCCATACTTCCATACCTTCACCCAAACACTCATACACCATTCCCAAACCTTTGCCGCATCCCCTACCAATCTAAATTCATCCTTAACCCAGAAATACATCCAAAATCACCCAAAAACTCTTCATTGGCAGTGTTGGAAAACATCATGTTTGATGAGCATACACGAGAGGTGGACTATTCTGACAAATCTGCTACAGGTAAATATCAATTATTTTCATCCCAAAATTCACACAATTTGAGTTTGAATCTCATGATACGGTGATTGATTATGCTTATACATAATTCTGATGGACCATATAATATATTGAGTTATTTTTCTTCTGGTTGCAGAGAACACTCGTGCAGCTTACCCCATCGAATACATTCCCAACGCAAAGATACCATGCATTGGTCCACATCCAAACAACGTCAAACTTTTGGCGTGCGATGCATTTGGTGTGCTCCCTCCTGTGAGCAAGTTAAACCTTGCTCAGACCCTGTACCACTTCATCAGTGGCTACACTGCTCTGGTAAATTCAAATTCTCTATTTGTACTCGTGAACACATAACATTTCGGTTACTATATTAACTAATTGTTGATAAATTTATAGGTTGCTGGAACTGAAGATGGTATCAAGGAGCCAACAGCAACATTCTCAGCATGCTTCGGTGCAGCATTTATAATGTTGCATCCTACTAAGTATGCAGCAATGCTGGCTGAGAAGATGCAGAAGCACAGTGCAACAGGATGGCTGGTTAACACTGGCTGGTCCGGTGGAAGGTATATGTGCATTCGATTATCATCATAATTTTAGAGAATCATTTCCGTGAGAAAATATTAACCAAACAAACATCTTTCTTTCCTGCAGCTATGGATCAGGAAAGTGCATTAAGTTGCCCTACACCAGGAAAATCATTGACGCCATCCACTCCGGCAGCCTCTTAAACGCGAAGTACAAGAAGACTGAAGTGTTTGGACTTGAAATCCCCACTGAGGTCGAGGGAGTGCCTTCAGAAATACTGGATCCAATGAACACTGTAAGTTGGTTTTCTCTCTATATACCATTTCCTTGTTCGGTCTTGACCTTCATTGTTAATGAGATATTCGAATCTTTATTTGTGGTTGCAGTGATCGGACAAGAATGCATACAATGAAACTTTGATGAAGCTGGCTGGCCTGTTCAAGAGCAACTTTGAGACTTTCACAAATTACAAGATTGGGAAGGACAACAAGCTGACCGAGGAGATACTTGCGGCCAGAACAAATTTCTAAAACCTTCGCAGAAAAGAAGAATAACTAGAAACTCTAGGGAAGCTGGGGGGCAAGGCAATTGATGGAAATAAGAATTGGACAGACTCAGAAGTAGGCGTATTGTTATTCTATTCATTAGATATGCTAAACGGTTCTTTTGTACTTTTTAAGGTCCTATTAATATATATAATCAAAGGAGGTTGTTTCTCTCCATTTCCTTCCCCTCATTTTCTTCAAAATTCATCTGTTTCGAAGTTAATTTTTGAAATTCTGGACACAAATTTAAAGGGAAACAAATAAAAGAAGGCAGTTTCCAGTCAGCAATTAACAAAATTGAGTAGTTTTGGACAGTATTTTTTGCAAGAACCCCGCCTCCCTCATTGGTAGCCAGCGAAGACGGTGTCGTTCTTCTCAACAGGGTACAAGATTGTTGTTTGTGTCTTGAATTTTCGATTTGCAGGTCTTTCTAAATGATCAATTCTTGAACTGGGATGATGCGATCCACAAAACAAAATCAAAGTGCGGATCATGTCCAACATCGAAGGTGCTTAATTGAAGACGATGACCACTGTTGGAGTGAGACTGGTCTGTCCAACATCGAAGGTGCTTGCTATACCAAGTGCATTAACCTCTCAAGGGAGGAGCCTGACATTTTCAAAGCCATCAAGTTTGGGGCAGTGTTGGAAAACGTCGTGTTCGACGAGCATGCCCGGGTGGTGGATTATTCAAACAAATCTCGTACAGGTAACGAGAGAGCATGAAAATCATTTCTCATATCCAATCGTGCAGCCTACCCCATCGAATACATTATTATTATCTGTATTATTGATTAATTACAAGGTTGCTGGATCCGAAGAGGGTATTAAGGAGCATCATTTTTATGTTGCATCCTACCAGGTACGCAGCAATGTTGACTGAGAAGACGCAGAAGCATGGTGCAAGTACTGGTTTGGTGGAACGTATGATTACACTTTCAAATATCTTCATAAGAACGCCTGAATTTCGAACAGTCTGATCGAACTAGGGAGTCAATTCGGATCCAAAAATATTGAACGATAATTGCTTTCCAATTCTAAGCCGAAACTACTTGAATTCAACATTGACTCCGATTTCAGAAGAGTGCTGATGTTCGTACTCACCAGTCTTATTTTCCCACCTATCCAGTAGTGCAAATGTTCGTAACAAATGAATATAAAGTGGATGCGCAAATTTGCCAAGTTTGTGGGTACAGTAGCACCCTTACATGAATTCTCAGAATTTTCAAAAAAAATCGGAACATATTCCTAATACTAATAGTCCAACTCCGAACCCAATTTCAAATGTCTAATTTGATTTGGGTGTTCCAAACTCAATGACTTTCAAATTGGAATTGGTAAGAATAGGAAGTTCCAATCCGACTTGCCTCTCTCACTCTCATTTTTTTTTTTTTCGGGTTTCGCAGTGGTCGGACAGGAATGCATACAATGAGACACCGATGAAGTTGGCTGGTCTATTCAAGAACAAGTTTAAGACCTTCACTATCAGATTGGTGTGGAAAACAAGCTAACAGAAGTGGATACTAGCAGCAGCCGGTCGCAATTTCTAAACGCCGGCAAAACTGTAAAATATCACCTAATTTTATCAGATGGGTTTCGGGATGGTCAATGGATTGTAAATTACACTAACCTTCTAAACTAATATTCAATATAAACTAAATTATGACAATTAATTTAACAATCTGACAGTAAGCAAACCTTGGCATTCAGATTCCCGCAACATTCAGGGAATAAGTTTCCAAGCATAATCCATAATTTCATTATTTATGAACGGACGCAAAGACCACATCAGGCAGTAGCTCTCTAATTCTCCCGAAGATGACTTGAGATTACGAGCAGAGACGATCCTCTCCTGCATCAAGTTGTTACATTGGATGTTTTAAAAGTTCATACCAAAGGGCACAGATAGTGGGAATACAGGGTGAGAACTTAATTACCTGCATCATATAGTCTTGTTTGACCATACTATAAATGACCCCCATCACGACAGCATAATCGGTAACTTCATTTCTTTTGGGATGGGATGACGTAAATTCCTCCTATAGAAGTTAGGCATCAGTAAGAGGTGTTTCGAATTTATCATCAACCATAAGAAATCAGAATTGGCGTAAGAATTTTACTGAGCAGTATGCAAATCTGAACTAGGAACGGAATACTTAGTGTGGAATGAACATTCAGAAAGAAAAGAAAAAAGGAGAGAAAATTAGGTGATGGAAAGATCAGCCAAATATCTTTAGAACTCAAAGATATAGCTCCCTCATTCCCAAAAAATCTTACTTTCTTAACATAATATTTTGCGACAGAAATATGCATTCAACACTTATATGTACCACTCCTCTTCCTACTTTCCAACCATAGCAAACTCGATCAGGAAATGAATAGAAAAACTTGTAAAATAAAGGATAATCTGGAAATCAGAGATATTAAGGATTGACCTTCAAAATAGGCAAGAGTGAAATAAAAACTGTAAAGAAAGGAGGATATTTAAGCCGGATAAACAGTATAAATGTTGCACTAAGAATTTTGTAGTGAAAGGAGACATGTGAATGACGGATCATATAACTTTGACCGAAACTCTGCAGATTAAACCATGCTTATAGGCAAGTGCAGGCACTCTGATTTTCAATAACAGTAAAGATTGCCTAAAATCTCCAACCCAACAGTAACTCCTTAAACACCAAAGCTACAAAGAGGCACACATGTTTCAGCTAGAAGCCTAAAACCCTAACAAAATTCCAAGCATGCAATTATCAGAGTAATTTAGTGATACATTCAAATCAGTGATTACCACTGATACATGTGTCTGTGCGTATACGGGTACAAATACAACAGAAATGTACGGACAATTGGACATAAGTCCATTGATGGGCAACGATAATTACTGAACTCGAAGCCAGGGAGGGTAGATGATACGATGCTGATAATTGTACAAATAATCTGTCGATATTGATTGCCAAGTGTCATGTAGTCATTGGTTTAGTTGTTTAGTGTTTGTTGGATGGATATTAGGAGTTGGTTATAGCTGTTATGGCTAACCTTAGCTTGCGAGTCAGGTATTAATACTTGTCATCTGTGCAATGCAAGGTGATTTGTGATTTTGTAAACATTGGTATCCAGTAATACAGAGAAGTATTAGCATACAAGTGCAAAGGTTAGAACAGAGTTATACTAGGAGAAGGAACAAACAGAGATGAGAAACATATCAGAACTCAATGTACAAACAGTATCAAGATATTCCTTGGGATAAGAGAAAAGAAGGATAAAGACTACCTTGTCACCGTTGCATGCTTCTTCATTCAACCTGTCCACAAAACTGTCATCCTGAAAGTCGGGTAAATTTCCCATTGCAGTTCGCATTGCGCCATTTACATCCTCCAGGAGGCATTCAAGTTCATTAAGTACGTTTTTGCCTACAACAGCACTTGCATTCTTAAACAAAAAATTCAAGAGTACATCAAGTGCAAGATTGCATCAAGTAGGGAAATGTACCATTAACAAACTACAAACTGCAACATATATCAGACATTCAAACTACAAACTGCAGCACACGAGATATGAAAGAACTACTACTACGAACAGATAAAACAGCTCATTGATGTAAAGGCATCACCACTTCGCTTTCCCTTTAACAAGATTCTTTTGTGATATATAATAAAAGAAACAATACTGACAATTTTGGAAAGACATGTTACCTTTACTTAGATGGTCACAAAGTCCAAGTTGGCATGTATGCACTTCTCTACAAGAATTTCACCATGTATAAGAAATACATCACGTTCATAGTCCAGACCAATAATGTATCAGAAAGTGGCAGAACTCAAAGTAAAGGAACAGCACCATACAAAAACAAAGGATAGTAATTCAAGGGCAGATATCAGAAAAACATGCTCATTAGTTGGATACTCAGTAAATCAACGCTACAAATTATCAGCCAATTACAAATAAACTGTCACTACTGCGGGAGCATAAGTACTATCAGTGGCCTTTAACCGATATCCAAATTTTTCTAATGGAGAACTGAATTCAAGTAAAGAGAAAGAAGAGACTATCAAGCTATCAACTCATTCCAATTATTTCCAGTAAATTGTGAAAGATAACAGTTTTAACAAATAATTAAGCATATTTCTATAACATTATAAATCTTTGCTGATATAAAACTGATAAGAGCTTGGGAGGGTCTTAACACTCAATTATCTAACCAACTATCCAAAGAAAGCATAAGAAAATATACAGAATTGCACTCACACTTGCTTATATTTCACCTGCCATCGTCAGCGTTGAGACATCCAGCTTCAACATATGACTTAACCCTCTTTGTTTCATTACCTCGGATTACGTTTTTAACCAAATCCGATGTCTCATCTATCTGAGGTCGTCGAAGAAACTCTACAAAAACAAAAATATTACTTTCTAAGAAACTAAATCAAATTTGAAACAAAACCCAGAATACTACTTACCCAGCCCCTGCTGAAAGTCGACAAGTAATGTGCTTCCAGTGGCCACCAACTCGTCAAAATTGCCGAGTCTGCAGAATTGATGAATTTTAAAGATTGCCCAGATGAAAAAAGCGAATTTCTTCTAGTGATAAAAGATAAAAGCAGAGTTACCTGGCCATGAAATTTTTGAACAAGTTGATAACTTTGTCTTCAAATTCAAAATTCGATACAGATTTCGATCCAGCAGAGGTTGATCCAGACCCCTTCTTGTTCTGCAGAGGCAAGTGCCATCATCAAATTAATGCACTATAACTTATAGACTTGTTTTTGTGTCAAAACAAAAAAGAAGAGTTCCAACAAAAAAATTTTCTGCAACAAGATTTTAGGCATGTAAAAAATCTTATTAAGCATATCATTGTAAACATTAGTATGTTCATAAAATGAAGAGAGTTCCAAGAAAATATTTTTTTGTTACATAAAAAGGAATAGCTAATGCCAGGGTTAAAAACTAAACAAAATAAGCAGCAAGACACAAATCAGGCATGCCAAGTAAGTCATAAAGTTTCAAGATATAAACCTATACGGGTAAATCTAGAAATTCCCAGACCCTCACCAAGAATCGAGTGATCGGTAACCCTTTCATCAAATTTAAGATTAGAACCAATAAAAGAGGTGGAAAGCAAAAGCAACTCCAAAATGGTTCTTGCAACAATAAGATTGTAAATTACATCACATGGAAAGAAGAATCTCAAATAATATGCACTTCAAATCAATTTCTTTGAACAAACCAAAGTTCCCAAAAATTTCCACAAATAACAGGATATGACATAACACAGAAATTACAAGGCCAAAACTATCTCATAATCATTTTGGGAAGTGGACTCATTATATGTGTAAAGTGTAGACCAATTGTATATGACAGGTACAGAAAAAAGTCAATGTGAGCAAGTAATGTTATGAATTTATGAGCTATATCAAAAAGAGGGAGTAATAATACATACATGATGGACAGAGTTGGTAGCACTGGATGTTAGGTGCTTGGTTTCTAAAAACAATTTGCCTTCTTGAATCACTCTCTCAGCAATAATTGGTTGAGATGGGCCAAAGAAAGATCTAAAACTGCAGAATAAGTAGGGAAACAATTTAAAATCAATTTCAAAACTTCTATTTTACCAATTACCACTATATTGTCCACAGAAAAATTATGAAACAAATCATCTGTCTGATAACCTCATCACAAAAAAAGAAAACAAGGAACTGCAAATAAAGTTGCAAGGATGACAACTCTTCAAAATGTATTCTCATTTCTCTATACTACTTTCAGACAGTGATACCCTGGAAAAAAAAACATTGGTCTGTCCTAGAAATTGCAACTATAAAACCTATATTGTTACAGGCTCTGGTAGAATGCAAGCAAATCAATACATTACAGAACTATTTTAGTTGCATCACTTCCTGCTTCCCTACAACTTCAGATAACAAGGCTAGATATTGTTCATCAAATAATCATTGGTTACTTCCAATACGGAAGCATTGAACCTAGTAGCAGAAACAAACAGAACCGCCTACCTTGTCTTACTAAGAAAGCATGGATTTTCCACGAAGGAAAAACTGCGGTTATATAGTGGTTACTCACTTGTCATAGGGGAGCTCCTTCTTTTTATTACTGGAGTTGGCCAAAGAAGAACCACTCTTCTTCTTTCGTAATTGTTCTTTCAAGCGTTGTCTCAACTCAAGGTATGCCAATGCTTCCTTGGTAGGCTTTGGATCTTCCTCTTCCTCTTCATACTCTTCACCATCCTCATCATCCTCATAATCCTCATATTCGTCGCCTGACTGACCATAATCCTATCCCAAAAAAATTGTCAAACTAATTTTCTCCAAATAATAATAGAGTATCAACATCGAAAATTTACATATAATAAAAAACAGATAGACGAAGATCCAAAATTTACTTACATCTCTATCATATCCCCGCATTTCCCTCTCGAATTGAACAATTACAAATGCAAAGTACCTGAAAAATCACAAAAGAAAACCCTAATTTTTATCATGCTGCCTTCAAGGCCTAGGCATCGAAAATCAAGTTCGATTTGAAGACAAATGGATATGATGCGATCAGAATTCTCAAGGAGAGAATCTGCAAGCCCTAATTTGTACAGCTTTGGGGTTTGACCGGTTACTCTGAAACGAAGAGTCCAATTTTCGGAATAAAACTAGCAATAGTGCCCGCGCGTTGCTGCGGGTGTTGAAACTACTGGATGTAAAAATGCATAAAAAAAGATGAGAATATGGTGTAAAACAATATGTAAGCCAGTTTTGTACTGAGAAGGCAGGCACACATCTTAATCAAAGTGAAAAATGATGTCTAAGGATTAGATCTAGTATATTTCAGCCAATGATACAACTGCCTCTGAATTCCATGTTGCAAACTTGCCTATTGAAAAGCCTCTGAATTTATAGCCTAAATCAGCATCGCACCATTAAATCACATTATTAAATCGGAATAAAAACATTGAAAAACATATGAAATCATGCTCAACTTTGATATCTGAACAAAACAAAGCCTTCAGATCAAAGCAAAAAACTGAAGATGGTTACCTGAATTCAATAAAAACTGAAATATGATTACTCTTAAGCATGCTTTTTTTCAGGAATCAGTAAAACTTGAAAATATCCCAAACAGACTCTTATACCTTATGTATCCAATAGAGCTTGAATTTCTAAAGGAAAAACTTGAAATCATACACGTAAGAGTTGTGTTCCCTCTGCCAGATAAAAGTGAGAAAGACAAAGTTTTCCAAAATTCTAATAACTTTACATATTATCAATTTCGCAACAAAACACATTGGTTCCAACACTAACAACATAAAAAGTTTTAAAATTGCAATCTAAACTAATGTTTTCTTTCTTCCTCTCCCTGTTCGTGAAACATGAAGACAAAGATTTCCAAAATTCCAATGAATCCTCTCATTTCTTCGCAAAAATTATAAATCTATTTGAATCCAACAATTATCAATGCATTTTAAAACTGGAAAAAAGCAGGACATAAAACTTATCCAAAATATAAGAAGAGCGTCATAGGTGTGATAGGAGCATATTCATGCGACTTAAATGGCTTGTTCTCGTACATTTACGTTATGTCTCTTTAGTTATTTTAGTCCTTTATGCTTCTTTTGTGTGTTTTCAGGATAATAAGACGTGTTTGACGAAAGGATGCATTGTGGAGTGTTTTGGGGCTTTTTGGAGCACTATTGGGCTAAGGATGGATAGCTTATGCTTGGAGCCCAAGTGTTGGATGAAATTGAAGATGCATGTGCAATGAAGTGGAATGGATTTACACGGCTAAGAATGACTGTTTTGATTGTGATGATGAATGCATGTTGAATTGGTGATGAATGTGCATGGCAAAGAATGGAATTGGCTGCAATGGTGTGTAATTGGGCTAGGTTTTAAGTGCATGAAATGGACCCAAATTGCTCCCCCTTGCATGGCAAGGAATGGTGTTTGTGTTAAGCCCATGGCAAGGTGAATGTAATTGGGTTAGGGCCATTGTTTTGTGTCCTCAAGTGCATACAAGGCCTTCAATTTCATCCAACACTTGGGCTCCAAGCATAAGCTATCCATCCTTAGCCCAATAGTGCTCCAAAAAGCCCCAAAACGCTCCACAATGCATCCTTTCGTCAAACACGTCTTATTATCCTAAAAACACACAAAAGAAGCATAAAGGACTAAAATAACTAAGGAAACATAACGTAAATATACGAGAACAAGCCATTTAAGTCGCATGAATATGCTCCTATCACACCTGTGACGCTCTTCTTATATTTTGGATAAGTTTTATGTCCTGCTTTTTTCCAGTTTTAAAATGCATTGATAATTGTTGGATTCAAATAAATTTATAATTTTTGCGAAGAAATGAGAGGATTCATTGGAATTTTGGAAATCTTTGTCTTCATGTTTCACGAACAGGGAGAGGAAGAAAGAAAACATTAGTTTAGATTGCAATTTTAAAACTTTTTATGTTGTTAGTGCTAGAACCAATGTGTTTTGTTGCGAAATTGATAATATGTAAAGTTATTAGAATTTTGGAAAACTTTGTCTTTCTCACTTTTATCTGGCAGAGGGAACACAACTCTTACGTGTATGATTTCAAGTTTTTCCTCTAGAAATTCAAGCTCTATTGGATACATGAGGTATAAGAGTCTGTTTGGGATATTTTCAAGTTTTACTGATTCCTGAAAATTAAGCGCGCATTCTTAATAAACATACATAAATAAGTTATCAATCAAACGGTTAAACAAATTGAATCAACAACTTATGAAATTCCAACGAAAGTTAATCAATTCATATTGCAAACATAAACATAGTTTCGAATCACCCCCTAGATAAAGGGGGGTATAGTTCCTCATAACTTTGAAATCAAAGAAACACCTAAACATTCCAACAACTCAAACTTGAATTGTATGAACGTTTAGGCACTCTTCTCTTCCATTCCTCACACGTACAAAACAAAGAGAATTGAATTTAAACATTGAAATCAAAGAAACACCTAAACATTCATACAATTCAAGTTTGAGTTGTTAGAATGTTTAGGTGTTTCTTTGATTTCAATGTTTAAATTCAATTCTCTTTGTTTTGTACGTGTGAGGAATGGAAGAGAAGAGTGCCTAAACGTTCATACAATTCAAGTTTGAGTTGTTGGAATGTTTAGGTGTTTCTTTGTGATGCGAGATTTACTTGACACTCAAATTAAACCCTCGTTTGACAATTGTAGTAGAATGGATAAGTGAGGGATCGTTCTGGACCGGGGATTAGGAGGGATTGTTAATCACTTGGATTTGACTCAAAAACGTAAAAACACAATATAAAACACTATACTAGACTCAAAGAATGCAAAACTAATCTTTAAAACACTAAGACAAACCAAAGACTCAAAATGCTTTTAAAAACACAAACTAAAATGATTTCTAACTAAATTGACATTAAAGTAAAGGGGGATTTAAGTTTATACGAAATTAAATTAAATGAACAAATTAAAACAGAATGTAAGTATAAAATTGATGAAATAGAATGGATGAATGCTAGCTAAGGGGGTCATCTCCACATATGTTACACTTGCATAATAAAAAGATTTCCAATTGCATTTCAATAAACCATTAATTCTCAACGCTCCAAGTTAATTAGGTCCGCTTAAATTAACCGACAAGTTCTCCTTAAGTTAATGAATTGGATGGGTTAGCGCAACGCAATTCACCACATTCTCCAAAAGTCCTTTACGTGAAAAGCACAATAAAGATACAATCAAAGATCATTAAGCATTATGAAAACTATAAGTGTTGACGAGGCACTTGTTACTATGGAATACGCATGAAACTTATGCCAAGAATTCGTTTAACGCGATTGTTTATAAGCAACCTCCACTATTTGTGAATATAAGTTCGTAACTATTAGGTGAAACTCACTTATATTCTAGCGTCATATTCATGCATGAAAATTAAGCGTGCACTCTCAATAAACATACATAAATAAGTTATCAATCAAACGGTTAAACAAATTGAATTCACAACTTATGAAACGCAATTAGAAGTAATCAAATCAAAATGCAAGCATAAACATTTATTTCGAATTACCCCCTAGCTAAAGGGGGTTTAGTTCCTCATAACTTTGAAATCAAAGAAACACCTAAACATTCCAACAACTCAAACTTGAATTGTATTAACGTTTAGGCACTCTTCTCTTCCATTCCTCATACTTACAAAACAAAGAGAATTGAATTTAAACTTTGAAATCAAAGAAACACCTAAACATTCCAACAACTCAAACTTGAATTGTATGAATGTTTAGGCCCTCTTATCTTCCTCGTTGTTGTAGCACAAGGTCTAAGGTGAGGTTTGGGGGATTATGGAAATGGATGAGGAATGGTGGAAGGGGGACTCACGGTTTTGGATTCTAAGGGGAAGTGTTTGTGTTAGTTGTGGTGTGAGAAATGGAGAGATGGAGTGGGGAGTGAATGAATTTCTCAATGAATGCATGGGTTTTTATAGGGGGAATGGGAGAATATGTTGTTGATTGTTTAAGAGTGCATGTGGCTCTTATGATTGTTGTGCAATGATGAAAGGCAAAGTGCATGTGCAATGTTGGAGGATGAATGTGTGATGGTGTGATTGAATGATTTAAAGGGGCATGTGGGTGAATTAAAGGATGGAATGCATGTGAATTAGGTTGCAAAGAGAAGGAGAAAAGCTGGAAAATGGAATGGGATACATGGCAAGGTATGTTTGGTGTTGGAAATGCATGTGTTTGCATGTGAATTAAAACTAGAGTGAATGATGATGAATGCATGTGGATTAAAGAGGTGTGAATGCATGTGAAGATGCTAATAAATAATGCATGTAGGGTTAGGAAATAAAATCATAACTTAAAGGGGAATGATTAAAGGGTGTTGAAAGGTTTTGCATGGCTTTGAAGTGATTGTGGATTGGGCTAGGGTTTAAGTACATGAAATGGACCCAAATTGCTCCCCCTTGCATGGCAAGGAATGGTGTTTGTGTTAAGCCCAAGGCAAGGTGAATGTAATTGGGTTAGGGCCATTGTTTTATGTCCTCAAGTGCTTACAAGGCCTTCAATTTCATCCAACACTTGGGCTCCAAGCATAAGCTATCCATCCTTAGCCCAATAGTGCTCCAAAACACTCCACAATGCATCCTTTCGTCAAACACGTCTTATTATCCTGAAAACACACAAAAGAAGCATAAAGGACTAAACTAACTAAAGAAACATAACGTAAATGTACGAGAACAAGCCATTTAAGTCGCATGAATATGCTCCTATCACTTTGATTTCAAAGTTATGAGGAGCTAAACCCCCCTTTAGCTAGGGGGTGATTCGAAACTATGTTTATGTTTGCAATATGAATTGATTAACTTTCGTTGGAATTTCATAAGTTGTTGATTCAATTTGTTTAACCGTTTGATTGATAACTTATTTATGTATGTTTATTAAGAATGCGCGCTTAATTTTCATGCATGAATATGACGCTAGAATATAAGTGAGTTTCACCTAATCGTTATGAACTTATATTCACAAGTAGTGGAGGTTGCTTATAAACAATCGCGTTAAATGAATTCTTGGCACGAGTTTCATGCTCATCATAGTAACGAATGCCTCGTCAACACTTATAGTTTTCATAATGCTTAATGATCTTTGATTGTATCTTTATTGTGCTGTTCACGTAAAGGACTTTTGGAGAATGTTGTGAATTGCGTTGCGCTAACCCATCCAATTCATTAACTTAAGGAAAACTTGACGGTTAATTTAAGCGGACCTAATTAACCCGGGGCGTTGAGTTTCATAATTTATCGAAAGACCAACTGAGAATCAATCTTGTCTGCAAGTGTAACATGTGTGGAGAAGAACCCCTTGGCTATTCCATCATCCATATTTTCATCACATACATATTTACATTTTGCCCTTAATTATATTTTGTCCATTTAATTTAATCTCATCCAAACACAATCCCCCCCCCCCCATATTTTGTTAAGTCTTAGTCATTATAATCTGTCTTATTTTGGTTTTTAAGTATTTGGAGTCACAAATCTGCCTCATTTACATTCTTGTTTTAGATTGTGTTTTTAGCTAATTTTGAGTCTTGTGAACTTGTTTCGAGTTTACTTTAAGTGAATCAAGTGTTTTAAAGGTTATTTTTATTTCTTTGAGTTAGTTTAAAATAGATTAGCACCCCTAGTTAATTGGGGAATTATGGAAATGGATGAGGAGTGGTGTTTGGATTATAAGGGAATGAGAGCTCACGGCAAGGAAGAATGGATGTGTTTGTGGTGTGTTGTGTATGAAAAATGAGATGTTTTTGAATGAATGAATGCAAGGGTTTTTATAGGAGGAGTGGAGGTGTATATGGCTGTTTGTTTAGAATGCATGTGGCTTGTTAATGATAAAAAACAGCTAGGAAAACATGTGAAAGCTGGAAATGCATAAGGGGTACACGGCAATGATGCTTGTTGGTGCTGGAATTGCATGTGTGTGAGGTGTGTAGGTGCTGAAAATGCATGTGAATGCATGCTGGAAATGGGAGTGAAAGGCACGGTATTGAGTTGGGAAATGAATGATTAAATGTGCATGGCTGGAATGATGAAGAATAAAGGGTGCATGAGTGAATGATTGAATGTGCATGTGGGTGAATGTGAAGGGAATGCATGTGTTGATTGATTTGTGGTGCAATGATGAAAGGCAAAGTGCATGTGCAATGTTGGAGAATGAATGTGTGATGGTGTGATTGAATGATTTAAAGGGGTATGTGGGTGAATTAAAGGATGGAATGCATGTGCAATGAGTGGTGTTGATTTATGAAGATGCATGTGCAATGAAGTGGAATGGATTTACACGGCTAAGAATGGCTGTTTTGATTGTGATGATGAATGCATGTTGAATTGGTGATGAATGTGCATGGCAAAGAATGGAATTGGTTGCAATGGTGTGTAATTGGACTAGGTTTTAAGTGCATGAAATGGACCCAAATTGCTCCCCCTTGCATGGCAAGGAATGGTGTTTGTGTTAAGCCCATGGCAAGGTGAATGTAATTGGGTTAGGGCCATTGTTTTGTGTCCTCAAGTGCATACAAGGCCTTCAATTTCATCCAACACTTGGGCTCCAAGCATAAGCTATCCATCCTTAGCCCAATAGTGCTCCAAAAAGCCCCAAAACGCTCCACAATGCATCCTTTCGTCAAACACGTCTTATTATCCTGAAAACACACAAAAGAAGCATAAAGGACTAAAATAACTAAAGAAACATAACGTAAATGTACGAGAACAAGCCATTTAAGTCGCATGAATATGCTCCTATCAAATACCCCCACACTTAGCTTTTGCTAGTCCTCGAGCAAAACAAAACAAAAGAAACCAAAAACAAAACAAAACAAACAAAACACAACCTACACCTTCCAACAATTGTCTCAAGGATTTCCAATGCACATGACAAGTTAAAAATCATTATTCCCACAGATTTTAGCCATCTTTACACTTAAGTACATTCTTAATCATAGTCACCACATACTAGTTCACAATTAAGCATTTTAAAACACATTTCGAATGTAGTAACATGCCTTAGAGAATTTGCTCAAATCCTTACAAGATATGCATTCAATTTTCACACAGATTTTCTGACTACACACCCTACACTAGGTACATGTGAGAAGATTGATGTAAACATGTAGACGAACACTCACATATGTTATAACAAGGAAAGCATTTTCTGGATTTACGATAATGACATGAATATGATCTCATGAATGGAATGCTACTACTTAGAATGAGAACCAGTGATTCCATAAGCTCATATCAATTCCAAACTCCACAAATTGAAACACATAACACTCAAGATAGAAGCATAAGGGTTGAAACGGAGCTAAAGGTGTTGGCTAACAATGAAAGGTGAAGGATAAACAAACATTCTTAAAGCAATAGTGAGCAAAGTATTGAATTAGGTACTTAGAATTCCCTTTAGAACGCAGAAGTCAACTTTGAACACCCAAGGGGAAGTCACAAAACTTAGGGCCATATTCAAACTTTTTGGGCCCTTTCTTCAACAATCACACTTGTGAGTCCATTCTCACTTATTTTCACTCTTTTTCTTTCTTTTCTTCTTCTTTTTCTCACAATTTTTTTTTCTTTTTCCCGTGCCTCCTTTAAGACTTAGGCACATACATACACACAAAAATCCCTTCCCCCACACTTATTTTCTGCAACATATTAATCAAAAGGAATTCATTATCCGTCATGCTTACTATGCTTCAAGAACAAGGGTACGGATGGTCCTAATCTAGGCTAGGTGAGGATGATATGGGTTAACAAAGAACATGGGCTAAACAAGGCTCAACGGGGTTAAAACTTACAACATATATGAAATATGGGAAGTAAGGCTATTTGGCTATGGTGGCAACTACACAACTTCATCTTGATATATGTTATGCAATTCAATGTCATGCTTTGAATGAAATGTATATAAGTTCTAGCATTTAGTTCTATCATGATACAATTGCATTCTAAGTAGCAACCAAGCAAGGAATAATGAGATCATGCAACAACTTTAGAAAACAAAGAATCACAGAAAATAACTCTCCAAAGAAGGTAATGGCTCGAGTCTTACAGGGTTGTAGCGTTTGTTTGAGTTCCTTCCTTCAAGCATGTTACAAAAATGAATTTTTCTTTTATGATTGCATGTGAAGTCATACATTATAACCATAACCAAGCATATACCAAGAGTAAATCAAACTTTCATCCATGTTTATAACTCTCTTTAACAGTCATGCAATTACAAACCAAATCCTTGTCATTTTGTTGGAAGGTACCCTAAGACACAAACACACAAAAACGACTCAAAACACTCTTTTAGGCTTTTCAAAACATGTTTTTTTTTTTTTTTTTTTTTTTTTTTTTAAGTTTTTATGTGATTTTCGGAGTTATAAAACAAAATACACTAAAAACATTCTAAAACAACTTAAAAACACCTTAAAACAGCAAGGAACAACATTTTGAAGTAATGGGTGATAAAATCCCACGAATTTGCATTAAATATACTTAGTTACCCCCCCACACTTAAATCAAACATTGTCCTCAATGTTTTAAGCATAGATTCACACAAAACATAAGTACACACAAAAAGCAACTAAACATACTAAACATGGCAGAATGTAACTAACAAAGAGAAGAGTTTAGGGACGCAAATCTGGTTATGGAGTGTATATTCCCTCTTCTCCTTGGTGATTGTATTGAGGCATAATCTTGGTGATTCCACAGGCTTACTCTTGAACTGGCTTCCGCCCATCGTTGATTTTCCTTTGTGCTACTTTTGAACTGGGCGGCAGGATTCTTTTGGTCTTCCCCGAAGGTCTGAGCTTCCTCCTTTTTGTCTGTTTCTTTGTTCAATCTCTCCAATTCGTATTGAAGAGGGTTAAATGATACTCAGCATATGCAGTTGTTGCTTGTCTCCACATGCTTCAATGTATCATTTTCACTTGCCTTACTTGCTCCGTTGAAGATGACTACTCGAGAACAACGCTAGGTAAGCAACCAGGAATAGATTCCAGGCAGTCGGCTCCAGATCGAAAGACTGACTCCAAGTGCCGGCTGATTGCTTCTTTTACTTTGCCATGCGAGTAAGAAAAAGGACAAAGAAAAAGACAGGGAAAGAGCATGATGTGAGATACTTTTGCTTTTGACCTTGATGATATGAGATACCTTTGCTTTTGAAGAAGCGGTGAATGACTCAGCACATGCTTCAATCTAGCGTTTCCTCCTGGGTCATCTGTACTCTAGGCATCTGGTATCATCTTTGGGGAAGAAGAAAAAATTGAGTAGTTCGAAAGGCTTTGCTGGGAGTGCGCCCTCAGAGGTGAGGAAGAGTTGGGCATTTTCTTCAGGTCTGCCTTGCCATAAAAAATGAAGGTCGACATATATAGAGATAATAGCAAGTGGTGGTACTTTTTACCCTTGTCGACAAACGTTTTGATCCCGCAAATCCGGCTTTTTGAAATAGTGGCGCCTCTTCGATCTTTGAATACGCCTCTTCGATTTCTGAGTAGGCGCCCCTTCGATTTCTGAACGACGCCCTTTCGCTTTCTGAACGACACGTGGTAGTGCAGATGCGGCTCCTTTTGACAAAGCTGCACGCGTTTTCTGAAAAGCAGAGAAAGCGTCGCCGAACTTTGCGCTTGTCGGCTAAATATGTGTAGTTGCGATGATGGCCTCCACGTGTTTTCTGAAAAGAAGAAATCTTTTGACAACGTTGAACGCGTCTTCTGAAAAGCCGAGAAAGCGTCGCCGAACTTACGCCGGAAAATCCGGCTCTTTGAATCGGTGGACGCGTCGTCTTGGCTTTTTATAGAGCTATCGATCACCGCCAACATACACACTCTGAAGATCTCCCATTCTTGAAAATCGTCTCCGGCCCTTTGAAAATTTACTCCATCCACCCCTTCTCTTTGAACACTTTTGAAAAAAAATGGCAAACTCATCGAACCTTAGCTTAGATTTGAGTCTCAACAGCGATCCGGTTGCACCCCGTCAAGGTAATGTATGGCGCCCTTCTTTTTTATCTTCTAACGGTCTTCTTACAGGTGAAGACTCCGTGATGCAGGACGCCACAACAGCTACAATAGTAGCTAGGAACCTCCTCACTCCAAAAGATAGTAGGCTGCTGTCAGGACGGTCCGATGAGTTGGCCGTTCAAGAGTCCCTCGCTCTTAGTGTTCAGTGTGCGAGCTCTGTGTCCAACATAGGCCAACGCCTGCTTGCCCGCTCCCGTCAGGTGGAATCATTGATGGCAGAGGTGGAAAGTCTTAAGCAGGAGATCAAACAGCTTAAGTACGAGAATAGAAGTTTGCATGTGCTTGCAAATAACTATTCGGCGGGCATGAAGAGGAAGCTTGATGAGCTGCAAGAATCTGAAGGTCGGATTCAAAGTGACCGTCAAAAGCTTGCTGCTTATCTCCAGAGGCACCTTTTTCCTGGGTCATCCAGCGTTCCACCCAGTATTGAGGCCTGGAATGCTCTAGCTCCGATGCCTCCCGTTCCAATGCCTCCCGCTCCGATGCCTCCTGCTTCGATGCCTTCCGCTCCGACGCCTTCTGCTCCGACGCCTCGTAGTGGGGCTTCACGTAAACATCCTTTGTGAAGGCTCCATCTTTCTCCATGTTTAGTATCTTTTTTTTTTTTTTTTTTTTAACATAAATAAAATCAAACGGCATGGAATTGGTCCTTGAATGGAAGGTGATACTTGAAGTGAACCGGTATTGGTTTGAATTCTAGTGTAGGTGCCTGATTCATAAAAAATAGCAAGTTAGTATAAAATGTAATGGAATTTGGAAAAGAGGACTTACTTGTTTTGTCCGACAAGAACTCAATGACAAACACCACTCCTTTGAAAGTTTCAGGGATATTGGACTTGGCCAGATTGCAAGTGATGGTTATGACTTGTCCAATGTCATCAAATTTAACTTCTTTGGATTTTGTGGTTTCAAGAACGTCCTCTTTGATGAATTCATGACATTCCCTACTTGTCACCTTTGGAAGGGCTTCCAAGATATCTTTTTCACCTTCTTCTTCCTTGGAAGTCATGAATCTGCAAGGAATAGGGATACTTGTTGGAACGGGGTTAAAAATAATGAAATTTGGAACAACCATACCTGAATTAGATGGCATAGGAGCAATAGGTGCCTCCGGTAAAGGTGTTTCCACCCTTGCCGTGGGTTGGGTGTATTCCTCTTCCTTGTGATTTGATTTTGATGGTTGAGGGTCCGTTCCAACCTCCTTGTCACTTCTCAACATGATAGCATTGGTGGTTTCAAATTCTCCCTTCTGATTTGCAATGGTTGAACTAGGGAGTTCGCCTTGGTCTCGAAACTGTCCTACGAACTCCGCGATCTGCCCAATTTGCTTTTCCAAATGGTCCAACCCTTGTGGTGGCTGCATAGGCGTTGAATAGAACTCCTCATATGGCTGCCAATATCCTTCTTGTTGAGCCTCATTGTCTTGATTTTATGAGCCCTGCACCAAACAAATTAATTCATTAACCGTTTGATTGATAACTTATTTATGTATGTTTATTAAGAATGCGCGCTTAATTTTCATGCATGAATATGACGCTAGAATATAAGTGAGTTTCACCTAATCGTTATGAACTTATATTCACAAGTAGTGGAGGTTGCTTATAAACAATCGCGTTAAATGAATTCTTGGCACGAGTTTCATGCTCATCATAGTAACGAATGCCTCGTCAACACTTATAGTTTTCATAATGCTTAATGATCTTTGATTGTATCTTTATTGTGCTGTTCACGTAAAGGACTTTTGGAGAATGTTGTGAATTGCGTTGCGCTAACCCATCCAATTCATTAACTTAAGGAAAACTTGACGGTTAATTTAAGCGGACCTAATTAACCCGGGGCGTTGAGTTTCATAATTTATCGAAAGACCAACTGAGAATCAATCTTGTCTGCAAGTGTAACATGTGTGGAGAAGAACCCCTTGGCTATTCCATCATCCATATTTTCATCACATACATATTTACATATGGCTGTTTGTTTAGAATGCATGTGGCTTGTTAATGATGGAAAACAGCTAGGAAAACATGTGAAAGCTGGAAATGCATAAGGGATACACGGCAATGATGCTTGTTGGTGCTGGAATTGCATGTGTGTGAGGTGTGTAGGTGCTGAAAATGCATGTGAATGCATGCTGGAAATGGGAGTGAAAGGCACGGTATTGAGTTGGGAAATGAATGATTAAATGTGCATGGCTGGAATGATGAAGAATAAAGGGTGCATGAGTGAATGATTGAATGTGCATGTGGGTGAATGTGAAGGGAATGCATGTGTTGATTGATTTGTGGTGCAATGATGAAAGGCAAAGTGCATGTGCAATGTTGGAGAATGAATGTGTGACGGTGTGATTGAATGATTTAAAGGGGCATGTGGGTGAATTAAAGGATGGAATGCATGTGCAATAAGTGGTGTTGATTTATGAAGATGCATGTGCAATGAAGTGGAATGGATTTACACGGCTAAGAATGGCTGTTTTGATTGTGATGATGAATGCATGTTGAATTGGTGATGAATGTGCATGGCAAAGAATGGAATTGGCTGCAATGGTGTGTAATTGGACTAGGTTTTAAGTGCATGAAATGGACCCAAATTGCTCCCCCTTGCATGGCAAGGAATGGTGTTTGTGTTAAGCCCATGGCAAGGTGAATGTAATTGGGTTAGGGCCATTGTTTTGTGTCCTCAAGTGCATACAAGGCCTTCAATTTCATCCAACACTTGGGCTCCAAGCATAAGCTATCCATCCTTAGCCCAATAGTGCTCCAAAAAGCCCCAAAACGCTCCACAATGCATCCTTTCGTCAAACACGTCTTATTATCCTGAAAACACACAAAAGAAGCATAAAGGACTAAAATAACTAAAGAAACATAACGTAAATGTACGAGAACAAGCCATTTAAGTCGCATGAATATGCTCCTATCAAGGTGCCAGCAGATCTCAAATTCATTAACTGAGCAACCAAAATGCAAAATACTGTTTTAGTCAGGAAAGGCCGAACAGAAAAAAGAGTGGAAACCTGATTAGCAATTACTACTTCCAGTGGTACCGCACTGTTAAGTTTTACTCTTCAAATCTCCAACAAATAAGCTCCTCTATAATTTCTGCCTGAGCATTAAAATAAAATAAAAAAATTGGTACATAGATGAAGAGTTAAGACTACCTACCATAAATGAATTGAGAACTACAATAATGTGACAATCTCCATGTGTAACCTATTTGTCCATCGTTATAGGTTTAATCAGAAATACCATATTTTTAAAATCATGGATGATTCAATTTTAACCTTAAAACCAAGACCATCTCCAGTTCTTGGCAAGTCAAATTTCAATCAAGAGCCACACATGCGAAATATGTGTTTGAAAGATGTAAAAATGGTATCACAAAACATAAACATTATTGAGAACAGAGAGGACAGAAAACACAGTCAGACAGTTGGTATTTGGCGGCGAAACTTCAAAAACCAAAAATGCACTTTAACGTCCTAGAGAGAACAGAATTGTAAGCAAAACGTAGAATATTGAAAGAATATTGTGATAGTCACGAAATAAGTTTATGGGCTTGCTAATATTGATTTATTAGGTTCCAAGTTTGTCTCAATTTGTCATTTTCTGTTGAACAGAAAGTGTAAACATTTAGGTACTCACCAAGAAAAAAGCAATTAATTGATGCTAAATACAAAACCGGCTGACCTTGAAATATAAACCGGAGAAATTAATTGAAATAATCAAATCCCAAATTCAATTTCAAAGGTAGATAAGAGTCAAGCAAAGGTGTGGTATATGATTACAGACCATAGTGAAGCTACTTTTATAGTTATTTACTTCTTTACATGATAATTAAGGTTTAGCTAAGCTTCTATACCTTTTTAGTAGCAATTAACTCTGCTTCCACCCGACAAACAACAGCATTCGGCAATTCCAAAGGGAGCCCTCCAGAAAAATCCTTAAAGCAAAAAAAGAACGAAATCAGACAGCTACACACAGCATCAGAGCACACAAACAAAACCCCCAAAATTATAAAAAGAAAATTTAAACACAAAATACATCTGTAAATCGAAAACAACAAAAAAAAATTATATAAGGCACATTGAGAAAGACGAAAAACTCATCAGGAGACTCTAGGTTATGTGGGTAAGAAATGGAAAAGTAAATTAATTTCTAACAGCTCAACAATTTCAAAGGAAAAGTAAATTAATTTCTAACAGAAAACATAAAAAATAAAGTACATGCATAAAATCAAACATATCAACTTCCACCCTAATCCAAAGCACAATTAATTGCATGAATATTAAATTAAACATGTAAATAATGAGATTGAATGGCTGAGATCGCAGGCGGTAAATTCCATAGAAGTACATGCTGACCTCGCCAGGTTTTATTGGCCTGTCGATCTGGAGAAAGATGACAACGCTAAACAGTAAGTGAAACGGCGATGCGGAAAAGAAATAAACCTAGGTTCCAAAATACCCAAAAGATGAGAACGGCGAGAGAGAAGCGAAATCGAGAAGAAGTCGAACTGAAAGGGCCATCCATGATGGACGCGTGGGCTAGAATCGTTTGGTATGCAGACGGGACGGGACGGGACAGGACGGAACGGAACGGACCGGGAGCAAAGATGCCCTCGGATGGAAACAAGGAGGAAGAAGAAGGAGACGGAGATGTTATAATTTTGTGTTCCACGGATGTGGAACGAGTCGTTCCATGGGGGTGAGATGGAACGAAAATTCACCCAAAACTCGTCCCATGGAACAGCTCGTTCCACCCGTTTTAGGCGCACCAAACGTGGGACGGAACGCTTTGTCCCACTCTGTTCCGTCCCGTCCCACGTACCAAACGGTACCGAAGGGAAACGTCGTCTATTCGCTGTGACGGAATTTAACCGCACAGACAAAGGATGATCAACGCGTGGCAATCAAGGGCATAACAGATATTTAACTGTGCAAAGTAGCAGCAAAACGGCTAAGCAAACAAAAAAGCCAAGGGCATTTCCGCCCTTTTACTATTTCTGAACAGTGCTAAAACTCAACTGAGTTTTAGTATATATAATGATGATTTAAATACATTCCATCCTATATAGACATACAAATAATTATATTATACAACTATCAAGTAATTAATAGCTAAACAAAGTGACAAAATAATATTATAGGATATTAACATAACATTAATCATATTACCAAAATAGTCATTTCCGTACTCATTTAATTATAGTTCATCATAAAGCAAAATATCTCAATACCAAACACAAAAGCATATCCATAGTCATCTTACTAACCATTATATAATATAATAAATACCTTAATATAAGTTGCCCAAACTTCGTCCGATGCTTGAACAATGTTTACAACATGGTCCTAACCCATCCCAGTATGATTAACAAGCTTGGCCAACTCACGGTGAATCTTCCACAACTGATTATATTTTTGCTTCAATTTTTCACGAGTGTATCTATTACCATATTTGTCAAACAACTTCATGCCAATAGCATGCCACTGATTCTTTTCTAAAGTGTTGGTTTGCAAACCTTTTTTTGTCTCTTCATACAACATACTAATAAAGTAGTCTTCAATAGGTTTTGGCCAATTAGCTTTATCATCAAGGTCATTTGCAAAGTCCTTGTTTGACATCCCTCAAACATGTGCTAGAACAATGTAAACAGAAACATCGAAATTAATACAAAGCTAAAAGCTACATTCACTTAAGACCAAAAGACTGATATTCACTTTCACACACTTCCTACGTAAAAAGAAGTTCTTTAGCATTTTCTGCAGTACAGATTATTAATGTTAAAACTCAGGCAATTACTAAAGATAATAGACTAATATCCAATCTTTTTGCATAAATATTAAGTTCACTAAATTTGGTGTTACCAGGTCAAAGAAACAGCATCATGTTCCTATGCCAATACATCAAGTTTCTCAATACATTAACTTCAGGTGATGGGGTTCAACTACCGAAGGTTATGGACACTCTATCAGAAATTTAGGGGGCAATTAGGTAACTACTGCAACTATAATATTATAATATATATGACACACCCCGGCCCGGAATGTCCACTAGGACTCTGAATTGAGCTGTGTTGGCCGACACTTGTAAGGTGACGAAGCAATAAAGTATAATGATGTGGACAATGTGAATAAATTTAAACCTAAAAGTGCCTAAGGACATGAGTGCACTGCGAGCGGGAACGAGCCCATTTCACACGCAACGTCAGAGCATAAGTAAAGTACAGTAGTGTGGGTAAGGATCATACTCTCAGAGGTAGCCACCTATACTGAGATTCGCCACAAATCCCTGTCAATATGGACTTTTAGCAGCTAAAACCTGGAAGGGTGCAAAAACAAGGGTGAGTGGGCATGATAATAAAGTTTTTAATAAAAACCTTTTTGAAAACATTATAAGCCCTCGCTGTAAAACCCGTATAATTTTCCAGAAAATAATAATACATACATATATAGAAATCATGTCCGAGAGTAGTGAAAACCAAGTATATGCCATGTTAAGTATCTCAGCAATGAAATAAGTAAGCCATGTGAAATAAATCAATGTAAACTGATATGCCAACTGGAGTCACCTAACGTGGTTTGTACGACATGCTGGGTGTAAATAGATACACTCAAGTGCTACTATTACGTGAAGGCTGTGCGAAGTATCGCAAGTCACCTATGAATCGGAACCACTTAAAGTGGTCTGTACGATAAGCTGGCACCTGCCTTGGATCCAAGGTGAGCATACAGTGCAGGAGGTGAACGATCACGTAAAGGCTGGCCCTGACCTCGGGCGGAGCATTAACACCAGGGTACAGGATAATGAGTACCAAATGCATCCAAGCATAACCATATACATCACAACCACTAACAACATAATGTACTCACATGTAGCTTACCTGGGCTCCGCAGCTTCATGCAACATTATGCAAAGCTATACTAATGCATATACTAAAATATAACACAAGTATGACATGACATTTCAATCACATTTCATTTAAAACAATTTCTAGGAAAAACGTAAAGTATACATACGTATATATATATATATATATATATATATATATATATATATAGAAAACCAAAAACCTACTCACCTAGAGTCCACGCTACAACTTCTAGCACAAACGTCAAGGCGTCACGAACGATCGGCGCCTAGAACAATTATCAAATCATGTCTTAGAATTCTTATCAATAGAATATATAACTTACATGTCCTAATTAGGAAGATCCGTACGTCGAATTCCTGATCCGTAAGTTTTTAATATCCTCAAATATTACGTGTTATAATGTATCAAAATTTGGTGATGATTCAACTGTCAGATCGTCGATTACTATAATAATCAAGCGGCGAACTTTCATGGAACTACGTTCAAATGATGGAAATTCGTCAATCGGACTTCACCAATAGAATTAGAGTATTCAAATTTAACCTAGGAAGGTCAGGGGACGTCTCGGCCCACGCGTAGCCGCATGTGGCGATTGGCCGCCCAGACTTGCCGGAAAATTCAACTATTTCCAAAAATTACCAAATTTTACAAGAATGAAGATCTCAATGACTAGAGCAACTTTCATACCTGTGACTAAGGCCAATTTGACTGGGAAAAGCCCTAATTTCACGAAAACCCGTTGGAACCCTAGAAATGGGTGGTTCTTGATTCGACTCCATACAAGCTTTGCCGCCTTAACCAATGATTGGGCATTGTTTCTGGGTTCAAGGAGCCTAATGGTGGTAGAGATCGAAGGACTTTGCTTAAAAAATTGGCGAATTACCACCAAGAACACCATGGTGCCGCCGGTGCCATTCTCATGAAACCAAGACCAAATCTTGTCTAATTTGTGTGGAAAATTGAAAAAGGGAAGGCTGGTGAGAAGTTCCCAGGTGATAACTCAGTGTAAATCGTCGGAAATTGGCCGGAAACCCATCGAAACCCATCGAGTTTCACAGTTTCCGTGGGTCGGGTTGTAGAGAACCGGTAGGGATCCATGATCCTGTGCTTCTCACCCTTCTCCTTTCCCCTTATTTCTCTATTTCTGATTGGGCACTTTCTTTTCTCTCATCTCCCCATTTGCCCACACCTCTCCCTTCTTCTATCCTTTACTTTCCTATCTTCACCACTCATCACCATTTTGCTTTAATTTGGGTCACACATGTGGCTACTAGATTTTTCTCCAAAATCTAGAATATTCCATAAAATAACTAATTTACTAAAATGCCCCCAGCTTTAAAGATTAATATCTCCTTCGTTATAATTCCAAATCACGATCCGTTTGCGCCCACGGGTTCGTGGTGACGAGTGCTACAAGGATACGCCAAGAAATGAACCTTATGTGACATGACACGGCAGTCAACAAAAGTCAACACTTTTCCTCGAAGGCATTTTCGTAAATTCACATTTAAAAATTATAAAAATCGTAATAATTGGGGACGCGTCGTTAATATATACATATAAGAAATTCTTTTTCTTTGCAGTTTCGTTGCATATGTAAACTTGGTGTTCTAAAAACTGAAAACAATATAATACATTGCAATAATATGAATGTTGATGGTAACGATAAAAGGTTAAACCAACACCAGCATTTCCAATGAACAAAACGCAGAGGTATACAATGTTGACTATAGTAGCAAGCACGTAACAATATACTGAAAGCTTACAACTTTGCAGATGGTCATTGTGACTAACAGTAACAGTGATCATAACAAAAAAAACCTTTTAACCGACACTTGTTACTCTGCACAATTTGGGCACTTGAAGTTTTGATGTTTGCTTATTGATGTATGCTATTATGCTATTTTGGAAACATATACAAGGCTTGACAGAAAGTGCAGAGTCACTGAGGGGAATATGTTATAAGTTTTACAAAGGATGTCGAAAGTATATGTATGATGAGAAGTCTCTCTATCTCCTTATGCTTTCGAGCTGAATAATGAGACTACTTCATATGAAGAAACATATTACACCAAGAATAAATGGATTACACTAAGAATAGGGCACAAATACATGAATGCACAGAGGAAAACTATACCCTTTTCATATGAAGAATTTAAACCAAAACTTCCCCACAATCTCCCGAAGAATTTAAACCAAAACTTCCCCAAAGAAATTATCCCACTCATGATTTGGAGTTAGGAGCAGTGATTTTCACTTTGAAGATTTGGAGGCGCTACTTATATGGAGAGAAATGTCATATTTTTACGGATCATAAGAGTCTTAAGTATGTGTTCACCAAGAAGGAGCTGAATTTGAGACAGAGAAGGTGGATGGAGCTTATCAGTGATTATGACTATTCGATCGAGTACCATCCTGGGCATGCTAATGTTGTGGCTGATGCTCTTGGTCGGAAACATTCTGTCAGTTAATTGGGCATTTCTAGTTTGCAAGAACTGGAAAGGTTTGTAGTTACTGTTAGTTATGAGTCAATATTAGGAAAAAAAAAGGGAATGTAAATAGTAGGAGTCCTTTTTTAAGTAGGTTTTTTATAAGCTTTATTTAGTTTCCTAGTTGAACACTGATTGTGTGTGTGTGTGTATATATATATATATATTTCTAAAGAAGCAATACAATTTTTTTATTCCCGTAAAAGTTCTATTTGGTATCAAGAGCTAGAGTGGCCGAAACCCTAGTTTTTCCGCTGTGCTTGGTTGACTGTTTTTTCTGCAAATCTTCTGCAGAAAACAGTGGTGCAGTTTTTCTGCAATCTTGTTGCGTGTGCAGCAGTGGGTGGTGCAGAAAAGTGCAGTTTTTCTGTGCAGCAGTGGGTGGTGCAGTTTTTCTGCAAATCTTCTGCAGCAAACAATGTTGCTGTGTGTGTGTAGTCTTGCTGCGTGTGCAGCAGTGTGGGTGTGCTGTGTTTTCTGCAGTGTTGCCGTGTATGTGTGGTAGTGTTGCGTGTGTGGCAGTGTGGTGAATCATCAGTATCAGTCTTGCTTTGTTTTTTTTTTTTTTGGGTAAGGTCGAATGGCATTAGAAGGAGGCAGTGGCATGTTGAAGTTAGAGGGCAATAACTCAACCAATAATCCAGTATTGAATCCGGTCGTTATTCAGAGTGATGCGTCTGCTGTACCAAATACCGTGAAATTAAATGGATCAAATTATCCTCTTTGGTCCAAAGTTTTGGAGATGCACATCGCTGGACGCGGTAGGAAGGGCTTTGTGACTGGGAGTACCAAGGAGCCTGCTAAGAATAGTGCTGAGTATGAGACGTGGGAGACAGGGAATGCAATAGTAAAAGGGTGGTTGATTAATTCCATGGAACCTGTTATCATGGGATTTTTTATTCACCTGCGTACCGCTAAAGAAATTTGGGAAGAGGTGGCTCGGACCTATTATGATGGCTCAGATATTTCTCAGATTTATGAATTGAAGGTTAAATCGTTCAGACTTCGTCAAGAGGGTCGGCCAGTTGGCGTGTATTATGTTGATCTCAAGTCCGTTTGGCAGGAGTTAGATCAACGGAGACCAATCAAGATGGAATGTGTTGTGGATCTCAAGACACTTCGAGAAGAACGTCAAATTGATCGTGTGTATGCTTTTTTGGCGGGTTTGGATGATGTGTTTGATAAAGTGCGCAATGATATTTTACGTACTCAGCCCCTACCATCTGTTGATGAGGTGTTTTCTGTTGTTCGGTGTGAAGCTCAACGACATGCTACTATGATGGGTGGAAATAACAATCACGGAGGGTTGCCGTCCATGGCCATGATCTCTCGGCCAGTTGGTGCTTCTCGTCCTAGTAATTCTTCTACTCAATCTTTAAATTCTCGTCCCTTCAACCGAGAAAATAAAGATGATTTGAAGTGTACTTTCTGTGGACAAACCCGTCATACCGAAGATACATGCTTTACTAAGCATGGGGTGCCTGATTGGTTTCCAGAGTTAAAGAAAAAATTGCGTGCCAAGGAGCGTGGAGCAGCCGGGTCCAGTGGAGGTTGTGCCTCCCTTGCTACGGCTACACCAACAGTCCAGGAAGCCGTGCCTAGCCCAAGTGACTTTAGTCAAAATTTGTTGACTCGTACTCGAGGTGACTCATCTTTCGACACAGGTACCGTGGGACGTGTTCTCTTAGCCTCCGAAATTCAGCACCATACAGGTTGGATTCTGGACTCTGGGGCAACTGATCATATGACATATGATAAAAATATGTTTCAATACATAACTACATCTCACAGAAAAAATATATCAACTGCCAATGGTACTTTGGCACCCGTGTGTGGTGCTGGCACTGTGCATCTCACCCCGTCACTTCCCTTACATCATTGCTTACTTGTTCCTTCTTTATCCCATCACTTGTTGTCCATACCACAGGTTACTGAACAATTGGATTGTGTTGTTCTAATGTATCTGTCCTTTTGTCTACTTCAGGATATTCAGACCAAGGAGATAATTGGGCGTGGCACTAAGAAAGAGGGGTTGTACTATGTGGACGACGTTGTTTCTGGCAGAGCTAATGCAGTTCGAGCGTCCCGGTCTAGTAATTTACAAGAAGTGTGGTTGTTGCATCGTTGGTTAGGGCATGCATCTTTTGGGTATTTACGGCATATGTTACCTAGTCTATTTAGTGGAATAAATGAATCAGACTTACATTGTGAAGTATGTATTCTTGCTAAAAGCCATCGTGCTTCGTTTCCTCCTAGTATGAATAAAAGAGCTTTACCATTTGAACTTGTGCACTCAGATGTTTGGGGACCCTCCCCTGTTGTTACTTCTTCTGGGATTAAGTGGTTTGTTACGTTTGTGGATGATTGCACTCGTATGACGTGGCTGTATGTGTTAAAAAATAAAAGTGATGTTGGTATGGTATTTCGATTTTTTTCTCAGATGATTCGGACACAATACTTGTATGTGATTAAAGTTCTCCGTTCTGATAATGGGGGTAAGTATATTAATTGTGAGTTGTCAGAGTTTCTATGTGATCAAGGCATTCTTCATGAAACAACCTGTCCTTATACTCCACAGCAAAATGGGGTGGCTGAACGGAAAAATCGCCATATCTTAGAAACGGCACGTGCTCTCCTTCTGGGCGCATCGGTTCCTAAGAGTTTTTGGCCTGAAGCAGTTACTTATGCCGTCTACGTGATTAATCGTATGCCATCTCGGGTGGTTGATTTTCGCACTCCTCTTCAAGCCATCACTTACCATGTTCCAGTGGTGTCTACTCATACTCTCACCCCCCGGGTATTTGGGTGTGTGGCTTATGTGCATATTCAGAAAATTCATCGCACTAAGTTGGATCCATGTGCCCTCCGATGTGTGTTTGTTGGTTTCTCATCTCACCAAAAAGGATATAAATGTTATCACCCTGAGACTCGGCATATGTATGTTACCATGGATGTGACCTTTTCTGAATCGGAGTATTTTTATGCTCCCGTATCTTCATCTTCAGATCACCAGGGGGAGAGCTGTAGTGATGATCTGGAATGGTTGGACTTGGGAGGGAACACTGTAGCTGATGTCGTACATAATGAGGCAGTGATCATAGATGCCGTGCGTGATAATGGGGCTGGAATGCCACGGCAGATTGTTGCCGAGAGCGGCATGCAGTCAGGAGTGATTGCAGCCGAGAGTGATCTGCAGTCAGGGCAGGTTGTTGACAAGTCTGCGGACGTAACCCCCTCTCTCTCTAGCTCCACAGTGCTGCCCAATGAATCTTCTCTGGATATACCTGAGGTAAGTATTGTGGATGATTATGTAACTAACGCGAGTAATGATGTAAATGCATATAAGCTGCCACCGAGACAAAATCGGGGTGTGCCACCTGACGGGTTTTCTCCGGAAGGCAAAGTGAAGTATCCAATAGCCAACTATGTCTCCTGCAATGGTCTTGCACCAGAACGCAAGACCTTGGTGGACAATATGGAGGCTATTCGAGTACCAACCCGTGTGGATGAGGCTCTAAAGGATCCAAAGTGGGCAAAAGCAATGGATGAAGAAATGTTGGCATTACAGAAGAATAATACCTGGGAGGTGATGTCCTTACCAGAAGGAAAAAAACCAGTTGGATGTCGGTGGGTGTTTACTGTCAAATACAAAGCCGATGGATCATTAGACAGGTACAAAGCAAGGTTGGTAGCTAAGGGATACACCCAAACATATGGTGTAGATTATCAAGAAACGTTCTCTCCAGTTGCCAAGATGAATACGGTACGCGTTCTGATATCTTTAGCTGCTAATATGGACTGGCCATTAAAACAGTTTGATGTGAAAAATGCTTTCCTCCATGGGAACTTGGAGGAAGAAGTATATATGGATTTTCCTCCTGGATACAGTGCTGGCAGAAATACCGGAGTATGTCGGTTGCGTAAGTCTCTTTATGGGCTTAAGCAATCGCCTCGTGCATGGTTTGATAGGTTTACTCGAGTTATGAAAAAGATTGGGTATTATCAGAGTCATTCTGATCATACATTGTTTGTTAAACAGAGGCATGGAAAAGTGACAGCTTTAATCATTTATGTAGATGACATGATTATTACTGGAGATGATTTTGATGAGATTTCAAGGTTGGAGAAAAATCTTGCGGCTGAGTTTGAAATGAAGAACCTAGGGGATTTGAAGTATTTTCTTGGAGTTGAAGTTGCTTGATCTTCGAAAGGTATTTTCTGGTCACAACGTAAGTATCTTTTGGATTTGTTAAAAGAAACTGGTATGCTGGGATGTAAGCCAGTAGATACTCCTATTGTTGAAAAACACCATCTATGTTTAGATCCGAATCAGAAATCTGTTGATAAGGGAAGATATCAGAGACTTGTAGGGAGACTAATTTATTTGGCTCATACACGTCCTGATATTGCTTATGCAGTGAGTGTAGTAAGTCAATTTATGCATTCACCGAGTGTAGATCATATGGCTGCTGTTATGTGCATCTTAGCATATTTGAAGTCTGCACCTGGGAAAGGAGTTTTATATCGGAAGCATGGACATTTGAGGGTTGAAGGGTTCACAGATGCTGATTGGGCAGGAAGTGTGGGTGACCGACGGTCTACTTCAGGATATTTTACTTTTGTAGGAGGAAATTTGGTTACATGGAGAAGTAAAAAACAGAAGGTAGTATCAAGATCCTCAGCTGAGGCTGAGTATCGAGGGATGGCTCACGGCATTTGTGAGATTCTCTGGCTTCGAAAACTCCTTGAGGGGCTTGGGTTCAAGCCAAAGGAGACCATGAGACTATACTGTGATAATAAGTCAGCGAGAGATATAGCTGATAATCCGGTACAGCATGATAGGACAAAACATGTGGAAGTTGATCGACATTTTATTAAAGAGAAACTTGAAAGGAAGATTGTGTCAATACCTTTTGTGAATACGGAGGAGCAACTTGCAGATGTTCTAACTCATGCAGTATGTAGTCGAAAGTTTGATGACTCACTTGTCAAGTTGGGCATGTGTGATATATATGCACCAACTTGAGGGGGAGTGTTAGTCATGAGTCAATATTAGGAAAAAAAAAGGGAATGTAAATAGTAGGAGTCCTTTTTTAAGTAGGTTGTTTATAAGCTTTATTTAGTTTCCTAGTTGAACACTGATTGTATATATATATATATATATATATATTTCTAAAGAAGCAATACAATTTTTTTATTCCCGTAAAAGTTCTATTGTTACATGTTAGTACCCTTCTAGGAGAATCCATTAACTTGGCTAAGTGCACTTGTAGTGTGCAGGCTGCCTTGAACATTGACTCTGTTCAACCCATAGTTAATTAAGGGTCTCATTCCATACTTTTATACTCTTTACTGGTTCAGTTTGCATTTGAACAGTTGTGATTAGGGTGTGAGTGATAGCCTCTGCCGACAGTAATATTTATCTTTCAGATTCCTATGAGTCAACTGTTCATATTTGGTAACTTTTTAATTTTACTTTTACTTCTGAGTGACTGATTGGTAGTTTATTTTGTTTAATCCATGATAATTTTTAACGGTTTGGTTGTTTGCATCGTATTTAAGGATCTAGCATTTGATTTGTCCCTTTCTGTACTCCTGGGAGATAATATCTACAACTTTGGAGAGCTGCTTGCGCATCCTATCGTAAGAACATTTTTGCTGAGTTTTTTGTTTGGTTTCATAATATTTTGCTTCCTGTGCACTGCGTGTTACGTGGAAGAGTTCCCTTTCAAGATGCACAAGGTGTTTTTGTTACTTTATATGAAATGTTTTTGCACCAAATACTAGGACATTGGATTTGAAATTGATCAGAAACTAAGTAATGCATGCGCAACTAAGCCTGTATGTAGATTCGCAATGCAGTCTTGTTGATACTGCTATTTATCATACACTGTACAGTCACCAGTTATTACCGCAATTCATGTACCTTTTTTTACTTTGGTTTTATTTTCACTTTCCCACCTAGAGCCTGATAAATTACTTTTGATTTCTACTGCTATAGACTATCATGAAGTGATTGTCATCTCAAACCTAGTTGCCTGGATCTTTGTATGATATGTGCATACATGGTTCTTTTTACATGGATAAATGTTTGTACATTGGGTTTGCATAATGGTTTAGTGAACCATGTGGTTTTAGGATCTCAATTTCTCTTATCTACCCTACCGTGGACGCTTGCACCGTCCATTAGTGTTTTAGTGGATGACCTACTGCTTATATAGATATTAATTACATACCTAGAAAGACCTACTGCTTATATAGATATTAATTACATACCTAAAAAGTTTCTATGTAGTTGCCATGTGTTTCTTCTGATATGTGTAGCCTGTAGGCTACATTATAAGTTATTTGTGCTTCACTTTTCTTTTTTAATATATGACAAATTTTAACAATCTATCTAGATTAAGAGCCTTCTAGGGACAAAGGTAGAGTGGCTTTACTATATTCTTCAAGCGTTCAACTCTGGTGATTTAGTTCGGTATCAAGAATTATGTCGTGTACACAATGCTGCTTTGAGAGCACAACCAGCATTAGTTGAAAATGAGAAGAAGCTTTTGGAGAAGATTAACATTCTGTGCTTGATGGAAATTATCTTCAGGTTTGTGTGTTCTAGATTGTCCTTTCACTTGTAATTTGTAACAAAGGTGTGTGCTTTTGAACTACTATTCACTAAATTGATATGGTCCTTGCAGCCGGCCATCTGAAGATCGGACTATACCATTGAGTATCATTGCAGAGCGCACCAAACTTTCTGTTGAGGATGTGGAGCATCTTCTTGTGAAGAGCCTTTCCGTAAGTTCCTGTATTCTTAAACTTGATGGACAGTGAATTAATTTGGATTGTCCAAACTAAAGTTCTACAACCCCTGCCTTTTCATTTCTCCCCACTTGCAGATGTATACCAGTAGAGAAGAATGGTTTTTATGACGACAGTTCTCAATGCATGTCTTAGTAACAAGTAAAGATTAAGTACTCACAACGATACTTTTCATAACTCTTGCATTCAGAATAGGAATTTAAAAAAAAAAAAAAATGAGAAGCTTATGATTTGAGAGACTGAACTTTTTACTTGGTAAAGTGCTAGTATTCTAAAGTTGATCACATGAACACGTTTGAGACATGTTAGATCCTATGTATATGGTATTGGCATTTCAAATCTTATTTGCACATATGTTGTGGGTTCCACACTTTCAATTCAATATAACTGACCTAGGATATATTGTATGTTGCATGCAGCATGCAGCATGTGACATGCAAATGAGTATAAATAATTATATGTTGTTCTTGTATTTATTTGTAATATTATTTTACATACAATTTAGTTTCAGACAATAAATTTAAGGCCTTTATTGCATCCAATTGTTTTGTAGTTGTACAGCTGTCTTGTACAATAGTTGTAACAAGGGAAGATTTAGGATAGTAGTTTCTGCCTTAACAAGGAAGTAATTAATCGGATTTGTTTTCTTTCTGTTTTTGTGGGGTTTACTTAAGACTTGGCACTGTTAATTTTATAAATAAAAGGAGACTGAATACGTTATGATTTGGTAATTATTATGTATCGTATGGTTTTTGGTAGTTTCTTTGTTAATCTGTTTTGCATTTGGATTTTCTATATTGCAGACACGCAGGGTGTTAGATGACTTATTCGCTTATTCTGTAGTTAGAAAGTGTTGCTTTCTTTCTATTTTCTATTTAATAATTATGGGAGAGATGTTGACTGCAGGTTCATCTGATTGAGGGAATAATCGATCAGCTTGAGGAGACGGTGCATGTGTCCTGGGTGCAGCCAAGAGTTTTGGGGATTCCACAGATCCAATCTTTGCGTGATAGGCTGGACGGTTGGTTGGACAAAGTCCATACTGCTTTGTTATCGATCGAGGCGGAAACACCTGATTTGGTTGCGTCTTGAGTCGCCTCTTGCTTTATTTTCTGCCTAGTGTAACAAATCCTTATCGGAAAAATGGGGGGTTCAAAATGCAAGGGCGGCCAGGAAACACTAGTTTTCGGTTGATTGAGCACTTCGGGCCAACTTTGTTTATGCTGCTTTTCTTATTGGTGATGCTTTTTTGTTAAATCATTTTCCTGGAAGGAGCGGCCTTGTGTACTGTACTTGGGAGTAATACTCCATTGTTTAGTGGCATGGCATGCCTAGAGACGTGGTGAATCGATTAAAACGCGCTGTCGTTATACCTTTGTATTTTGAATTTTCCTTTCCTTAGATAACCTAACTTTATGCTTTTTCATTAGTTTTAATGATTTTCTCCTTCTCGCTACTAGTTCATTTCGCCGTAAATGTTTCGTGTTCTGTTACTCGCTGATGGATGACCGTTTGAACCTAAAAATCCTTCATTTTTGCAGTGCGTGCATTGCCAAAATGGGGTTACATTGCATCAGAGTATTTGTGTGACATGTATTTTAGGTTTTAGGGTTGGTTGCATGAATTCGGCTTTGACAAAATTGTATTCTCTGGTGCCCGTTGCAGCTGGAGATTGCTTCTTTCAAGAAAGCAGAAAGTAGCGTTGCTCACAAGTGTTTCTACTAGTACTTTTATTATAAATCTTTGGCTTTTTAGCTTCAAATGACCCTTGAGATTGGCTAACTTTTCATTTTTGTCATTGTGATTTGAAATTGATAGAAGTTGTCATTGAGATTGTTCACCGTTAATCATTTTGATCATTTCGTATTGAATAAAAAAAATAAACCAAATTAATCCAACAAAAACTAAGGGAATTTTTGTTATTTTATTCTTATTGAATGAAGATTCTTTGTGAGATTAGGTGAGCTAGGCGGACGGCTAAGTAGATGTAGGCGCATTTTTTTAATTTTTCAAACATCTATGAACTAATCAGGATGGTAGTCAGCCGCCTAGTATCAAGACTAGGGCTAAGTAGCATTAGGTGAGAATTTTTAGAATGATGCTTATCACACAATACTGTTGGATCAAATGAATTTAAAAAGATTAATAACCAAAAATTTTAAAAAGTGAGAAATAAAAATGTGTGTAAATAGAAGTGTCTAAACTTAATTAGAGCAAGTCCACTGTGTGCTCCAGCCCGAGGGATAGGCGCAAGAACAGGGCCATGTAGCCCAAGTGATGAAGCCCAGCGTGTGCTGGCAAGCGAGCCTGAGCAGGCCCGAAGGAAAGGCCCGACGATTCATGCTAGCCCGAGCTCCTGAAGGCAATGTGACATGGGCTCACGTCAACCACAACATAAAATTAATAAAAATAAAAAATATTAATAAAAAATTTAAAATTTTAAAAAAATTAAAAGAATGTAAAACCCAACGGGCACTCGCGATCCCCCTCCTTTGTCGTCGCACCCCAGTCCCTCCTCCGCTGCAACTGCTACCACACCTCACACTGCCTTCACCTCCATGCACTCGCGATCCCCCTTCTTCCACTCGCGCGTCCAGATCGCATGATTTGTGACACACCCTGACCGAAATCAAGGCATGCTGCCCGTCACGTGAGAGTGATGTAGCCATGTGCACAGTGCGGAAGTATAAATAATAATAGAAAAGCGAATAAATAAAAACCAAACTACTAGATAAACTAGTTAAAGTAATACGCTAGTTTAAGACTAAGTGTGATAAATATAATCAGAGCACAAAAAGTCTAAGTGCAGTCCAGTAGGACGAATACTAATTACACAACACCCAAAGGTGATCCTACATTTGTGTTGTTTGTCAGAACCACCGTCAAAGTTCTCATGAGCCACCAAAGTGCTTCTACCTAAAACCTGGAAGGGCGCAAAACAGAAAGTGTGAGTGAGCAAAAACAAAGCTTTTCAAAATCATTTCATTCTCAAAAGTTCTAACCCCTCTCCGTAAAACCTGTATAAGTTCCCAGAAAATAGAATATATGAATATAACGAAATCATGCTCAGAATAACAACATTCATAAATATGTCACGACAAATTTCTCAGCATAAAGTATAAGTAAACCAGGTGATATCAATCAATGCAAATGATATGTCAGCCGGAGTCACCTAACGTGACCTGTACGGCTGAATCTAGAGCTCGAATCCACATCTCAACAACTATACCTGCACACGAGTCGGAACCACCTAAAGTGGTCTGTACGATAGGATTATTCACTTTTCTAGACAAGGCATTACTCCCTCATCCGTGATAATCTTTTCCACTCCTAATTTGTCATACCTAATACCTTTAGACTTGGGACCGTCCTTCCTTAAAATGCAAACATTCCCCGTCATAAACCTGAAGTAGTTCAAGATGTACCTAATTTGGCAAACCTTGTAGATGTACTAGAGGATCCTCCTTTAGCCAACTCCATTTCAAAAAGAGTCTCACCAGGTTATGAAGAGAAGAAATCCAGTGTGGTAAGTTTTCTAAACGCCTTGTCAAATATAGTCACTGACATCCGGAAAACAGAATCAAAGTTCGGGTCATGTCTGCCAGAGCTTATCACTCATTGTTCATGCACAACATGTAAGTAAAGCTTTAGAGTTTTTATGAACAATTTGCTTTCTCTGCAGTGTATATGTTCCCTCCTCCTTTGGGTAAGCCTGCCAGATAAGTCCTCTTAACGTTGCGTATGAGTTTTGACATGTAATCTTTTCCGAGTATTCTCTATGTATCGTCCCTAAGCACGTAGGTTTCCGTATAGCTAGGTGCAAACACGTGTGATATTAGCTTAGTGTACGTACAATTCTATAACTTGGTGGGTCGCAGGTGTATTCGACCCACTCCTGAAGAGCTGGAGAATTTTGGTACTCCGGACTTCACTGTATACAATGCTGGCCAGTTCCCGTGTAATCGTTACACCCACTACATGACATCCTCTACTAGCATAGACCTTAATCTTGCTCGGAGGGAAATGGTCATCCTCAGCACCATGTACACTGGGGAAATGAAGAAAGGTCTTTTCAGTGTCATGCATTATCTCATGCCTAAGTGACAAATCCTATCCCTGCATTCTGGCCGCAATATAGGGAAAGATGGAGATGTTGCCCTTTTCTTTGGATTGTCAGGTATAGTATCGTCAATAGATCGCGGTTGTCATCTTGGTCTCGCAGCCATATGATATGTGCTCTCCTACTCTTGCTCGCTGTCTGTTAGCTTATGACAGTTTAATTGTTTCTTATGGTATTTGCCTTTTCTTTTCATTTTACTATTTAGGTACTGGAAAGACGACTCTGTCTACGGATCACAATAGGTACTTGATTGGAGATGATAAACACTGCTGGACTGAGAACGGTGTGTCAAATATCGAAGGTGGTTGCTACGCCAAGTGCATTGACCTGTCAAGGGCGAAAGAGCCAGACATTTGGAACGCCATCAAGTTTGGCGCTGGTAATATGTCACCTTGATTTCTTGGATATGTGGATATGATGGAATCAATATGATGAAGAAGTAATAGTGTTTAATTTGTTTGGTCTTTTGAATTCGACTTGAATTTATTGGATTTTTGCAGCATAGCAAGGAAGAAGAGGAGAAGAAGAAGCCTTGGACATTTTTGCATTCAAGTTGGAGTGTTGGAACGTTTTAAGGTGTAATCTATCTTTTGTTTTCAATGTTGAATTCGAGTTTTTTTTGTTTTGTCGTGAACATGAGAGGCTAAACTCGTTTTAGCTAGGGGAGACTTTGAAACCATGATTATGTTTATGATATGAATTGATTAATTCCAATTGTGATTTCATAAATTGTGAATGCAATTTAGTTAACCGTTTGATGGATAACTTATTCTTGTATGTGGATTAGGAAGGCCTACTTAATTTGCATGCTTGAATTTGGTGCTAGAATATAAGGGAGTTTCACATAATCGTTACAAACTTATATTCACAAGTAGTTAAGGTTGTTTTCACAATCATGTTAAGTAAATTCCTAGCATGAGTATCATGATTTATAGTTACAAGTGCTTTGTCAATACTTATGATTTTCATAGAACGTAATGATCTTTGATTGTATCTCTATTATGATGTCACGTAGGGAACTTTTGAAGAATGCTTTGGGTTGTCATATGATGTCATCCAATCCAATAACTAAAGGAGAATCTAAGGGTTAATTTGTGATGTCACGGTTAATCTGGGGTGTTGAGATTCATGGTTTATCGAAAAAACAACTGGAAATCAATTTGTATTTGAATGTATCATGTGTGGGAAAGAATCCTCTAGCTAGTCAATCGTCCATAGGTTTTCTCAAATTCGTCCAAAGTTTACTTAAGTCTTTTAGTTACTTGTTTTCATCTTAAATTCATCAAAAACCCAATCCCCTTTATTTTGCTAAGTCAAATATGTCCCATTGTGTGTTTTTAAGTTTTTTGAGTCAAAACCAATTCTATTTTTGTCCAAATTAAGTCTTAGAGTCTAGTTTGAGTCTTTTTTATTGTTTTGTGTTGTTTTGAGTCTTTTGAGTTTATTTTGAGTCATATAGGTTTAGTTAAGAGTCTTTGAGTTTGTTTAAGTGTTTTTAAGCATATTTTTGTATATTTGAGTCAGTTTTCATTAGATTAGCAATCCCTCCTAATCCCCGGCCTAGAACGATCCTTACTTCTATCTTTACTACAATTGTCAAAAAGAGGGTTTAATTTGAGTGCTATTATTTATCACATCAACTCACCTGAAGCTTACCTGGGCGTCCGCGGCGTCATTTAGCACTTCAAAGCACTCACAATAGTTAGGTTCAAGTAATATCCATATGAATATGCCATGATGCAATCTAACCCAAACATTTCATGATATTCCCAAAATATATAATATGGCGTAACATGTACTATTAATAACACCCTACTCCCAAACTATTTACTTTTGAGAGTAATCGTCAGTGATAAGCCCAATTAGACACTAGTTAAATTAACTATCATTACTTACCTTTCCTTACTTCAATTTCTTGATTCTTCATGCATCGATTTATGATTAACTTTTAATCACCAAATCATAAAGCTAAATCTCATACTTCCCACCAATGTCCCTCACATTGCTAAATTCACTAAACAAGGCTATTGTCTCGATTATTTAATCTCATTTATTATATGGCTGCATCTAACGTCTTGTTAGACTGCCCACGTACCCTAAACAGGGATCAAGCCATTCATAGTTCGCAATGATTAATTGTAGGTAACAAGCATAGATCACTTTAGAAGTGTTTGTGGAACTATCAATTATATGCCTATGAAAGAAAAAGACCCACTCACTTGGAGTCCATGCTATGATTATCTTGCACACACATCGAGACATCACGATCTATCGTCGCCTGTGACCAATTATCAAATCACGTCTCAAAGTTCTTACCGATAGAATACATAATTTACATAAAACATATCCTCAAGGACCTTCAAGAATAATTTGAGACCCATTGACCAAAAGTCAACTGTCGATCTTTGATCGACGGTAGGGTTTACAACCCTATATAACTCGATTCGGAAGATCCGCATATCAGATTTCCAATCCGTAACTTCCAAAGATCCACATTATGCTTCTAGATTGACATACCAAAATTTTATTATGATCCAACGGTTGGATCCTCGTCAATTCCCAAAACTGATTAGCGGTTAACGTTTTAATTTATGAACTTACAAATCCAATTCGGAAAGATCTGTACGTCAGATTCTCAATCCGGAAGTTCCTATATTCTTCAAATATTATGTACTACAATGTAACAAATTTTGGTGACGATCCAACAATTGGATCGTCAATTCACATAAATGCCTATTAACATATCATAGAGAATTTTGGTTCCAATGATCAACCTACGTCATTCAAATATCAAGAATAAATTCAAGACATTTAACATAGCCTAAAAATAGCATTGGTGGCCCACTGGCCACGTGCCGCCGTGGGCGACAGTTGGCCGCCCGACTCGCCGGAAAATCCAACAATTTCCAAAAATTACCAAAATTTACAGGAATGAAGATCTCAAAGAGAGGAACAACTTTCATACCTGCCACAAAGTCTAAAAATGGACGGAAGATAGACAATTTTTCTCACGAAGCCGGCGGGTGCCTAAAGTTTCCTGGTGTCGATTCGTCGTCTACGGTGGTCGAACGGGGTCAAGGTTGGTTGGGTTTTGCTTCTGGGAGGATGGGCTACAAAGCCCAAGTGGTGGCATCTTCCATCGCTTTGCTGATTTGCCGGCAAATCAAAAAGGATGGCTGGAGCACCGTAAGAACCGTCAACTTTCATGGCCTCCACCCACCACATGCCGTGGTTAATCAAGGTGGTTCTTGGTGGGTTCTGTAGAGGGGAATGAGAGCTTCAAGATGGTGGTGGTGGCGTCAAAAAACTCCACCGGAGTTGGCCGGAATCGGCCTTTGAAAATGGGTGGTCGCAAGTGGAAAAACCCACGGGAAAGCTGGGAGCTTTCAATTTTTTTTTTTTTCTTTCTTTCTTTTCTGATTTCTCATTGGTCCTCCATCCCTTTTAATTTGATTGGTCCATTTTTCTCTTTACTTAAGGCTGATTAGTTAGTCTTCCCACAAGGTGGGAGTTCAAATAATTTAACAACCTTTAAATAACCAACTTCAAACGTCCGTAATTATACCGTTATAATTCGGACTCGCAAACGACTTTCGTCTATGCGTTCGTAGTGGCAAGTACTGCAAGGATATGCTAAAAGAATAAGTCATACATCACTCTAACCGATGATCAACGGAAGTCAAAGTCCTTGCCTCTAGGGCATTTTTGTAAATTCACGCTTCTAAAACTAATAAAAACATAAAATTTGGAACGGGTTGTCACAATCTACCCACCTTAGAAAAATATTGTCCTCGAAATTTAAAATCAACTAGAGATGTTGTACAAAAGAGAATGTCCTTCCGTCGCGATTAGAGTGTAGTGATTCCTCTTTCATGCCTCAAAACTCAAACTTTCATTCTCTTTCAAAACAATACTACAGTATAAAGTCTCTTACGAAAGCATCAAGTCAAAATAGATATATTTAAATCGAAATTGAACATTAAAAGTTTTCACCCACACACTCGCGGTTTTACCTATTCTGAAGGTAAGTGTATAATAGCATTGGGTTAATCCAAACAATAAGTAAACAACTAAATGTAATCGAATGAGGGTGACAACCCGTTCCAAATTTTACGTTTTTATTAATTTTAGAAGCGTGAATTTACGAAAATGCCCTAGAGGTAAGGACTTTGACTTCCGTTGATCATCGGTTAGAGTGACGTATGACTTATTCTTTTAGCATATCCTCATAGTACTTGCCACTACGAACGCATAGGCGAAAGACATTTGCGAGTCTGAATTATAACGGTATAATTACAGACGTTTGAAGTTGGTTATTTAAAGGTAGTTAAATTATTTGAACTCCCACCTTGTGGGAAGAATAACTAATCAGCCTTAGGTAAAGAGAAAAATGGACCACTCAAATTAAATAGGGATGGAGGACCAATGAGAAATCAGAAAAGAAAGAAAGAAAAAAAAAAAAAAAAATGAAAGCTCCCAGCTTTCCCATGGGTTTTTCCACTTGCGACCACCCATTTTCCAAGGCCGATTCCGGCCAACTCCAGTGGAGTTTTTCGACGCCACCACCACCATCTTGAAGCTCTCATTCCCCTCTACAAAACCCACCCAAGAACCACCTTGATTAACCACAGTATGTGGCAGGTGGAGGCCACGAAAGTTGACGGTTCTCACAGTGCTCCGGCCACCCTTTTTGATTTTTCAACAAATCGGCAAAGCGATGGCAGATGCCACCACTTGGGCTTTGTAGCCCATCCTCCCAGGAGCAAAACCCAACCAACCTTGACCCAGTTGGACCACCGTAGACGACGAATCGACATCGGGAAACTTTAGGCACCCGCCGGCTTCGTGGGAAAAATTGACTATCTTCCGTCCCCTTTTGGACTTTGTGGCAGGTATGAAAGTTGTTCGTCTCTTTGAGATCTTCATTCCTGTAAATTTTGGTAATTTTTGGAAATAGTTAGATTTTCCGGCGAGTCGGGGCGGCCGACTGCCACCCACAGCGGTGCGTGGCCAGTGGGCTGCCAATGCTATTTTTAGGCTATGTTAAATGTCTTGAATTTAGTCTTGATATTTGAATGACGTAAGTTGATCGTTAGAACCTAAATTCTCTACGATACGTTAATAGGTATTATTGTGAATCGACGATCCAATCGTTGGATCGTCACCAAAATTCGTTACATTGTATTACATAATATTTCAAGAACATAGGAACTTATGGATTGGGAATCCAAATACAGATCTTTCCGAATTGGATTTGTAAGTTCATAAAATAAAACGTTAACCGCTAATCAATTTTGGGAATTGACGAGGATCCAACCATTGGATCGTAATAAAATTTTAGTATATTAATCTAGAAGCATAATGTGGATCTTTGGAAGTTACGGATTGGAAATCTGATATGCAGATCTTTCGAATAGAGTTATACAGGGTTGTAGACCCTACCCAATCAAGTTGTACAGGGTTGACTTTTGGTCATTGGGTCTCAAATTATTCTTAAAGGTCCTTGAGGATATGTTTTATGTAAATTATGTATTCTATTAGTAAGAACTTTGAGACGTGATTTGATAATTGGTCACAGGCGACGATAGATCGTGATGTCTCGATGTGCGTGCAAGATAATCATAGCGTGGACTCCAGGTCAATGGGTCTTTTTCTTTCATAGGCATATAATTGATAGTTCCACAAACACTTCTAAAGTGATCTATGCTTGTTACCTACAATTAATCATTGCGAACTACGAATGGCTCGATCCCTGTTTAGGGTATGTAGGTAGTCTAACAAGATGTTAGACGCAACCATATAATAAATGAGATTAAATAATCGAGACAATAGCCTTGTTTAGTGAATTGAGCAATGTGAGGGACATTGGTGGGAAGTGTGAGATTTAGCTTTATGATTTGGTGATTAAAAGGTAATCATAAATCAATGCATGAAGAATCAAGAAATTGAAGTAAGGAAAGGTAAGTAATGATAGTTAATTTAACCAGTGTCTAATTGGGCTTATCACTGATGATTACTTTCAAAAGTAAATAGTTTGGGAGTAGGGTGTTATTGATTGTACATGTTACACCATATTATATATTTTAGGAATATCATGAAATGTTTGGGTTAGATTGCATCATGGCATATTCATATGGATATCACTTGAACCTAACTATTGTGAAAGCTTTGAAGTGCTAAATGACGCTGCGGACGCCCAGGTAAGCTTCAGGTGAGTACATGTTGATGATAGTGATGGTAGCGAGTATGATTGTGTTGAGATATATCATAGCTCATAAACCTGCACCTCGGTGCTAGTGCTCCCGCCTGTAGCCAGGGCACAGTCCTTCACGTGATGTTCACCTCCCGCACCTTACGCTCACCTTGGATCCAAGGTAGGTGCATAGTCCTGTTATACAGACCAATTTAGGTGGTTCCGACCTGTAGGTGACCCGCGATTATTCGCACAGTCTTCACGTGATCGTAGCACTTGAGTGTATTTATTTACACCTAGTCTTGTCGTACAGACCACAAAACTACCCAAAACTAAAGAAAAGTTAACATATTTTTCCGTAATCGACGAGGTGGCAAAGTTCGAGCATTAGACACAAAACCAAGAATGCTCACATCACGCGTGTGATGAACACAATACTGCCCAAATTATGCTCTGACGTCGTGTGTGAAATGGGTTCGCTCCCGCTCACAACGTACTCTGGTATTTAAAATTTTTAGGTTCAAATTATTCACATTTTTTCTACACTCTTATCACATTTTATGGCTTTGTCACCTTTCAGGTGTCAGCCAACACATCTCGATTCAGGGTCCAAGTGAACTTTCTGGGTCGGGGTGTGTCACCAATCCATTAGTATAAACAAGATGCTTACAAAGTGTCAACACAAGCTCAATTCCTAGATCCTAATTTATGGTGTAGTTTATACCTTTGTACAACCTAGCCTTACACGAGAACAAGATTCCTTTGGTCTTCGCGAAGTGGTAGCTCTTTCTGAGCTCTTCACCTTGTGGCGCTGAAACCAACACGATCCATGATATGATAAAAATGACGATATGAAATTTGGATTCAAATGACCAACCAGTTTCTCTAGTCAAACAATTAAAAGAAGAAACTAATGTGCATCCAAGACTTGGTCTAAGTAAAGATTAAAAAAATTAAAGCTTGACCATGAACATAATACAAAACTGTGAATATAATGCAACCTTGGTATACAACGATTTAAGTGTTAATGCATAAAAGTAGTTTTGTGGCTAGGCTAGCTAACAAGAACAAAAGAGGAAGCACTAAGCTCAAAAACACTATATTGAAAATTGCAAAATATCCTAGTCAAAAGAACAAGGGAGGCAGCTAAGGTTTTTAACGTGGGAGCTACAAGTTTTGTGTCCACATAGGGACAAAAGACACTTGTCAATGCAGAACACGATCAGAGCAAATGTAAAGCTGAGTTTTCAACCTTGGACTAAAATTGTCAGTAAGCCCATGTGGGTTGACTTAAAATGTGTGTCCAGACAAGTGGACATCAGTGAGAATTTTTTACCAGACAACATAACTAGACAGAATGAACTCAAGTTTATGCATGAAGTGTATATGAATAAACAAAACTTTTGTGTTGATGATTGTGTTTCAGCTAATTCCCATGGACACATAATCCAGCAAAATAAACCCATAACAGAGTTGTAGTGTCAAACTATCTAGGGGCATGTATGGTATCATTTACAAGTTTTGACAAAGAAAGCCAAACATTTAATTCTAGACTTTACAATAATCATGTTCAAATATTTCTTTATCAAATTCTTCTATTTTATTATGCTCATCATTTTCCTTTAAGTTCTCTATATAATAATGATCTTGACTACTCGATTCTTCTATTCCTATGCTTTTATATGCTTCTAAAGTATTACTTTGATCAATTATGGTTATACCGCTCTTAAAAAAATGTTACGTTACAGTTCATAAACAAAAAACTTTGCAAACTTTTCATAAAGTTTAAGCCTAAAATAAATGGGTATGATCCCACTGGTGAAACAAATGTTAATGGTAAATTAAATTGTTGTTTGTCTATTCTGAGAGACTCATTATTAATTCAATGTGTCAAATAAGCTAGTCTCTCATCAAACTGTGTTATTATAACTGGTTTTGCTAATTTATGCCTACATTTTTTCGGTACTAATTATTCTCTTACAAGACTTCTAATACTTATTGTATCTATCATTGCAGTTGTTTGCATTTTGTAATCTCTTGCTCATTCTATTTCATAATTTAAGGTAATTAAAGAACTATTGTTTGTTTTTCTATACTAGGAACAATATTTCCTAATATTTCAGTACTCTCCTCTACTGAATTAACTTTTAATAACCTATTATTATAACACTTTTTACATAATATTGAATATGTATTATAGTATTTATTTGCAACAACTTACTACACTTTTGACATTTTTCTGGCCAACCTAAATTAATGTATTTATACTCTTCTTCATGTTCTTCTTCTATAAATGCATACATATACTCTTTTAAATCACTATTTAAACTACTTAAATCTTCTGAATTTAAATTTGTCATATTAATACTTTCTATGTTGTATATACTCTCATTATCACTCAAATCATCTAAACTATATTGATTGTATATCTTCATCTTCTTTTAATTTAAATAACTCTATGAAATTTACTTTATCACTTGGTTGTTTACCTAATTTTGGACACTTTGGTCTAATATGTCCAAAATAACACTTACAATTACTTTTATCTTTTGGTGCTTTATATTTTCCTATCCATGGTCTACCACTTCTTTTCCTAAATTGTTTGGAAATTTATTTTCTCTTCTGATATGTTCTTGAAGGTCTTATGTTGAAATTCTTATGTTGTTTTTATGGTTTGTATGACTTATAGTTCTTTTTGTATATTTTCTTATGCTTATTCTTCTTATAACAACCATACTGTTGTGGTAAATCTATATTTTTACTAATCATGTAAAATAGTTTCCTAATCTGTCTCTTAACTTTTATTTGGCTATACTCTTGTCCAAGTATATCATATATATGTTGAATTCTAGATCATATTGCAATATCATTTTTCTATGGATGTTTTTGTCATTCATTCCAAATCTTTTCACCTATTGGTCCTTTTATTTTTGTCATACAAGTATCTAATAAATTAATATCACTAATTCTACATGTCGTTCCTAAATATTTAAAGAAATCTGATGACACACCCCGACCCAAAAAGTCCACTAGGACTCCGAATTGAGTTGTGCTGGCCGACACCTAGAAGGTGACGAAGCCATAAAGTGCAGTGATGTGGAAAATATGAATAAATTTGAACTTAAAAGTGCCTAAATATAAGAGTGCGCTGTAAGCAAGAATGAACCTATTTCACACATGATATCAGAGCATAAGTACATTACAGTAAGATAAGGTGAGAATTATACTATCGAAGGTAATCGTCTACACCAAGATTTGCCAAGAATCCTCATCGATACGAAAGCTCAACTATTAAAACCTAGAGGGGTGAAAAACAAGGGTGAGTAGGCCTGAAAATAAAGTTTTATAAAAACCTTTTTGAAAATGTTATAACCCCTCGCTATAAAACCAGTATAGTTTCCAAAATAAACATAGTACGTATAGTAAGAAAATACTTACTGTAGCCTGCAAAATCTCAAGAATTCATTACGGTACAATATCTCCTAAATAAGGGCATGACATCCATAATCACAAAATCTCACATAAGTAACATATCATATCGGGTGCTCATCAACACATCCTGACACACGAGTTTATGCAGAGGTATTCTGACATGAACAGGATTGGGTGTAATAATAATATACGCTCTAGTACGTACTACAATCACGTGAAGACTGGCGATATGCGCATCACATACAAGTCGAAGTTGCCTATGGCAACCTGTACAACAAGACTGGCATCTACAATGAATCCAAAGTGAGCGTACGGTGCGATGTACACATACACGTGAAAGACTGGCCTTGGCCTGGACAAGTACCAACACCGGTGTAGCAAACGATGAGCAGATAATATCAATATAGTCATGGTACAGTGACAATTCTAATTAGCATCACATCATTCAAAGTCGTAAATTTAGCTAAAATAGCTCGTACGATTTATAATGACTTACTAAATCTCATTGCTACGTCATTTATCATAAATGTTAATTTAATTATGGCAATCATAAAGAAAGTTCATTATTAGATATATATGTAAACTAAACATATATATGTATATATAAATTAAAGAAAAGACCCTCTCACATGACCACAGCGCGCTCGCCCTCGATGAGCCTTGTCGTTTGTCAATCCAAACAAAAGCTTGTACCTATACCAAGTCACCTTGACTATAGCAAAGTACTTAAACAGAAATCCTACACAAAATGGACAGATTAACTATAATCTGTCCAAATTTCACATTTTATTACAAAATTCCATTACATACAAGTTTGGGGAGTCCAGGCAATACAGAGGTAATAGTTAGCACAAATTCGAAAAATCTAGATCTCGCTCATGCACGATTTTGGGCTTAAATATCAGTGGGTACATGCAAGCACCCAAGTACAGATTCAAGAGTATGCAGGTATTAAGATCATTCCATGGAGACATGCATAGAGATCAGATATGCAATGATTTTCTTTTATGGTTTTCAAACTGCTGCACTTTCTGAACAAGAACAAAGATGAAAATCATGGGTTATACCTTGAGATTACGAATCTGAGCTGAGAGGAACTCCGTAGTTCCTTTCTTGCATTGCGATTTGGGGTTGGACTCGTAACTCCATCATCAAGTCTCTTTTTGGATCCCTAGTCCCCAAACAGACCAACACATGCATGAGGTTTCAAATATTTCCACCATTAATTGCCAATGGACCAGAAATTTTTATACATAATGAGGATTCTTACCTTTCAATGAGGGTTGAGGCTGTGATTTAAGGGTTTCAGAGATGAGCCAAGCAGAAATGGGGAGTGCAGAGAGACAGAGCCACGAGAGGCAGAGAGTAAAGATGTGAGGAAGATGAGTGGAAAGAGAGAGTCTGGGATAGAGAGAAAATATAGAAGTTGGTGTGGTTGGTTCCAGGCCTTTTAGCCTCTCTGTTTTCAGAGAAGAAGATGGTGATGAGGAGGGAAAAAGAGCTGACAAAGAGATGAGGGAGCTAGAGGGAGTTAGGTGAGAGATAGTGTTTGGAAAGAAATGAGAGAGAGTTGTCCGGGAGAATGGGAAGGAGAAGACGCAGAAGAGAGGGAGAAATAGGGTGTGGGCCCCACGTGGCTCACATAACAAGTCACAAAATATCTCCCAAACATGAAATTATCAAATTGCCTTTTGTGTTCGTAAGTCCGGAAAATCTCCATTGTAACTCTAAATTCGATTCCGCTTGCGCTAACTCCAACTATGTACTATAAATCACAAATTTGTAATTGTTATAAATTTCTTATAGCTCTTATTTGTTCCTATTCACTTATGTCATCCAACCCGGTATGATTTAAAAAATTCTTGTTTAATTAATGTAACAAAACCATCAATATTAAAATGTGTTTTAGCTACCTGATGTTGTTCTAGACTTTGAACTTTCCATGATTGAAAAGAATAAAAAACTAATCAATCTAACGTATACTCAAAATAACCTAACATATTTTGTGAATTACTAAAATCTAACATTAATGCTGCATATATACAACATTTTTCCTATCTTTCAATTGTCTTCTCCCAATCGTGTGGATCTACATTATCTACGTTTAATATATTTCTTGCTATATTAATTTATTCTAATCTTTTTAAATATAGAATCACATTTTTTCTAGGTGGTCTCATCATTATTTCATCCATATAATCTACTCATCCTTGTTCATTATATTATTCATTTGTCTAAAAATTGTTGATTTGTTCTAACTGTATATCCTGGATTATTTTCAACTCCTGATGTACTACTCTCTTCTGTTGGATTATATTCAATTTTTACTTCTAATACAATAATGTATTCTTTTACTTCTGATAGATTAGTGTATTCTTTTGCCCCTAAAATGTGTTATACTCCTATGTCTAAAATTAATTTTTTTTTCATTTCCTCATCTGAAATCCTATGTAATCCTAAATCATATGTCTTATATTTTTTGAAAGTATTGTTCTTCATCTAAATTATTAGTATCTTCTATGAGTTTATCTATAATATGATTACAATTTTGTCCTATTATATTAAAATCTAAATTACCAAAAGTCATATGAATTGTCACATCCCCGCCCGGGGCGGATCACTTCCCGGGCCCGACTCCACCACCGTAGCACGATATTGTCCGCTTTGGGCCCCGACCACGCCCTCACGGTTTTGTTTCTGGGAACTCACACGAGAACTTCCCGATGGGTCACCCATCCTGGGAATGCTCTCGTGCGCTACTCGCTTAACTTCGGAGTTCCCATGGAACCCGAAGCCAGTGAGCTCCCAAAAGGCCTCGTGCTAAGTAGGGATGGGAATATACATATAAGGATCACTCCCCTGGGCAATGTGGGATGTCACATGAATACTTACATTTTCAATTTCTTTCTCATCATTTTCTAAATTTTCTAATTGCTTATAATTACTAAATCTAATTGCTGCTTCTCCTGTATTGTTTTCCTATATTTGTACACTATCTGGTTGTTTATTTCTTACTACTTGTAAATTAAGTAATATCGACTGAGTTCCTTCTAAATAACTATTATCTACGGGTTTTGCTTCTATCATATTTACATGTTTACTACCAAATGTTTGAACTAAATTTTGAAATTCTAAATTAAACTTACAATTATACTTATCAGACACTTTTTTCCTATATACATTAAACTAATACATGAATTTTTATATTCTCTTTTCATATTATAATTTTTTTTGTTCGCTTACTTTAATATATGAGTAAATTGTAGCAATGGTCCTTCAACTTTAATCAAATTGGAGCAATGGTCCCTCAACTAAAAATTCATTACCATTGGTCCCTCAACTCATCAAAATGTGTAGCTATGGTCATTTTCATCAACTTCGTCAAAATTTTGTGAAAATGAGTTATGTTGGAAAGAGTGTTGCTACAAGTGGGGTCCCTCAACTCATCAAAATGTGTAGTTATGGTCCTTTTTATCAACTTCATTAGAATTTTGTCAAAACGAGTTATGTTGGAAGCACTATTGCTACAATTGGGTTAAAGTTGAGGGATCATTTCTCCAGTTGGATTAAAGCTGAGGGACCAATAATAATGGATTTTTAGTTAAGGGATCATAGCTGCATGTTTTGATGAGTTGAGGAACCAATGTTAATGGAATTTTCGTTGAGGGACCATTTCTCCAATAGAATTAAAGTTAAGGGACCATTGCTACAATTTAATCTTAATATATTTACTAAATTTATTAATTGTCATTACATAATTTGGAATACAACCTATAACTGCTAAATTTGAACTTAGTTCACTTCAGCTGTTGCTATTGTTTCTTGCTGCTGATTATCCCATCTATCATCATATATATGCACAAATACTTTTGTGCCTACTTGTGCTATAGTTAATCCTACTATTCCAATTAATATTATCCCTATGTGAATTTGACTAAAGTATGATTTTCTCAAATGGGATTGCTTATTTACGAACTAAATTAAGTGTAACTTTTTTATCAATACAGCTAACTTCATGTTAACTGATGCTACTTACAATTCTACTTATATTTTTATATAAACCTAATTGGTACAAATTATATTTATATTTGTGTGTTTTCTCAAAACCTCTTTCAATAAATCCTTGTGCTTCTTCTTCATTTGGACAAATATTTTATGCTCTCTTAATTTTCTTCTAAAGAGTTCCATTTTCTATTATCAAAAGGATTGATTTTAGGTCTTCTAATATGGTTATTAGTACTTAAAGTCAGATTTTCTAATTTTTTTTAACAAAGGTGGTGGAAGTGATGAAGATGTTATGTAAAACTTGATTTATTTCTGCTATTTGTTTTTCAACTTGATATAATTTTTCAACTAAATTTAAAACTTAACTAAAAAAGTAAATGCTTGAGCTTGAGAAGTTTATGGTACAATGGGTCCATAAAACTCACTAGGATAGGCGGTATTATTGAATCAAACAAAGCAACCAAAAATAGAACCAAACAAAGAGAACCAAACAAAGCAACAAACAATAAAACCAAATATGGATAAAGCAGCTAAACTATAAGACAAGTAGGCATCTCTAGATCATACAAGTGCATGGCGAGCTCATGCAAAGGGTTTGGCTAAGATATGCTAGAAATTGGAGAATTAAAGTATTTTGTCTAATAGGGATATTACTGCTAGCTACTTATGCTGAAAAATCTGTTAAATTTATTGGTTTTTTATCTAGCTTACTAATTTGACACACCCCGACCCGGAATGTCCACTAGGACTTTAAATCGAGCTATGCTGGCTGACACCTTGAAGGTGACTAAGCTATAAAGTATAGTGATGTGGAAAATGTGAATAAATTTAAACCTAAAGTGCCTACAGACAAGAGTGCGCTATGAGCGGGAATGAACCCATTTCACACTCGACGTCAGAGCATAAGTAAAGTACAGTAGTTTGGGTAAGCATCATACCCTCAGAGGTAGCCACCTATACTGAGATTCACCAAGAATCCTCGTCGATAAGAACTTTCACAGGTAAAACCTGGAGGGGCGAAAAACAAGGGTGAGTGGAACTGAAAATAAAGTTTTAATAAAAACCTTTTGAAAACGTTATAACCCCTCGCTGTAAAACTTGTATAATTTCCCATAAAATAATAATACATACGTATGTAGAAATCATGTTCGAGAGTAGAGAAAACCGAGTATATGCCATGTCAAGTGTCTCAGCAATAAAATAAGTAAGCTAGGTGAAATAAACCGATGTAAAATGATATGCCAGCCGGAGTCACCTAACTGACCTGTACTGCTAAACCTATAGCTCATTAAATATGCCTACACACGAGTCGGAACCACCTATTGTGGTCTGTGTGACAGGGTTGGATGTAAATAAGTACGCTCAAGTGCAACGATCATGTGAAGGCTATGCGAATAATCGCGAGTCACCTACGAGTTGAAACCACCTAATGTGGTCAGTACAACAGGGATGTGCACCAAACTTGGATCCAAGATGAGTGTGCGGTGCAGGAGATGAACTTCACGTGAAGGACTGTACCCTGGCCACGGGCAGGAGCACTAACATCGGGGTGCAAGATAATGAGCTCTACATGCCTCTATGTATAACCATAACCAATGCAACCACTAACATCATACAGTACTCACTTGAAACTTACCTGGCCTCTGCAGTGTCATACAATAGTATGCACATACATACCAATCCATATAATAAAATGAAATGCAAGCATGACATGGCACTTAAAACGTAAATCCATTTAAAACAATTTCTGGGAAAAATGGAAAACATATATATATATATATGTATATATAGAAAACCAAAAGCCCACTCACCTGGAGTCCGCACTATAACTCCCTAACACAAACATCAAGGCGTCACGAACGATCGGTGTCTAGAACAATTATCAAATCATGTCTTAGAATTCTCATCAATAGAACATATAACTTACATATCCTATTCGGGAAGATCCATATGTCAAATTCCCAATCCATAAGTTTCTAATATCCTTAAATATTATGTATTATAACGTACCAAATTTTGGTGACGATCCAACGGTCGAATTGTCGATTACTATAATAATCAAGCAGCAGACCTTAATGAAACTACATTCAAATGATGGAAATTCGTCAATCGGACTTCACCAATGGAATCAGGGTATTCAAATTTAGCCTAGGAAGGTCAGGGGACGTCTCGGCCCACGCACCGCCATAGGTGGCGGTCGGCCGCCCCGACTAGCTGGAAAATTCTACTATTTCTAAAAATTCTTAAACTTTACAAGAATGAAGATCTCAATGAGAAGAGCAACTTTCATACCTGTGACTAAGGCCAATTTGGTCGGGAAAAGCCTTAATTTCATGAAAACCTGTCGGAAACCCTTAAATTTGGTGTTCTTGATTCGACTCCCAAAACAACTCCGACGCCCCAACCAATGCATGGGATTTGTTCCAAGCCTCCAGGGAAGTCAATTGATGGTGGTGGTTGACTGAGGTTCCTTCGGATTTGGTGGATTGCAACTCCGTAGCCGTCGCACCCACTAGTGCAAAACCCCTCAATTCCAAACCCAGTCCTCTCAAATTTGAAGTGGAAATGGTAGAGAAGGAGTAGAATTGATGATTGGAAATGATGAATTGGCCCATTTCATTGGAAAAATGGTGAAATTCACCGGGAACCCACCAGTTACAACCTGGGTCGCAGGTCGAAGGGGAACTCAACCAGTTCCTCTCCTTTCCCCTCTTTGCTCTCTCTTCCCATTGGTCACTCTCTCTTTCTCTTCTTTCTCATTGGTTCGGTTCCTCCTTCCTTTCTCTCCTTTATATTTCATCTCCACCGCCCAACTTTCCTTTCTTTAAATCTGGGCCACACACGTGGCTGTCCAGATTAAGCTCCAAAAATCTGGAGCTTTCTAGAAAATAACCAATTTACTAAAATGCCCCCGACTTTAAACGTTAATATCTCATTGGTTATAACTCCAAATCACAATCTGTTTGCGCCCACACGTCCGTAACGACGAGTACTACGAGGATACACCAAGAAAATGAATCTTACGTAACTTGACAAGGTAGTCCACAAAAGTCAATGTATTTGCCTTGAAGGGCATTTTCATAAATTCACTTTATAAAATCGTAATAACTGGGGACGGGTTGTTACAATAATCATTTATGAAATCATAATAATTGGGGACGAGTTGTTATAGATTTCTTTCAAAACTTGTATATGTTTTCTATTAATTCTAGAATTGGTCATTAAAATAATAATCTAGCTATTTTGCTATGTAACTTATTTACTTGTTCACTCGAGTCTTTTTGTACTAATTGAAATTTTTGAACTTCTAATTTTAATTATTCAACTATTTCTAATGATCTAAGTTCTACTTGCTTAAGCTTACTATCTATAATATCAATAAGTTTTTTTATATTTCTCTTTTGCTAGGAAACCTTTGAATATTTTTATTATTAACTTTTAACTGGGATCTAATATAACTAAATTTTGCATAATTATTTTTATGAAATTTTTTCTGAAAATATATAACTGGTTTAATAAATAATTATGCTTAATATTTTCGAATTTTATATGTTCTGAAATCTACAATACTATTTGCTTGTGGACTTTCTTCACTATGTAAAATGTGATCATACTTTCTCAATGGAAATAACAAACTAAACTACTTTGGTCTAGAGTGATTTTTCGCTTTTGTGATTTACTAATTTATAAATTAAGGTAATCTATCATAAACTACAATCTACATTTTTGTAAAGTTATGGCTAACTGGTTTCTTAGAAACTCTCTTTCTTCTCTCAAATTCCCTAAAGTATGATTTGTTGCTCTTTTTTGCTTATAATACGTTATGATGTTCTTCTATATTTTTATATTTGCTAATAAATGAAGGGTGCTCAAGCTAATCAAGATACAACTTCTGCTTTTTCAAAGTCTTGCTAATTCTCTTACTAATATATGCTAATCTTCTCTTAATGCTAGTTATAGTAAGGTGTCTAGGACAATAAATGTCTGGTGGTTGACAAGGTCTACAAAGACAATAATATATAGTGTTCTTAGAAAATTAAACAAGTGTGTGTTATCTGTTGTGTTGATGATTTTCGTCCTCAAAGTACTTTACTATTATATTTACTATTAAAATGCTAAACTTGGCTTTGATACCAAATTCCAAGGTGATGCTCGGTTAAATAGTCAAATGACCATTATAACAATTAGACATAAAATATTGCACATGGAACTCGACATGTTTCAACTTGACGACCACTCACAATGCAGGTATATGATCTTAAAGGCTGAACTCAGAGGTACGAAGAACTCAGAGGTATCCTGGTTAATATCTAGTTATTTGTATGGCATGCATTCAACTATAACAAAGTGCTTGAGCAAAGTATAATCGTCAATAATATAACTATAATAGTGTTTTCTCATTTTGGACTAGAAGTCTAATTGAAATAGCACACTAAAGAAAGAAAGAAAGAAAACTTATTTGAACTTTTATTGATATATAAAATGTTTACAAGGAAGTAGGCAAAGGGAACAGGAAGTGTTTACAAGGAAGTAGGCAAAGGAAGCAAGAAGGCTAAGAGAGCTAAAGCCTTCGACTGTAGGTGTGGTAGTTGTGTGTACGTGTTGTGGTGTGTATGTGTCTTTACAATGAATGAAACTCTTTTTTATATATGTATGAGAGTGCTATAGTTTACAAAAGAAAAACTTTACGGATGGATGATGTAAAATATCTTCAACTTTTTTACACTATTTTTTAATTTGTCACTTTTGGATACTGTTTCTGAATCTGTCTCACTATTTCTAAAAGTGTTGGTGTGTCAATGTCTCTGGTTTTGAAACTTGTCATTTTCTTTCTTTTGTGGCTGCCATGATTTTGTCTTCTTCTCTTTTTTTGGATTTGCTTTAATGAAGACTACGTGAATTTTTCCGTATGCTTGTCTACTTGCTGCAACCACTTCTTTATAGCATTTATTTATTTCTGATATCTTTTGTTTCTGATTCTATAAGGGACCAAACTATCTGAATACTTAGAAGGATAGTGTAGGTACTTTTAAAAACTTTTGTCCTAAATGTTAAATGGAAGTTTTTAAGGACTTTTCATTAGTATTCCTTCCCCACTCCAAAAAAAACAAAAAGCAAACCAAAAATCATGAATTCGTTGCCACCATCAACGTCTTCATTTTTTTTCATTCAATAACCAATCAAAACCTTCAAATTTGCGAAAGCAAACCTCCAATTATTGATTGGTGCTTGCTCACTCAGCAAGCAGAAATTCCACACCTTATAGGGGAATCGCTGCATCCAAAAAACCAGACAAAAAAAGCCAATTTTGAATATCTAATCTGATAAGTCAATATTTTACTATATATTTTACCCTAATCTTAGTAATAATTTATTGATTATTTTGTTCAAATTTTGATACTTTGAGTTATATTTCTAACGTAGGACATTCGACATCCTCCTACGCATAAAGTAACCAAATGAATAAATTTTGGAGTGATTCCAATTGGAGGATGTTTGTGAGTCTTTCAAGATGATTTTATCAGAGTTTTAGATTTTTCCACCAAGCCGTTTGGCCGTGGCAATGAAATAAATACCCAGCGTGCAGCTTTCCCAGTTTGATGTTTTTGGATATTTTGGGTATTTTGGAGCTCAAGATGGCATATTTTGAGGAATATTCCTTCTAATGATTTGTAGGGGATGTCTTCAGCTTTTAAAAGAGACTTTTGGACCAAATCGAAGTTGACTTGGTCAGTCAAAAGTCTGATTTTCTGAGGAGTTTGAATTTTAATTCAAATAGGAAACCTTTTATTTTCTGTTGTATTATTTTATTATGTTTTCTAATTTTATTCTAAGACCTTTTAGGATTTTATTTTGTAGTAGTATAAATAAAGATATTTAGCCATTAGGGTTTGAGAAGAAGACAAGGAGAACACGCGCACTACTTTAGAGAGCTTTTGAAGTTTATCTTCAAGGTGCTTTTCTTTCCATGTTCTTAATAATAGGGTAAATTACATTTTACCCCCTCAGGTTTGGGTTCGATTTTTAGAGAGCTTTTGAAGTTTATCTTCGAGGTGTTTTTCTTTCCATGTTCTTAATAATAGGGTAAATTACATTTTACCCGCTTAGGTTTGGGTTCGATTTCAATTCCTTACAACATATTTAAAACATTTCAATTTCATACCTCAAGTACTATTTTATTTCAATATAATACATCTGTTACATTTTCCATCCACTAGTCCGTTAAAAGCTGACGTGGCTGCTAAATTTATGCCATGTGGCATTTTTTTTATGCATTTAAAATATTATAATAATTTACCCTATTAAAAGAATAATAAATAAAAAAACTTGAAACCATCTTCCCCGACCCTTTCTCTTTCTCCTCCGCTCTCTTCACCTCCCCTCCCATCCAAAAAACCCATCATTTCCTTGCAACCCAAATCCCCATCCCACTCCACACTTACCTCCCCGACCTCTCCGCAACCACCCCCCCCCACCCCACCCCACCAAAAAAAACCCAGATTATTTGTATGAAACCTGCAAAAAAAAAAAAAAAAAAAAAAATCAAATCAACCGGTGCTTGGAGAGAAGGGCTGACATTCCCCAGTTGTTTACAGCGCAGACGGTGATAGTGGTGTGATGCGTTACGAATGTGACACACAAATTAAACCCTATTTGTGACAATTGTAGTAATGATGTAAGTAGGGATCGTTCTAACCGGGGATTAACTACACTTTAAACTGACTCAAATAAATAAAACTAACCTTTAAAACACTTAACTCACTTAAAAAAAACTCAAAACAAGTTCACAAGACTCAAAATAAGCTAAAAACACTCAAAACTGCCTAAAAACACAAACTGGGCAGTTTTGAGCCTAAACACAAACTTGGACGAAAATTGGTTCTAACTTGACTCAAAACTCTTAAAAACACAATCTAAAACATAATTGAACCAATTAGACACTCTAAGACAATTGGGGATTTGGTTTTGGACGAAAATCAAACAAACAAAACAATAATGTAAACTAGGCAGATTTGGACGAATTTGAAGGTGTTTGTGACTCCAAATACTTAAAAACACAAACTAAGACAGATTATAATGACTAAGGCTTAACAAAATATGGGGGGATTGTGTTTGGACGAAATTAAATTAAATGGACAGATTGTAAAGAAAACAGATTGTAAGATAAATTGTGATGAACCAATGGATGATGGAGTGGCTAAGGGGTTCTTCTCCACACATGAAATATATGCAACATAAATCAATTTCCAGTTATCAATTCAATAAGTTATGAACCTCGACACTCCAAGTTAATTAGGTCCGCTTAAATTAACCTTCAGATTTCCCTAGAATCATTGAATTGGATGAATATGCATCGCAACCAAATTATTCCTAACAAGTTCTCTATATGAACAGCATGATAAAGATACAAGTTAGAATCATTACGTTCTTTGGAAATCATAAGCATCGACAAGGCATTTGTAACTTTGAAAAGCATGATACTCCTGCCAGGAATCTACTTAACACGATCGTGACTAGCGACCTTCACTACTTGTGAATATAAATTCATAACGATTAGGTGAAACAAACTTATATCCTAGCACCAAATTCAAGCATGCAAATTAAGCGTGCACTCTCAATCAACATACAAGAATAAGTTCTAAATTAAACGGTTAAGCAAATTGTATTCACGACTTATGCAACGATAACTGGAAGTAATCAACTTATTTCACATATATAATCATGGTTTCGAATACACCCTTAGCCAAAACGAATTTAGCCAATCATGCTCAAAGCAAAACAAAGATTACATGAATTAGACATTGAAATATAAGATAGAATACACCTAAAATTGTTCAACAACTCAGAATGAAGAGCCAAACAATTGAGCGAATCTGTCTCCTTTCCCTTGCTTGCGGCAGATTGGATGGTGGTTGTTTCTGGGCTGTTTTGATGATGTAGAAAGGATTTTGGGGTGGTTAGAGGCACGGCAAGGGGTGTAGGTTGGGTGTGGATGAGTGTTTGATGGTTGGAAGGTGGTGGAGAACTCGGCAAAGAGGGTGGAAGAAGGTGGTGCGGCTGGTTGTGTTTCTGGGCTGTTTGATGATGTTTTGGGATGAATGGATGTGTGTGTGAGTGAATGGACGAATTTCTGTGGTGAATGATACTCTAGGGTTCGGCCAAAAACTGATTATATGTCTTTTAGGAAGTTAATAACATACCTAATTAAGTTTTGATTCAGATTTCCTAGTCTAAATAGAAAAGGTAAGTGAATAAAGTCCAAATAAAATCAGAAAAAGGGGATGCACGAATTTAAACAAATAAGGAATGTCCTTGCCTTGCAAGGAATCAGAAATTAAACCCCTTGCACAACAAGGAAAGGGGATTTAAGGTAAGAAACGAAATTGGTGCAAAAGAAGGAAGGAAAAGTCAATTCCTTGCAAGAAATCAGAAATTAGGACTTTAGGCAAAGTTTTAGAACTAGGAAAGTGAATTAAACTAGGAAATAAGAGCTTGAAATCAGGAAACAATAGGGGAGGTGCGGCATAAGGTTTAGGGAAAGGTAAGGCATTAAACAAGAGGTGTTAGAATAAGGGAAAGGTCCTAACATATATGAAAAATAGGGAAGTTGGCACAAAGAAAGGGAAACCACCTTCTTTGCACGGCAAGGAAGGGAAAATTTGCAAAGAACCTTTTTTTGTTGTCCAAGGGTGCTCGGGAGCCATCTTAAGTGCTAAAACTTAGAGCGTTCTTGATTTAGGAAAGGTCAACCAAAATAGGAAACTTTGGCTTAACTTTCCTACTTCAAGTAGGAATCCTTGTGTGATTAGGAATCCTCATGTGAGTGGGAAACCTCCTTCAATTTGGAAACCTTCTCGTAATTGGAATCCTCATCGTAGTAGGAATCCTTGTTGCAGTAGGAATCCTTGCGACATGAACTCTTCAATTTCGTCCATTCCTTTTGCTCCAAGCATAAGCTATCCAATTTGTGCCCAAAAGTGCTCCAAAAGGCTCCAAAATGCATCCTTTCGCCAAATATGTCTTATGAACCTGAAAACACACAAAAGAAGCTTAAAGAACTAAAATAACTAAGAACTAATAACATAAATGTACAAAAACAAGCAAACTAAGTCGCATAAATATGCTCCTATCATGGTGCGGTCATGATGTCGCGCGGCAAGGTGGGTGAAGGTGAGGTAGTGGTTAAAGGTCGAGAATTAGGGATTTTGGATATGGGAGTTTTGGGTTTTGGATCTGGGAATTTTGGGTTTTGGATCTGGGGATTTTGGGGGGTTTGGGGTTCGAGAGAGTGAGTGAGGAGAGTGGAGGAGGGTCGGCGTGTGATGTTGTGCGCTTCGGTGAGGGTGGTGAGGAGGAAGGCGTCGGCGGTGAGGAGTGTGAGCATGAGGGGGATTCTGGGTTGGGGGTGTGCTCGGGTAGGGAGAATGGGTGGAGAAGATGAACTGGGTTTTGGGTTTGTTTTTTTAAATTAATTAATTTAAATTTTTAATTTTTTTATTAAGTGTTTAGCCACATGGCACAAATGTGGCAGCCACATCAGCACAAATGAGGGCCCCTTATTTGCCACATCATCACTTAACGTTTTACTTAACAAATTTTCCAACGGATGTATGAAATTGAAATAAAATAGTACTTGAGGTATGAAAGTGAAATGTTTTAAAGATGTTGTAAGGAATTGAAATCGACCCCAAACCTGAGGGGGTAAAATGTAATTTACCCTTAATAATATTTTGTTTTATGATTGTTCGTAACTAATTTCTTTTTCTAGGGCGAAGCCTTGAGCCTTAGCAAGAATATGTAGTTTCTTTTCAATTTACTTATGATATTATGCATGCTTGTTTTGAATTATTAATCACCGTTTTAAACTAGGTAGTTTTAACGAAAAGCCCGCAGTACTATTCACTTTAACAAAAAACCACTTTTTTACACTAAAAAGTCAATCATGATACTATTCACTTTACCCTTTATTTTGTCATTTTCATTAAAACTCAAAGTTTTCCAACCCTTTTCATTAGTTTTCCTTTTAAACTATCTAAGCGGCTTAGTGATTCACGACCATTAAGATATTTAGAAAAGTAATTTGATGCAATTTTGGTTAGAAGGTTCCTTGAAATTGGAGCTGGCTTATTGTGGTTAATAATTGTAATTTCACTTAGGATGAACACCACGTCTTAAGGGGTTGCATGGTTTTTTAAAAGGTTTTCATAAAACTTAATGAGTCTTTTCATGTTCATATTTGATCCGAACTTCCGGATGGGTTGCATGTTAGATATACGTTCTTTGTTGGAGGTTCTAAGTAGGGCATATATTAGGAAAACCTAACCTTCGAAATATGCATAGATAATTCATAAGTAATTGAAAGAACTACGTAAGATTGTTAAGGTGACGGCGAAACCCTAGTGTATCTTTAAATTGATTTTCTTTAATTGTTTTTAATTTAAATTCGTTTTTATTATTTTAAATTCCAAAATCAATATTTTCCAAACTTTGTTTTAAATACTTAATTAAGAGTTGGTTTTAAACACAAATTATTCTTTCAATTCTTGTGGAAAACGACCTTACTTGAGCCGTTTATACTACAACTACCTTGTACTCTTACAAGTGTTTTTATCCCTACTTTTTCACGTGGTAAAAATTCTATCATAATCCATTAAAACCAAAAAGCCAAATAAAACCTCTCCCGGTTTTGAGTTTAATCACCACACATCAACAAAATCAAGAAACAATTAGTAATTCGGTGTTTATTTAGCACAAAACTCACCAACCCGTGTCGTATGATATGGTACTATTCGATGTTTAAACATGGGAGAATGGAGCAAAAATGTAACAGATAAGGGGCAATTACAACGAAACTAGGAGATCGAATAATAATAGGAAGTTGCTATTGGCACTTTAAAACTCCTTTTTGAGTGTATAAATAAAAATAAAGAAGTGCAAAATAAATTTTTTCAATGCTAATAATACTTCCTAAAAAGTAACTCCATCATCTGTCAATAGACTCAATACTTTATGTTCCAACTGCAATATGGCCAAGATTCTCAAATTTTGACACATTCTATCAATCAATCGTAGAAACTGACATACCTAAAGAGCTCAAATGATATTATTATCATCATACTTGCAAGTATTGAATACAACATACAATATAACCAGAAAATAGAACTGAAAGAGCAAAGAATCAGAGTAACTAAAACTATAGGGATTAGAAGAATCAGAGTAACTAAAACTATAGGGATTAGAAGAATCAAAGTAACTTTTTACCCGACTTCAACTTGCTACATGTTGCCCTGAAATTCTACAATTACAAAACCGAGCGATCAAATCGATTTACCAATAGTCGTGGATCTTGGGTTCGCAAAATACAATTGCAATCGAATTTGACACCACAGAGAATGACCTTCGAAGACTACAGGAGACGACACTGAGTGCAGAGATTATTTCAACAAATATGACGCTTGAGAATTTGGATATATATATTAGCTTGATTAGCGCTTATCGAACATCTAATTCATAGTTGGAAAACAAAACAGTGCTTACTTTCATTTCTGAAAAGTAGCACTTCCATGCTAGAGCTACATAGTAGTTCAATTACAAAGATACATATGAAGTAATCAAATGTTCGATGTGATAAATGAAACTTGGTAAATGAAACTTGTTCCATGAAAGCCTCAGGCATAGATGTCTTGCCAAAAAGAAGAAACAAATAAATAACATTGCACGGTTTAAAGTTGAAAAAGTCATGTATCAAATAACAAGTGAACAGAAGCTCTACACACAACTTTTGATGGTTCTCAACTTACTCGCCATTTACAGCACCGAGTTTGTGAACATCACTGGTAAAGTCTAGGATTCTATCAGTCGAGTCTTAATGCTTCCTTGATCAGAATATCTCAGTTAAAGTATAAGGTTCATTCCAATGTGATTTTTTTGATTAATTATTGGCCAAGAAAGCTTGTTTCTATCATTGTATTTCAACCTACAATTTCACAAGGTAGTAAAATTAATAAACCAAAACGAGGAAAGAAAGCATGGAAAAGAAACTTGTATATCCCTTCACACAAATGAATAGCCAATACACAAAGACAGAGAGCTTTCAAATGGCCAATAAACTACGGTACAAGCTCATTATCAAAGAATGGTACAACAACATACAATCAACAGAAATCTCTCAAAATAAACAACAAAAAAGGAGACACAAACCCCAACAAGGCAACAGTGATTTCATCGTGGGTCAACTGCACATGTATACCCCGCTCTCGTACCTGCGATTAACCTCGTAAAAGTCTATATTACCCTCGAAAGCTGGCCGCAAACAAACACCAGACAATGATTTAGTTCCTTGCCAAGAAAACTTCACATAAGCAACAACTTCAATCTCTTCACTGCCATCTCCTTCATTAGAATCCACAGGCATCCTTGCCCTCAACCGACCAGGAGATCCATTCAACGGAATCTCGGGGATATGCCATTTCAGTTCTTTGTCAAACCTACTTAATACAACTTTTGGTGATACCTTCAACAATGTAAGATCAAGTGGGAGTTTCAAACCAAATGTCACATCAGTTAAAGCTGCTGGCAACTCAGGGTTTCACACGTATTGTATCATCACAGATAGTAAGCTCCATGTATGCCGTTGCATAAGACGAACCCTCAAGGGCAATGGCATCAACTTAGGCACCAGACCATACTTCAAAATGGGTAAAGGCTCATCGGAGGCTGTGGTGCTCATATGAAACAACCTGTTCCCTAGACTACTAACTCGAGAATTCTGCATAATAAATCTCTTAACCGAGCTGGTTCCCTCAGCCTGGAAAGAAAACTCAGTTTCTTTATCACCACTAGTTATGGTCGGCAAAGTCTTCAAATAAACAACACCCACTAATCCTACAATAGCAAGCAATGTCTCTCTAAACTCAGCACTGATCTCTTCAACAATGTGCATCTCAAGACCCTTCATTTCACTTTTCACAAGGGTGTCAAGAGGAGTACCCGCTGCTGCACCACCGGCAGCGGCATCTGCAGTTTTCAGAGCATCAGGCCCGATCTGCAACAATTCAAGCCCGCTAAGCCCTTCTTTCTTCGCAACCTTCTTTGATCCAACAAACTCAGAAGCATCCAATCCACCGCCCCAGGCATCACTAAACCCATCAAAAGTCTCACCCAATGAAGCTTGGTCATTCCCAAACTCAATCCCACCATACTACCCTTCAAACCCTTCCACCGCAATATGGGTACTCTGGGTCGCCTCCGCCGGAGTCGCCAACGTCATCACTTCAAGTGTCGCCAACGCCATTGTTAAGTCTATGGCAGATGGATTCTTGTTCTTCTTGAACCCACTTACCAGCTTTTCTGGCTGATTGATCTTCTTGCTCGCCGCAAATGGATCATTCTCAGCTTGGCTCTCTTCCTCATTCTCTAACTTCTGATCCTCCTCCTCGATCTGTACCACCAGTGCCAAGCTTGCCGCCACCTCATATCCAGCAGTGATCGTCTCTAACGGAAATTCAAACCCTAAATTGTTGAACACCACAATGCCCGCCTCGTGTTCGACGGAAAACGCCTACACCGCCCTCAAATTCTCCGCCCCACAGATCTTGTTAACGGTGTCCAACGCCGAGTGCACCATCTTCGCAATGCCATCGCCGTGCATCGACGAAAGCATCACCGCCAATCAAATATTGCTGATACCTCTTAGAACAATATTGAGAGCAATGTAGATCTCGGCGTACTTTCGACTCAGCTTCTCTGGAGTAACATCGACGTTGCAGCAAACAGTGACGATGACGATGACAGCCTGGTTGACGATGTGGATGCACTCGAAGACGTTGATCAAGTTGTCGTGATCGGCGATGGTGACGTCGAGGACGTAGATGGAGTTGACTAGACGGTAGACGACCCAGTATATACCGAGATTCAACCCCCACGATGAGCTGGCCGCTTGAGGCGACAAGCGGGTCGTCGCTAAGGGAGGTGATGAAGTCGGCGGTGGCATCGGAGGAAGAGTCGGGGTGGATGTGGGAATTGTCTTTGGTGGTGTGGGGTGGCGAAAGCTAGGCGGGTCTGGCGGAAGGAGGAGACGGCGACGAGGGCCCGGGCGGGCAGAAACCATTCTCAGGTTTGGAGGAGAATGTCAGATCCATTGGCGGGTTGGAGAGAGAAAGCTAAACAAGACATGGTGGGATCGGATCAAGGTCGGATATGATCCAGGGTTTCGGTTTGCGACGGTTTATGCTGATGTGAAGTTGCGAGAGATGTTGACTCGGCGAGACTCCGATTGGGAAAGCCCAGCCGATGAGTAAGAAGACGGTTATGGGCCGGAAATGAATTTAACAGGCTGACCTCATGTAGATGCAAATGACGAGGCTTTCTCAACTGCAGTCCGTTGGCCTTTTAACTCAAGCATTGATTCAATTTCATGTTTTTTCTATTTAACTCAAGCATTGATTCAATTTCATGCATTATTTCAATTAATTTTTGTAATATCTCTAAATTAAGAGTGTTGTATAAATTTAAAGAGAGAATGAGAGAGGGAAAAAATTACGTTAAGGTCAAGTGAGTATACTTCACGATACCCTCTTAAGTTCAATAAAACTCCCCCCTGAGAATAGCAAGCATTGCAAATGCAAATGAGATAGTTACGCATATCAATTCCTAGAACAAGTTTTTGAAAGGTTGATTTTGACGACGACTTTGTGAAGAGGTCGGCAAGGTTTGTTGGGATCGAATTTGTTTGATTTCAATCTTCTAATGCTTTGTTGATGTAAGGTAGACACAATAAGCTTGGCGTTGAGTTTGTTGATGCATCATTTCTTGATTTATCGGATACATGTGGTGTATTATGGATGGTTGTCGGGACTCAACGATGGAAGAAGAACCATAAGTGCTGCGAATATGCTAAATAACAGCTTTGACGTGTAAGTTTGGCTTCATGCATGGTGGTGATTCAGCATGGTTTGAAGATGTTGCAACTAAGATATTACAATGTTTCTAACGGTAAAGACATAATCCGTCTGGGAACATACCTTTCTTGGTTAGACAAGTAACCAACGCTAGCAAACTAACAAGGAAAGCATCATTTTGAAGACCAAAGGTGTAATCTATTCTGATATTCGTTGGAATAGAATAAGCCAAAACCCGTACTAAGGAAAACATCTTTTATTACCAATTCAGCGGTGGAATGTAGACGCAGTGCTACATCGTACCAAAAAATTATGAGCGAAAAAGATGTCTGATCTAGTTCACTGAGTTAAGTACAATAAATGCCAATCGTATTTAGATATGGAACTTCAAGCTCCATAACCTCTTTAGGAGTGTCATTTTACATCTAGTGTACGGACAACCATGGGCATGCTCAAGGATAACACCTTCTAGGTGTAGTTAGACTGGTAGACTAAAATATTGTCTGAACTATGTTCAAACTTTAGGCTGAGAATAAAACGAGTTTTTTCCAAGATCTTTCATCTCAAATTCTGACTTCAGATGCATAGCAGTTTTCTCAATCTCTTCAGGAGTCTAATTGAGATTCATGTCATTGATATAAACCACAACTCTAGCAAATTTGGAGTATGACTTCAATGCACAAGGACATACTTTATTTACATATTCTAGGCTGATCAAATAGTCACTTAGATGGGTGCACCAAATCCACTCGGATTGTTTCAATTTGTAAAGTGAACACCTCAATCTAATCGAAAGGTTGTTCTGTGATCTAGAACTATTTAAACAGTCTATGTAGGTTCTTCCAAAACTTTCATGTAGATGTACATTTCATGATCCCTATAGAGACATGTTGTAACCACTTTCAAAAGCTACATAATCAGATCATCAAAAACTACCAAACTCACAAGGTAGCTAAACGTTATGACGTTCGTTATGGAGGAATACATCACCTCGTAATCAATCATAGGGTGTTTGAGAGAAGCCTTGCACCAAAAAGGCATGTTTTGCACTATTTTATTAATCTCATTATTCTTTTCCACTTACACGACAGGGTTTCATTGGGTGGTGTAGGAGGTCCAAACACTCTTTGGTAAGGAATCTAATTCGACCTGGATTGTTTCTTTCAAGTTGTTCAATCAGTTCTACATTAACTACATCAACAAAATGTGTTTTTATATTGTTGCTTTTCACTATTTCAAATAGCTACCATATTCTTGAATATCATTGATGACAATTATCATTTCAATTCTGTAACTAATCAATGCATGCATAATGGAACAAGAACTTCAAGTCTCGGGATAATCCGAATTAATTTCATAAGGTGGAATGGTTGAGACAACAATCGAGAAGGGATTTGTTTTATGCCATGTTTCTCTACTTCCAAAGAGTTGAATCATTCGAACCGAATAATTTGTCGAGCTTTAGGTGGAGGATAGATGATGGCTATCCGCCAGTGCACTAGGCTGGGCTAAGTATGCAGTGTATTGACCTTTGTAACGAACTTTGATGAAGAGATTTTACCTTATGCCATACTTTTAGTTAAATACAAGTTTTTATTTATTTTTATTATTATTATTTTTTAATCAAGTTGAGATTTATGAAATTACGATGCATGATCATACATACTTTATATGCTCATCATGCATGCTGATACTGGCGTCTATAATACTCGTTCGGGCTAAGACGAGCTTCATGTGTATGCTCACGTCACATCATTACGCTCATATTGGATCCCATTGTAGGGTTTAGATGGAGGGAGTGGTGGTAGCGACGGTTGTGATGGAGGCAAATGATTGTTGTGTTAACAATGGTTATGCTGGATGGTTGTGAAAATGGTGATTGAGATACGGTGGAGATGGTGGTGTCCATGATGAAGGTAATGGGGTGGAGAATGTGATGATGGCGGTGATGGTGGGAGGTGGTGGTGGTGTTAGTGGTGGTGGTGGTAGTAATGTTGGTGAGATAGTGACGAATATTGTGGAGGTGATGGTGGCGATAGTGATTATAGCGGTGGCATATATAATTACACTTTTTATTAAAATTCTAACTTAGTTTCATAATGTATATTTTGTTTTCTTTGATTTTGAAAAACAGAGGAAACTTCAATTTGATGCTTACGTTGAATATTATTTTGTGCAATTTTTTTTTTTTAAGTTTATTTTCCTAACAGTCTACCAAACGCATTTTCACCTTCTTTTTTTTTTTTTTTTTTTTTTTTTTTTTTTTTTTTATCAGTTGAAAATTATAACAAACGTGCCATTCGTAATTAGGGATTAGTTTTGGAAACAAAATAAATTAAATTCGAGAAAGATACCAAACATGCTCTAAAATTTTTATCAAGTGCGATGTAACTATTACATAATGTGAGTAAACGAAAAACCTAGCTTCAACAAAATATGAACAAAAGTTGCATGAAATTCCCATGGAAAAATATTCAAAACCCCAACCCATTCCTACCCTTACTTTGGTTATTACTTATTAACCAATCATCGTCCAGCGTTTTTCCTAAAAGGAAAATTTATCCATGACATATCACTGTTCCAAAAATCTCTGGCTAGACGCTAGACGGCTGGGTACTATCTCGATTAATGCCTAGGCGTTTGAAAATTATGAAAGGGCACCTAGACTAGCTGAGACGCCCGTCTAGACTGCCTAGACACCCTCCTACACCTGCCTAGGCACTTGCCTAGGTTGCAACTTACTTAGACAGAAAATAGATAACTTTCAATTTGCATTTAATTTTTTTAATAAATTGTAAGAGATTTGTTGAATACTTAAATGAGCACACACTATATGTTTGTTCTCCATGTTTTCATTATGTTGTAATACTTCATAATACATAAGTCATTCTATTTTGTAGTTTATGATGAAATTATATATATTTTAAGTATATAAGCAGACATTTATTTACAGGAAATATAATGGATTTACTTAAATTCGTCTGGTCCGCCTAGGCGCCCGCCTAAACCTTGCCTAGCCGCCTAGGCGCTGCGCCCTACCCCGCTACTTGACTAGCTTCTAGCGTCTTTTAGAACCTTGCTGAAGATACGAGCTAGGAGTGCTTTTTTTTTTCGTCAATGAAGTGCATAATTGGATCTGGAGACCGCATCGAACATTGGTAAAAGAAGTTTCACTAGGATAACTAGTTGGCTAGGAAAAATGCTATAGAATCATCTTTTTCAGTCCATATAGCTCTTCCACAAAATAAAATTTATACAAGTCCCATATCAATCCCAGAATACCGAGATTCTCATCCCATGCGGGAGCTGAATTGTAAGGTAATTCCCACAACATCTCACCATCATCCCACTCTCTCACCAAAATGTTGGTATAGAAAATGAATGAATCCTTTCATCATTCGTTTCGTGTGAATCAAGCACCCCTAAAAAGCACTTTACAAGTAAAAGCAAATGGGGATGTACAACTTCAAATGAGTATCCTATTCGGATCCTCTTTGTGAGTATCCTATGAATCAATTCATCATATTTGTTTATCAGTCATCCTGCGGCTATAAATTATATTGAATTTTTATTTAAAATTGAACACAAACAGTATCTAATGAAAGTTGACCACACGATGTACGACAAATAACTAAGATGAATTGATCCTCAGATTCTCACAAAGAGAATCCCGAGAGGATCCTTATCCTACAAGTTCGACATGGATTTTGAGTCTTCACCACTAACAGTGTCACCATTGACATCAGAATTTAAGTTTCAAACTTAATGGGGGCTGTAGAATGTCTACATTTCCAAATATTTTTCTTATGTTTTAAAAGCTATCTGAATGCACATACAAGTTTAATGCTCGAAAAAGGCGTAGCTTGGCATATTCGTCCAAAGCCCTAAAAGCCATCGACGCGACGCTAGTCACAAGCATTCCCATTTCCGGCTCATCACCTTGGAAACAGCTTCAATACCTACTGACAAAAAACCATGGAAATGTTTAGTAGTTGACCCAAGTGACGTCATTCCAACAAAATAAAAGGCTCGAGCTACGATTTTTATTTACTAGTAACATGTGTGGGATGAGGGGAAGTGTTGGAATCTAAAGGTCTTTGCCTAAATATGTTAAAGGTAGAGTATATGGTGGGCAAGTTTAGTGCGAATGGAGGTCCAAATGAGAAAGGAGTGAGGATTGGATATAATGAAGTACCAAAGAGTGAACACTTTCGCTATGTTGGATCTACCTTGCACAGAGCATTAGATGGAGTATCAACCATAGAATACAAGTTGGATGGATGAAGTGGAATCGTGCATCGGGCGTGTTGTTGATAGGAGCATATTTAGGCGACTTACTTAGCTTGTTTTCGTGCATTTATATTGTTAATTCATAGTTGTTTTAGTAGTTTAAGCCATTTTCGTGTGTTTTTAGGTTCATATGGCTAAGGAAGCAAAAAGATGCATTTTGGAGCATTTTGGAGCAAAATTGGACTTGGAATGGATAGCTTATGTTTGGAGCAAAAAGAATGGACGAAATTGAAGGATTCCTAATCCATTGCAGCCACATGCACCCATCATCATTCACACCTTGGAGCCACATGCATTCACTCTTCATAAATCAGCCACATGCACATTCAATCATTCACACCAAAACCTTGCACATGCAATCCCTTTAATTAATTCAACCTAGCTGTCATTGCACATGCATTCACTCTTTAACCCACATGCATTTCCACCCACATGCACTCCCATTCTTTAATCCATTCAGCCACAAGACATTATCATTGCACCACATTCAGCCATTCCACATGCTATTTCAGCCACATGCACTCATAATCATTCAACCAACTTTGCACATGCATTCATCATCATAACCTAGCTGTCATGTTCCCTCTTTTTCACCTATAAATAAGCATCCATTGCCGCCACAATTCATACACTCATTCATACACATTTCAGTCACAAACACTCTTCGATTTCAGAATGTAGACATCAAACCACCCTTGCCGTGCTCTCCCTTACAATCCAAACACCATCCTTCCATTTTCACCACTCCCCAAACCATTCACACCATCAAACTATCCTTAGACCTTGTGCTACAATGAAGAGGAAGAGAAGAGTGCCTAAACGTTCATACAATTCAAGTTTGAGTTGTTGGAATGTTTAGGTGTTTCTTTGATTTCAATGTTTAATTTCAATACTCTTTGTTTTGTACGTATGAGGAATGGAAGAGAAGAGTGCCTAAACGTTCATACAATTCAAGTTTGAGTTGTTGGAATGTTTAGGTGTTTCTTTGATTTCAAAGTTATGAGGAAATTCGAAATATATGTTTATGCTTGCATTTTGATTTGATTAGTTCTAATTGCGTTTCATAAGTTGTGGATTCAATTTGTTTAACTGTTTGATTGATAACTTATTTATGTATGTTTATTGAGAGTGCATGCTTAATTTTCATGCATGAATATGACGCTAGAATATAAGTGAGTTTCACCTAATAGTTACGAACTTATATTCACAAGTAGTGGAGGTTGCTTATAAACAATCGCGTTAAATGAATTCTTGGCATAAGTTTCATGCGTATTCCATAGTAACGAATGCCTCGTCGATGTTTATGATTTCCGTTGAACTTAATGATCTTTGTTGAATGTCTCTATCATGCGTATTCCATAGTTAGGGAATTTGATTAGGAATAATTTGGTTGTAATGCGTATTCCATTCAATCCAATGAATCTAGGGAAATCTGAAAGTTAATTTAAGCGGACCTAATTAACTTGGAGCGTTGAGAAGTCATGGTTTATTGAAATGCAATTGGAAATCATTTTATTATGCAAGTGTAACATGTATGGAGATGAACCCCTTAGCTATTCTATCATCCATTCATTCCATTTCATCAATTTCATATTTACATTCTGTTTCAATTAGAATCTGTGCATTTAGTTTAATCTCGTCCAAAACTCAATCCCCCTTACTTTATTGTTCAATTTAGTTAGAAATCAATTTAGTTTGTGTTTTTAAGAGTCTTGAGTCAAGTTACAACTTAATTTCGTCCAAATTTGTGTTTATACTCAAAACTGCCCAAAAAGTGGTTTTTAGGCAGATTTGAATGTATTTGTGCTGTTTTGAGTCTTTTAGTTTGTTTGAGTGTTTTAAAGTTTAGTTTTGCATTCTTTGAGTCTAGTGTAGTGTTTTATATTGTGTTTTTACGTTTTTGAGTCAAATCCAAGTGATTAACAATCCCTCCTAATCCCCGGTCCAGAACGATCCCTACTTATACATATACTACAATTTGACAAAAAGAGGGTTTAATTTGTGCGCGTATAAAATCTCGCATCAAATTTTGGCGCCGTTGCCGGGGATTAGCAACTTTGCTAATCCCTTGGATTGTTTTATTTTCGTTTGTTTTTATTTTATTCCAGATTCTTAATCTTGTTTTGTTTCTTGTTTTAGGTACTAGTTTATGACTCGGAGTTCTCATCCGATTTGTGAACATATCCTGGAGTGATTGGGTTCTTCGTCCGGCTGCAAGACGTAAAAGAAAGCGCTACTTGGGAGGCAACCCAATGCACTGAATAAAACAAAGCATGTTCATAAAAAAAATAAAAAAAATAATAATAAAAAAAAAATACTAAACATGGAGAAAGATGGAGCCTTCACAGAGGTTGTTTACGTGAAACCCCACTACGAGGCGTCGGAGCGGAAGGCATAGAAGCGGGAGGCATAGAAGCGGGAGGCATCGGAGCGGAAGGCATCGAAGCAGGAGACATCGGAGCTAGAGCATTCCAGGCGTCAATACTTGGCCAAACGCTGGATGACCCAGGAAAAAGGTGCCTCTAGAGATAAGCCGGAAACCTTTGACGGTCACTTTGAATCCGACCTTCAGATTCTTGCAGCTCATCAAGCTTCCTCTTCATGGCCGTCGAATAATTGTTGGCAAGCACGTACAAACTTCTATTCTCGTGCTTAAGCTGTTTGATCTCTTGCATGAGATTTTCCACCTCTGCCATCAACGATTCAACCTGACGGGAGCGAGCAAGTAGGCGTTGGCCCATGTTGGACACAGAGCCTGCACATTGAACACTGAGAGCGAGGGACTCTTGAACGGCCAACTCATCAGACCGTCCTGAAAGCAGCCTACTATCTTTAGGAGTGAGGAGGTTCCTAGCTACTATCGTAGCTGTTGTTGCATCCGTCATCATGGAGTCTTCACCTGTAAGAGGACCGTTAGAAGATAAAAAAGAAGGGCGCCATACATTACCTTGACGGGGCGCAACCGGATCGCTGCTGAGACTCAAATCTAAGCAAAGGTTCGATGAGTTAGTCATTTTTCAAAGGTGTTCAAAGAGAAGGGGTGGATGAAGTTAATTCTCAAAGGGCCGGAGTCGATTTTCAAGAATGGGCAATCTTCAG